>NC_138726.1:39431090-40031090 GCF_965113295.1 Leuciscus leuciscus | reverse complement strand
CCTAATTATCCTGCCGTGTGAACCAGGCTTTACACACTCATTCTACCCTCCTTCTCTCTGCTTTCAGAGGCAGAGGATTCCAAACTCCTCCTTTCCAATCACCCTACTACCTGTCCGTTGGATCCTATTCCCACTAATCTACTTCAAGCCATTTCTTCCTCAGTTGTACCCGCACTCACGCACATCATCAACACCTCTCAAGTTCAAGTTCAATTTATTGTCAATTCTTACTCTATGTACAGAACATAAAGAAGATTGAAATTTCGTTTCCCTCAGACCCATGGTGTTAAAATCCCCAACACAACACTAGACAATTATTAAGAATTATATATAAAATCACAATACAAACATTCGGCACATGATCATTTCAATAAGTTAAAAGTATAATAGCAGCAATTTTTTAAAGTGTCTAGTGCATTGTGTTCGTATGTATGTATCTATGTGTGTGCGCACATGTTTGTATGTATGTTGTGTGTATGTGCATGTGTGTGTGTGTGTATACATGCTTGTATGCGTGTGTATATACATGTGTGCATATCCATTTACTATTATAACAAAGAGTCAAAGTTCAGTGCAGAGAGGGAAGTACTAAAAAGGCAGGAGGAAAAGAGTTCAATTTCCTGACGGCCTGGTGGATAAAACTTTTTGTCAGTCTAGTGGTTCGGGCCTGCAGGCTCCGGAACCTCTTCCCAGATGGCAAAAGTCTAAAAAAGCCATGTGAGGGGTGGGTGGGATCACCCACTATGCTGAGTGCTTTTTTGATTAATTGGGAATTATAAATGTCATTGAGGGGAAGCAATGTAGCACCTACGATTTTTCCGGCTGCATTCACTATACGCTGCAGCATTTTCTGGTTGTGAGTAGTGGAATTACCAAACCACACAGTGATGCAGCATGTCAGGACGCTCTCAATGGTACCACGATAAAAAGAGCACATGATGGGTGCCGGGGCTCTAGCTTTCTTCAGTTTGCACAGAAAATAAAGGCGCTGTTGGGCCTTCTTAGCCAGTGATGCGGTGTTAGTAGACCAGGAGAGGTCCTCTGTTATGTGCACACCCAGGAACTTGGTGCTGCTTACTCTCTCCACAGCAGCACCATTGATGGTCAAAGAAGGGTGCTGGGTATGAGCTCTCCGAAAGTCCACAACAATCTCCTTTGTTTTCTCTACGTTTAAACAGAGATTGTTTTCTCTGCACCACCTGGCCAATTGGCACACTTCATTTCTGTAGTTTGTCTCTTCATTGTTATTGATGAGACCCACCACAGTTGTGTCATCCGCAAACTTAATAAAACGATTTGTGCTGTACATTGGTGAACAGTCATGGGTTAGTAGAGTAAAAAGCAGGGGGCTAAGAACACATCCCTGGGGAGCCCCTGTGTTCAATATGATGGTGCTAGATGTGTTTTTACCAACCCGAACTGCCTGTGGTCTTCCAGTAAGAAAGTCCAACAACCAGTTGCACAGAGAGTTGTTTAGGCCAAACTGGTCCAGTTTCTGTATTAACTGCTGTGGAATGATGGTATTAAAAGCCGAGCTAAAATCTATAAAAAGCATTCTCACATAAGAGTTCTTTGTTTCCAAGTGAGAGAGGGCTGAATGAAGAGCAGTAGAAACTGCATCATCGACAGATCGGTTGGCCCGATAGGCGAACTGGAAAGGATCCAGGGAAGGAGGAATAATGTGTTTGATATGTTGCATGACTATCCGTTCAAAGCACTTCATGACAATAGGAGTCAGTGCGACTGGGCGATAGTCGTTAAAGACAGATGGAGTTGATTTCTTTGGAATTGGTATTATTGTAGTAGTTTTAAAGCATATAGGTACAACAGCCTGGCTCAGAGAAATATTAAAGATGTCCGTAAAGACATCTTTGAGCTCTCCTGCACAATCCTTTAGCACCCGACCAGGTATATTGTCTGGACCAACTGCTTTTCGAGTGTTGATCTTGGAGAAGGATCTCATCACGCTGGTCGGAGAAAGACACAGAACCTGGTCGTCGTAAGGTGGTATGATCTTCTGTGCATGAGTGGAGTTGTGTGCTTCAAAGCGTGCAAAGAAGTTATTGAATTCATTTAGCAAAGAGATGTCACTATCACAGGTCTTTGTTGAGGGCTTGTAATCCGTGATTGTCTGGATTCCCTGCCACAGTCTCCTTGTGTCTCTACTGTCTTCGAAGTTCTGGGCTATCCTTTTAGCGTACTGTTTTTTTGCCTTTCTGATGCCCCGGGACAGGTTGGCCCTTGCCATTCTCAGGCCCTCATTATTACCAACTCTGAAGGCAGCATTTCGTGCCCTCAGTAGGCTATGAACCTCTCCTGTCAGCCATGGCTTCTGATTAGCACGTATGAAGATAGTCTTAGTTACAGTTACATCGTCAATGCATTTGGTGATATAGGCAGTAACTGTCTCAGTATATTCCTGAATATCAGTCTCATAGTTGTAAGTTGCAGCCTTTTTAAACATGTCCCAGTCTGTAGTGGCAAAACAGTCCTGAAGTGCTGAGGAGGCACCTTCTGGCCATACACGTACCTGTCTTTGGATTGGTTTAGTGACTTTCACCCTTGGTCTATATGCTGGTGTTAACATGACAGTGGTGTGGTCAGAGAAACCAAGGGGAATCTCTCTTCACACTGGTACCTTTCCCACAGCATTTAAGCAGGCTCGGGTAACCCCACTGCTTAAGAAACCCACTCTAAATCCAGCACATCTGGAAAATTACAGACCGTTATCCCTTCTTCCATTCATCACGAAAACACTTGAACGAGTTGTTTTCAACCAGTTCTACCAAAAGGACTCAGGAGATAGAATGATGTAACAAAGCATTAATTTACTGACAGCCCAGCAAGTAATTATTTGTAAAGTTCTTTGGCTTAGGCCCCGTGCATAGTGCATAATCCAAGGGTGGCAGATCTGCATTTCCTGCCTGAAGACGAAGGCAGGGGAGCAGCCGACCCCCAAAAATAGGTGGAGTATGAATCCACCGGGACGGTGAATAATTCAATAAGCCCATCCCCAAAGAATGGTAAAGGAAAGTATACCCACCAGTCGTGGATCCTGTAGTTCCTGCAAAATAAGAAGTTACCATGAAATAGCATGATGAATGTTGAGCGTAGATACCTCATAGGCCTATAGCTTAATTAGAAAAGAAGGTACTGTAAGGTACTACGTGGAGCCATGGAACTTTTATTTTTATTTTTATTTTACTCATGCATTTAGCAGCGCTTTTATCCAACGACTTACAAAGAATTTTGAGGTACTTTTTACATTCTTTCCAGTTCCACTCCTAAGGACCACACAGAGACAAGGCCTCATTGGACCACACAGAACCGGGCACCGAGCGCCACACAGAGACAAGGCCTCATTGGACCACACGGCCATTATTGACCACAGAGACGAGGCCTTAATGAGCCACATGGCCATAATAGACCACAGAGACAAGGCCTCGAAGAGCCACAACAGCCGCTAATGCCACATAAAAGATAAGGTAGGAGTAGACAAGCCACATAAAATGAAAGCCATCAAGGCAATTTATATATATATATATATATATATATATATATTTATTGTGCCACAAGGCCTAGAGACCCACACAGAGACAAGGCCCGCTGGGCCACAAGGCTGTTAATGCGATACAGAAACAAGGCCAACGAGACGAAGCCACTAGGCCACACAGAACCAATGCCATAACTGGCCACAAGACCACGGGACAAGGCCACATTAGGCTACATAGACTGAACATATATCACAGAATAAAGCCGCTAGGGCTTTTTTTTTATTTATTTTTTTTATCATAAAGGCCACATGGGACAAGACACAACGGCTACTACTGCCACACTGAGACAAGGCCACACTGAGACAAGGCCACACTGAGACAAGGCCACTAGGCCACACATAGATGATGACTCATTGGCCCTGTCCCAAATGGCACACTAAGCACTCGTGGTCTTCCTATGAGTCCGCACTTTAGTGACATAATGCCACTTTGACTGTCGGGAAGAAATCTGTTGTGGAGCCCACATCAGTGCGGACTCGGCAAAAGTGCGCATCGAGGGCGCATATCGACCGCGCATATCGACAACAAAGGGGCGCTCGCGAGCACCCTTCTGAGGCTTAAAATGACAAATGGGACACCCTACGGTCTCACGGACTTATCGGACACGCGGCAGCCATTGTAAGTCCACAAGACCGAAAGTGCATATGAAGTGTGCCATTTGGGACAGGGCCATTGGCCATTTATAGAATGCAAGCTATTGACTAGACTATTGACAAGATAATGATAAATGGAAGAGCATAACACAACCACCAGTAGTTGCATAGTTATTTACCTGATTTGTTACTGGAGAGCTTGCTGAGCTTCGAGAATAGTTTTTGAATCAGGTCTGAAATATGATTCAAATGTCGAGGAAGACCATCTGCCCATGATCTTAATAGCTGATGTAGAGATTCCTCGTTCAGCTGCTGTAGTAGCTGCCCCAATTCTGAAGGAATGGCCAGTATAGAGAGAGGGGGATAGACTGCAGCTTTTTATAACCGTAGTTAAATGTGTCCTGAACCAGGCCTTAGAAAGAGGTGCTCCATTAGGTAATATGAATAGAGGGGCGTGATTTGAAGTTCTAGGGCGGATTTTAAGAAATTTAGTCATAGATGTAAAAGGACAAAAAAAAAATATTGATTTTTGAAAGTGTTAGAGTGACGCCGGAGCCTTGAGCGTCATTCTTGGAGTGCTTAAGAAAGAAACCTTTAAGTAGTAAACAAATAGAAGTTTCGGAAAAAAGACTTGGAAAATTGGGATTAAAATATTTTGCGTAGAATTGGATGTCAGCAAGGAGTCTGCGGATGGAAGAAATTTTTAGATTGTGATTTTCAAAATTAAAGACGAGGAAGGAGCAAACGGTCAAAATTAAAATGGGAAAAACAGGGATTTGGAAGGAGAAGCAAAACATTAGAAAAGCTGACCATGCAGACGTATAAGCTTTAAATGTAGAGGGAGCAACGCCTTTAGAAATGTTGTGTCTAGCCGATGTAAGCAGATCGTTTAATTTAGCATTATGGCTGCTAGGGGAGGGCAGGGTGTTGGATCCGGGTTGGCTGAGGGGCAAAGCCGTCTGAAATCGAAATCGAGAGAGCACATCAGCAATAACGTTACAGTGGCCGGGGATGTGTTCAGCTTTGAAAATTTTATTAAAAACTACAGATTGTCAGATTAGCCATCTCAAGAAAGGCATGATCGTATGGCAAGATGATCTATCTACCTTTGTTAATGATGGCAACTGAGGCTTCGTTGTAGCAGAACATCATAATACGTTTATGTGACCACGCCGGACCCCAGATGACGCTGGCGACAGCTAGAGGATAGATCTCGTAAAGCGCGGATGAAACGGAGCCGGATGCTGTTTTAGGAAAATCGTTTGTCCATTTTTCAGTGAACCATTGCCCTTGGAAGAACCCCCCCGAAGCCGATGGAAGGGGCGGCGTTGGTAAATAATTGTAATTCTACCTATGATTCGAAATCATCATTATAGAAAAAAGAAATACCATTCCAATCGTTTAGCAATCGCTTCCAAAATTTGATGTCAGACAAACTGCCTTCGTATATTTGGATCTGGTCGCTTAATTTTTCCACGGAATGAGCCAATGTTAACAACCGTGAAATGAAAGCCCTACCTTGAGGAATGATACTCATGGCGAAATTTAGGTGGCCGAGTAGCGAAAGACAATCACGCTTTGATATGGCTTGTAGAGAGGAAAAAGATTCCAAAAAAGACCTGATTCTTAGAAGCTTTTTGGAGGGAAGAGAACTTGCATGTTAACTGTGTCAAGGGAAATGCCTAGGAATTCTAACGAAGTAGAAGAACCCAAGGTTTTCTCAGCGGAGAGGGGAGGCCGACATCACTCAAAATCTGTTTGAGTATGTCGAGAATTGAAGATTGGGAAGATGGAAAATCGATTAGCATAAAATCGTCGAGTAACTGTAAGACGAATGGAAGCTTGCAGACATTCAGCAGGATCCAACACAGAGCTTCAGAAAGGCTATTGAAATTAAATAATGGTGACTAAATAATCGACAAAAGTCGGATCAGGGTGAGAAGAGAGGTAGTTTGAGAGATTAGGAACGTTAATGGGAGTTGAAGGGTGGCTTTTCAGAATTATCTCCGGTATGGGGCTTTTCGTCGGATTGCAGGTTTGTACCGGCGTGGGAAGACCGATTTCGGGTGCGGATCTTTGCAAATGCTGCAGATGTGATCATATTTACATTGAGGAAAAGGACAAACAGATCCATTCAAATTAATGAAAGGAATAACACCTTTGGGATCTGTGACAGAACGTTTCCTGCTGTCACGAGGAAGCCTTTCGTTTTCAGCGCCACGGACAGCGTGCAGCGCTTGGCTAGCAAATGCTTACAGGCAAAATGGAGCCGAATGTCCATGAGAGCTACAAATTGTAGCGACATTAGCTCAAATGATATAGGGAATCAATAATGATGAATCGGGGTTATGATTCCTTTACTTCGCATACAGGTTCAATAAAATTAATGAAGCTGAAAAATAGATCAATTGGATATATCAATAACCCATCACAATGAATTGATTTAATCATTAATATATCAACTATCCATTCTTCAGATCACTTATCAGAATAACTTTTACTGGAAATTAATGTAATTATCGAACAGCTGTTCGTCCAGCAAACGGCCGTAAGATTAACCCATCAATTTCTCAACAAAAATTATCTTTCTTATAATTCCAGCAGGGCTATTTTCTGGCCGCGAAAATCACCTTCCTGTCCTTATAAAAATTAGGTTACTGAAATAGTAACAAATTGTAAAGCTTTATGTAGCTTTAGATTGTTAACGCTTCAGGGACTTTGAAATGTTGAGCAACCAGAAACAATTAGGGATATATATATATATATATATATATATATATATATATATATATATATATATATATATATGGTTTTAATAAAATGAAACTACGGATACAGAATACTACAATTCACACAGAGTAAATATGTGTATATAGTAATACAAACAATAAAACAATACCAGACAAATGGATAACGAATGAGAGAGAGAGAGAGAGAGATCAGAAAATGAGAGAGGTGAGAGAGAGGGAGAGAGTGCGAGGAGATGAGCGATCAGAGAGAGATCACAGTACGGCAAAAATCACAGACAAAATGAACCTTGAGAGACACCAAGGAATCAAATCACATTAAAAGTTCCATAAAACTAATACTTGCAAAATGGTTCTCTTTGTGTTGCTGAGGAAAGCAGAGTCTTGCGTGTGTCTCCTTAGGGCGGGGCGTGCTTTATCGTCTCTTCCGGGCGAGCGTGGTCGTGGGAGGTTCAAAGAGTCTCTTTTCGGAAGTTGCCGATTACATTCGCTTCACTGAACGTAGGAAAAGTCCGGAGACGAAAATAAAGAAAGATTAAAGAAAGAAAGGAAAAGAAAAGAAAAATGGAGAAAAACTCCCTAAGGAGTCGTGGGACAACTCTCACAGAAAAAGTGCTCTGAGAAATTCTTTGGTCGGTCTTCTTATGGAAAGACTAGGTTCACGCCTCTGTTAGCGCGAACAACCAATGACCGTCCGAGAATCTGAAGTGGGAAAAGTTTCCTTTGTCCCTGGGGAAACACCCACTCGAATAAGTTATGGTGTTGTCAGAATTTGAGCCTTTATACTCTAGTAAGACGATTCATATAGTAATAATCATATCATTGCAATCTATTATCGAGATTCAACTCCGTTAGGTCTCAAGATTTAAAATGATATAAAACACGTCATATGAAAGATTAAGGAATACAAAGTTACAATCAAATGCACGATTATAGGCATTTAAAGTAGTAAGTCCATGGAAAGTCTGTGTGTGTGTGTGTGTGGTGTGTGTGTGTGGTGTGTGTGTGGGGGGGGCATTCCGGAGGTCTTCTGGGCCACCTGGATTTCTCTCTTGCAGAGAGGGGGTTTTGACTGATAACAAAAGTCTTTGAAGCTGTCTCTTGGAGTTTTGAGATGGTTCTGTTAAACATTGCTAGGCAACAAATGTGTCATAAGTGCAGACCCAGCGGCACCAAAGCTGTGAGTTACAATTAATGTTTCACTGGTCTAAAAGTTTCCCTGAGAGAAAGCACATGTTATCAAGATCTAGTCCAGAGTGAAAAAAATGTGTCCAGAAACACAGTGTCAGAATTTGTTAATTCATAACAAATGAAAGAATGATTCATAGCCCAGTCGTTACAAAATAGTACAAGCCAGCGTTTTTTGGCCGCTGAAATGACGGACGAGCAGTTCAGTATCAGTGACTGTTACGGCTCAGTTTTGTTTTGGGTTTGTTCTGTTGTCGTCTCTTTTTTTTCTTAGATTGCCAGATAAGGATCCACACCTGTCTTGAATTTGGAAAGCAGTATTTAATTTACTTTTTATTACTTCCTTGAGCCGGAATATAACAGTGACGGACCAGTCTAGTCTGGAGTTATAGAGCGAAATGAAGGGAGCAGATTTGGCGGAGAATGACTTATGATATTCGTAGAATAAAGTTCCCCCATTCCTTTGATTGAAGTCTGCCATCATGGCTAAATAAAGAGGGAAGCAGTAATGAAGCCAGGTTGATATCCGCTGTAGAAATGTTGAAAGATGAAGTTTTGGGTGGAGATGAAACATCCTGTAATGGTGACTATGCCAGTTGTTGAAAAGTTGGCAGGGCAGAAGTAGGCTATGTTCACACTTAGCGTCTTTTTTGACAAGAAAAAGTTGACAACGGCGTTTTTTTAGCAAAAAAAAACGCTGGCAGCGTTCGGTTACAAATAGCAGCCGAGCGCGTCTTTTGTGGCTGGCGCATATACTGACCATGCGTCAACATACGACGAAAAGGGTACCCCCATAACGTCCATATGTGACGATTCGGGTTATGGGTAGGTTTAGGTATGCGTTAGGGTACCGCTAGGAGGCGCTGCTGGTGCGCTTCTGTCTGCGTCTCATATTGACGTTAAAGGGGTACCCTTTTCGTCGTATGTTGACGCATGGTCAAGACGCGTCAGTATATGACGTTTTGGGGTGAGACCGGGCTGCTATAACAAGAGCTGCAACAGTAGCCTAGTGATGTGTGATGCAAAAAATGTCGAGAAAGTTGGCTCTTGCGTTGGCTTTTGAAGTTACCGGGGAGGAGAATGTCGGTTCACAAAGACGTTTGTGGGTTCACGACAGACAGTTGTTCTTGTTGTTATGGAAACGACAGGTCTCGCTACTCGCTTGTCATTGGTCAGCTGTCAAAAAGGCGCTTGACGTAGGGCGTTCTTTTCAGAAAAGTTGAACTTTTTTCAACTTAAAAAGACGCTCTGAGCTGCAGAAAAAGACGCCGGCGGTGGCGTCTAAAAAAGCGCTCAGGACTTTTTTGAAAAAACGGTTTACTCCATAGGGTTATAATGTAGAACAGACGCTGGCAGTTTGAAAAAAGACGCTAAGTGTGAACATAGCCGTAGAAGGCATGCTCGAGGGGTCGCTTGATCCAATGGCAGGATTACGCAACTGAGGGCTTGCTGATAAGTTTATAACTGGATTCAAGCTGTTATTAGAGTTAACGAAGGAGTGTTCAAATTTTGACATCTTTGATTCCAGAACTTTGACTGTTTGGGAGAAGCTTTGAACTGCTTGCAGAAGTTGAGTGTTAACTCCAGCGGGCTCGGATGTATCCAGAGAAGTGGGTGCGCATGCATGCTGCGTGGTTCTTTTTGCAGGATGTGGTGATGATGACTTGGCAATTCTCTTTTTGCCGGCTTGTTTTGTCTGACCAGACGCAGAAAGGGTTGTGGGACTAGTAGAGATGGACTCGGGTGGATTACCCAAAGTATTTTGGGCCACGAGAAGTAAATCCTCTCTGGACAGACCTTGGCTAATGGGAATACCTGCTGCCTCCAGAGTGCTGATCATATCCTCCGAAGACCACGTTGCCCATAACAAGTCACGGCATTGAAGGCGCATACTGTGCCGTGTTGGAAGAGGAGATGGCGGAACAAATTCGGCAGAGTTTGAGTAGTCGCAAACGAATTGCGTATCCTTAGACATGGCGGTTCGCAACTGAGCGCGAGCAAATAATTGTTTGCGTCAGCGTCTGCAAACTCAAACGTGTAAGTACCGATCTTTTATACAGCAAGTATTAGGACATGTTTGGATAGATGTGAAGGTAATAAGCAGTGATGGGAATAACGGCGTTATAAATAAACGGCGTTACTAACGGCGTTATTTTTTTCAGTAACGAGTAATCTAACTAATTACTGCTTCCTCCATTACAACGCCGTTACCATTACTGTCAATAAAAATGCGGCGTTACTTTAATTGAGCTCACTGAAGCGGTTTTCATCCGAGTAGGCTCTCTCTCAGCCATAGGAGCTGCAAAGTTTTTTCTCTGGTGTGTGAGTGTTTATGAGGCGCGGGACTCGACAAAAACGAGGCGAATGCCACGAGCGTGCTCGACAGTGCACGAGAGAGACCGAGTGTGTCCGAGAACGCGCTCGACAGTGCGCGAGAGAGACCGAGTGTGTCCGAGAACGCACTCGACAGTGCGCGACAGTGACCGAATGTGTCCGAGCAAATACTTTATTTATAAATAAATTACACATATCAGCATTTGAATAATCTCTGTAGCATATTGGTATCATATGCAATGTTTTAATTAGTTTATATAACATAAACTCCAAAATAGCCTGCAGGGAACGTTCAAACATTTGTTTGACGGTTGTGAGCACGTGCGGCAAACACGACTAGAATTTGGCTAAAATAACCTCTGATGATGACGTTCTCTGTAGGTTATAAAAATAAACCCCCAAAAGATTATATTGTATTATTATTATTTATGTTGATACATTGTTCAGTATTATATTGAAAGCACTTTTCGTTAAACTTACTATTGTGAGGAAGAAAATACTTCAAGTAGGCTATACAGAATGTCTACCAGTTGTAAAGGTGTGTGAGTTTTATCATTTTAATTATATGCACTAGTGTATGTGTATGTATATTTTTATTAGGCTACTATTTATTTTTTTTTGGTACATTTCTTAAGAAGCATAATTTATTTTTAGACTTATTTGTTGGCCAGTTGTGGTCTGTGCAATAAATATTAAAAGTTCTAAACCATCTATTGTTTTATTGTTGCACTATAATAATGATAATATTTTAATATTTAAGTTAATAGGTGTCTCTCACATTGTCCCACAGCAACATTAAAATAGTGTAGATTAATGTACAATGTTTTATAATAATAAGATGTTCTATTTAGTGTCAATTTCATTCATTTAACATTTCATATTGGGGGTATCCAAGAAATTTCTTATATTTAAACTTTTTTTTTTTTTTTTTTAAGTAACGCAATAGTTACTTTCCCTGGTAATTAGTTACTTTTGTAATGATGTAATTCAGTTACTAACGCAGTTACTTTTTGTGAGAAGTAACTAGTAACTATAACTAATTACTTTTTTTAAGTAACTTGCCCAACACTGGTAATAAGTGACATAGTAATTGAGTCTTCCTGGCAGAACTTATGCTAATGCTTTCATATCTCTTCCATTCTTACACAGAACAACCTCCTGGACAACAACCAGTCTGGTTTCAAAAGTGGACACTCAACTGAGACTGCCCTGCTCTCAGTAATTGAAGCTCTGAAACTGGCAAGAGCAACTTCCAAATCCTTAGTTCTCATCCTTTTGGATCTGTCTGCTGCCTTTGACACATTTAACCACCAGATCCTCCTGTCAATCCTAAAGATGAAGGGCATCTCGGGAAACGCATTCAGTGGTTGAAGCTCTGAAACTGGCAAGAGCAACTTCCAAATCCTTAGTTCTCATCCTTTTGGATCTGTCTGCTGCCTTTGACACATTTAACCACCAGATCCTCCTGTCAATCCTAAAGATGAAGGGCATCTCGGGAAACGCATTCAGTGGTTCAAGTCTTACCTCTCAGGTTGGTCCTTTAGGGTGTTGTGAAGGGGTGAGGTGTCTAAGACCCAACATCTAGCTACTGGAGTGCCTCAGGGCTCAGTGCTTGGAACACTTCTCTTCTCCATCTACACGACATCACTAGGATCTGTGATTCAGAAACATGGCTTTTCCTACTGCTACGCTGATGACACACAACTCTACCTCTCTTTCCAGCCTGATGATCCGACAGTAGCTGCTCGCATCTCAGCCTGCCTGACAGACATTTCTGGCTGGATGAAGGACCACCACCTTCATCTAAACCTTGCGAAGACAGAGCTACTTGTGGTCCTGGCCAACTCAACACTTCATCAAAACTTCTCCATTCAGCTAGGTGCATCATCCATAACTCCATCAAGGTCAGCCAGGAACCCAGGAGTTGTAACTGATGATCAATTGAACTTCATAGACCACATTGCTAGAACTGCCCAGTCCTGCAGATTTGCCTCGTACAACTTTAGGAGGATCAGGCCCTTCCTATCAGAACATGCTACACAAGTCCTTGTCCAAGCGCTTGTTCTATCCAGACAGGACTATTGTAATGCTGAGTCCAAAATGAGTCCATTTTTATATTTTAATCTGGACTGGCCCTAGATATTGTTCGAATTCTGATTCTTTATTGTTCAGTCACACTTTACAATAAGACTCCATTATTTAACTAGTTCATTAATTTGCTAACATAAACTTACAATGAAAAATGCTTCTAAAGCATTTATTATTCTTAGTTAATTTAATTTAAACATTTAATAACACTTTATTAAAATCAAACACAGTACGTCAATTTGATGTCAGTTAGATGTCATATTTTGGTTGATAATGAAAGTCGGGTTGACATCTAAACCCAACGTTTGTTTGACGTCAGTCTCCAACTTCAGACAGATGTTGAATTTTGGTTGGAATAAGCACTCCACTGCAGAAAAGGGTGAAATGCATAGCAGCACATTACATCTCTCAATATATCAGTAGAGAAGGATTAAACAACAAAAACAGCATTACCAGCTTCACTTATTACTAACCAGATTGATTTTGGTCCTTTGGTTGGGTAGTTTGACTTGACGTTTTAACAATAGCTTTTCTCTGGCTGCTGTAAATGAAAGCTTTAGCGCAAGTTCTCCCGGGAAGACTCAATTGTTACGTCACTTATTACCTTCACATTTATCCAATAATGTTCTAATACTTGCAGTATAAAAGATCGGTACTTACACATGTCTGAGTTTGCAGATGCTGACGCTTTCATTCACCTCCATCCTCCCCACCACCACCAGGATTGTTCCTTCCCCTCCATCCTCCCCACCACCACCAGGATGGTCCCTTCCCATACCTTTCAGGGGGTCAGCTGTGTCCCTGCCTTCGTCTTCAGGCAGGAAATGCAGATTCTGTACCCTCGGATGATGAGCTACGGACGGGGCATCCGCCAAAGAACTTTATATCATAATATTTGCTTGTTGGGCTGTTAATAAATGTATACTTGTTACGGTATTTTGCCTCCCGAGTCTTTCTGGTAGAACTGTTTGTTATGGCAAGAAAAGCAAGAGAAATGTGATCAGATGATGTTGTCTACTTGATGAAGATATAATCATCATATAGTGGTCTCTTTCACTGATGACATCCAGAATCTAATCTTTTGATATGCTATCATATTGTATTATTAATTATAGCAAGCCTAATTCTACATTGTCCACTAAACATTTTGAACTCCAGCATCTATTAGACTCACAATAATCAGCATATGAATCTCAACAATGGTGACATGTTTAATGCCACAATGCATTCTGGGAGCCATAGATGAGTTTTGAATGATGCACCCAGAATGTATTGTGGCGTGTGTTATGCGCTGGCTCAGCCGCATCTAACTTCCACTGTAAACACATGTATGATGCGAAAACAAAACCAAAATGTATGAAGCGAAATACCGGAGTGAACATGGATGTGAACGACTTTCGCAGATTATGTGAAGTAAATCTATGCATCCACGGTACAATCAGCGTCTACATCACGGCTCTCAGCCCGCCCTCTGTTCGTTGATTGGCCGGCTGTTTTCAGGCCGGAGGAAAACTGATAGACAGGTCGCGATCTCAGACCGAGTACTGAAGCGAACTGAAATTGAGCGGAAGTACGAAGTCTGACGTAGTCAGGCTAATTTGATACATCAGAAAAGCATAACTTAATATTTGGTACAGAAACCTTTGTTTGCAATTACAGATATCATACGTTTCCTGTAGTTCTTGAACAGGTTTGCACACACTGCAGCAGGGATTTCGGCCCACTCCTCCATACAGACCTTCTCCAGATCCTTCAGGTTCCGGGGCTGTCGCTGGGCAATACATCCGATGGTTTCCCAGATCGCATCACATATTCTTTTTTTTTTTTACTTGTGTGCGCAAAAAAATATGAAAATGTTTTGTGATAAAAGCCATTTTATAAAGCCATTTCCGCCAGTACTAAAGTTTCATAAAGGGTTGATTGTATTTATCAAAATGTTTGTATATCCTCATCAGATGATCCCAAACACAGAATGACAGTGAGAAGGATATCGCAAACACAGCCATTTCTCTAGCAGGAGCTTACGTTTACGGGAGCCAGGCGAAAAAACGAGATTGGCTCACTGAAAATACCACAGTGTTTTATGTCTGTCAGTGTGACCTCCAGTTTGTCACGAAACGTGTAAGTTACTGGAGGGGCTCCCTCTGTCTATTCATCCCTCCATCCCTTCTGTTCTCCCTCTCATCATCCCTTCCAGTTTAATCTCTCAGATTTGGCAGGAGCTTAATGAGGCAGAGGGTGAGTCAGCCGCTCTGCTGCTGGAGGTGAGAATTACATTGAGAGAGAGATAGAAAGAATGAGAGGAATAGGCCGGGAGGTAGAGGAAGACGAGGAGGGATGAGAAAATAGGGGGAACAGAGGAGAAATATTAAAAAAGAAAAATGTCAATGGCCAGATAGATAGACTGAGAGAAGGTTCAGAATGAAAATGCCTCCTACAGTTCTGTAGTATTGCAATTGCAAATATAAAAAAATGTGGGAAATTGTGAAAGAAGAGCAATACACCATAAAGACTGCATCACATTACCCCACTTTTAATTGCTGAAACATTTCAATTATACTATACTGCCAGTATAGTATATAGTATAATTATGCTATACTGGCAAAAGGGAGGCCCACTGTCTTAGACTATACTGCAGAGGTTTTCAAAGTCTAAGACAGTGGGCCTCCCTTTTGACACAACTTACCCAATGGCGTCCCCCCTCCCCCCTCCAAAATTTCGAACCCACTGCTCCTCGTTAAAGCCAATATTTAAACACAATATGCTCACACCAGTCCTGAGATCTCTCTCACACACAATAACTGAAGCATATGCACAGGCTGCAATGATGGCACTTTTCGTCCTCCTCCGCCTCAAAATCATGATGATGTTTGGCGAACTTTGCATATAGCCTATCGCAGAGCAGGCATGAAGCATATTTCGCGTTGTCCATCTGTGCAAGAGAAGTTAACCCTTTAAGCATGCGCGATGTTTCAGATAGTATGGCAAGTGTAAACGCATGAATCGGATATGGGTCACAGTTGAAAGAACGTGTAAACGAAAGGTAAAAAAAAAAAAATTGGATAAAGGTAACAAATCAGAATTGGCCATCAAGACCTGCAGTGTATTTTCAGAATAATAACAATTGAACTTTTTAAATGTATTAATTTAAACTAATTATTAGGTTAAAATTTTTACCACTCTCCTCACCTACCCTGGCATGCTCTGGCGCAACCCTGGGGAGACGCGCCCCACACTTTGAAAACCCCTGCTATACTGTATCATCACGCACCAGGCAAAAACTATATTTTATAACTAGGGTGATATATGACACTTGAATGCTGGTGGAATAACCTGCCTAAGGCCCCGATTACACCTAACACATTTTTTCAGGTTCGAAAACGCGAGGTGCACAGCACTGCCCCGACAATGGGAAAAAACGTGATGACGTCGGGCGCTTTTTCCGCTTGGAGTTGCTTTTTTTTCAACTGCAAAAACGCGAGGTGCAGCAGGCGATAAAACGCGAGGCACCTGGGGCGCATAAACAGCGCGCAGAACGCTCACTGCCATAGGGAAACAATTCAAAAAAGGCGCCTCTCACTGCAAAAAACGCGTTAGGTGTGATCAGGGCCTAACTGTGACTAGTCACAGCACTTGCATATTGATACCCTTGGTTTGATTGCTTCTATTGGTCTCCTTATTTGTACGTCACTTGGATAAAACCGTCTGCTGCATGATTATGTAGCGCTTTTAACCCTTTCCTATATGGTTAGATAATGAAGCGCTCTGAGTTCATATAAATAAACTTTGTTTTATCAAATATTGTGAGCTAAGTGTGCCTATTTACTCACTTCAACTTATTCTGTGTAACTGTGTTTGTTACTTAGCTCCTTGGGTCCCTTAAACTTTAAAATAAAAATCACATAAACAATTATGAATTAGGATTTTAGAATTTACCTTCTGTTAATAAAGTAATTGTTTTACCAAAAATAAATAAATCTCAATGTATATTTATATCCTTTTTTTTTTTTTTTTTTTACCTCAAATAATAATAAATTGAAAACACTCAAGTATACTGTAAGTTAAATAACAATTTACTGGAAAAAAAAATGTAAAAGGATCAAGTTTTAGGATTTGTTCAAAATGTAAAATAAAATAACAATTATGTAAATAAGCAATAGGAATTTCACCAATTCACACAGATGAATCAACAAAATTAATCAAATACACATTTCACATATTCACTTTTTTTGTAAAGAGTTATTGTTCCCGTCTTTTTAGGTATACTTAAAAATTGAGTCCCCAAACTCTCACTCAAATTCAAAATACTCTTTAACCAAATACTAAGCCGGCAATATGAGCTCACACTTAACCTTATTCAATCTGTAAGTCTTTCATTGTCACGTTGCAGGCCTGTTTGATGCTGGGGTACGTTGTGGTCAACAAACAAACAAAAGACCGCTTCACTCAACACTGAGCAACAAACAAACAAAAAAACCTTAATATCCCCAATCAGAAGAGCGTGTTTCACCTCACGACGTTAGATGTCCGTCAACCCCACGATCGCGGCGATTTCCTTATAAGGCCACAGGAATTCCGAGCACTCACGTTAACTCAAGTCATCTGGACTCATCCTCATCTAAAACTGCCACGAATCCTCACGCTGACGACTCGCCAACCGTCTCTGTAGTATAAGTTTCTGTTCTCGTTTTGACAACACACTAACTACATTAACTATTGAAACACATTATAGCATAGTTATACTCAGGGGCGCCACCATCAATTTTGGGCCCTATGAAAGAATATGAGGTTGGGCCCCCTACCGCACCCATTCCATTAATAAAATCGATCTCTGGGGCCCCCAAAAGTGCCTGGGCCCTTAGAATCGTCCTAACTTTCCCCCCCTTAGCGGCGCCCCTGGTTATACTATACATTTTGTGAAACAATATCACACCAGATGAGCGCACGCTCTTCTCTCTCGTGCTCTCCCGATTCTTCCTCGTTCCACTTTGCCCTCAATTCTTCCCGCCCCCTTCATCTTAATCTAGAGAGCATTGATTGTACACCCAACATGGACAAGTGAATTCGATTGGATAAACAATAGAAATATCAAAATACAAAAATAATAAAAATAATAAATATCAACTTAATTAACATAGAACTTATTCATAACCATATACATTTATAAAATGCACATGAAATATACACTGGGTTACAATTAAATGTAAATAAATTAGATTTGATCAAAACGACTGGAGTAGAGAAGCACAGAATCGGCCCGCTTCCAAAGCATGGCTAACGTAATTGTATGTAATCCAGCCTTATAATGCTATTGCATTCTTTCAACAGTGAAGTTATTCCTATATTCATAAAGAGAGACATTGTCTCTGCACTTTCAGTTAAGATGAAGTCTATATATGGTACATACTTATAATAAAAATAAATAAATAAAAACTAGAGGCAGAAGTGTGACAACAGGCATAAAAATGGTAGCCTGGTTCTACCAGACTCTCGTACATTTCATTTGTACAGAGAGTCTGGCCTCTCTCCATTGAGAAACGTTTACTTCCTTGTAGGCGGGTTCGCTGTTAAAGTTCAAAACTATTGGATCTGTCCAGAGTCACTCAGGATCTGCCATAGCCAATCGCTAACGTGTGGTCGTGACGTATGTCATGCGCCGAAACCGGCCGGAAACAACAAGTCCGAATGATCAGAGGATTATGTTTAGAATAAGATGTCTGTCAACGAGAGCTGCAGGTTTTGTTCATCGAATTTAAGAGTTCAAGGAACAATAGTAAATTCTAAATGTATATTTGACAGTCATTTAATGCAGGTCTGTGGTCACTGTCTCAAAGAGCATGCACAGAGTCCAAATGAAAACAATTCCCCATCGTCCAAATTAAACAATTCCCCATCGTTAGTACACATTGATGGCCTAAGACACGAAACGAGCGGTTTGTGTGAGAAAACGAACAGTAGCCTATTTATATCGTTTTTACCTCTCTGAGGGCGCGCGCGCATCCTGGTGTGTGACGTGTACGCAGACTGGTGCATAGATATATACACTAGAAGTCGCCTTGTCTTTCGGCAGTTCATTGGAACGAATGTCTTTAAGGCGACATCTAGTTTACATATCTATGCCGCTGCGATCGTTTCGGATCTGCCGCAAATGTTGTACAGTGATCACCGTCCAAAATGTCACGGTCATCGTGCACGCCGAGCTGCCCAGCACGAACTCCTAACTTTTCTGCCTCCTTCATTTGGTCCTCCATTAGTGCAACAAGAGGGGAGACGACAACAACTATCGGCTTTGCATCCCTATCGTTCGCCTTAGCTAACTCAGCGGAGTGAGCTGGAAAATCAAACTTTTCCCGAACCCCGTGGGGAGGAGGGTCACAACATCATGGCCACCAACAAAACTTAGCAAAAAAAACTTCTTGCTCCGGCTTTAACTTCTATATATTCGGCAGTTTTACAACAACGGACCGAATAGCTTTTCTCACGTCTTTCTCCGCTGCCATTACTGAACTCCAACGCAAACTGACGCACTACATCAACGTCATCGTTCTCAGCCACTCCCTCTGTTCGCTGATTGGTCCTACAAAAAATTGGTTTCTGGAAACCTAAGAATATACAGCAGTCCCAGACGTAGTACTGAAGGAAAATGAAATTGAGCGGAAGTGCGTAGGAGGGCGCAGCCAGGCTATAACAATGGTACAAATTTTACAAAAATCTTAAGTGTGAATAAATATATCTAGCATGAATTTCTATGATAATTTATTTATGCATTTGTCTGTGTGTGATGAAGAGAAATACAGTGTGTAGGTGAAAGAAAGAGAGAGAATGTGTGTGCTCTCGCTACATTCTGTTATGTTGAGCATCGTGAGAACAAGATGAGGTATGTGGTTCGAACCCTGACGCGCGCCCCTGTAAACATTAGTGTGAGATTTTGATGTTGGGCTGAGTGAAAGTGGGAGACGTGGGCTTGCATTGGTCCATGCTGTCCTCGACTGTTCCTCTTCCTAACTATCACTAACTAAGGAATGCTTGATATGCATCGCCTCCGAAGTCACTATCGATGACACCTTTTTCCATGACTGTGTTTGGGCAATGATCTGGCAGCTCAGCGGTACGCAAACACTTTGATTCATGCTCTAACTTTCTGCAGTTTTTTTAAGTAATAGAATGGCTCTCATCCAAAGTGTAGCTATTTTTAGTTAAAAAAGGGAATGTGGATAATGGGAGTTGAGCTGCTTTGGGTTAAATCATCAACCTGACGTAATGGTTAGTTTGCAGACAGAAGAATGCTCTCAGCAGGAACAGGAGTTTTTTGTCACTGTTTGGAAGGAATGGTGGGGATTCCACAAGCTGTCTGGCTTGTTTCTGAAGAGATAGGCCAAATAAGTAACTTATGCTTTTACATTTGCCAAAAATATAACTTTTGGGTTGTTGTTTTTTGTTATTAAAAAACAAGCAAGCTCAACACATGTGAGAAAAAGTAACGCAAAAGTAAGCTAACACATTACTTTCCATAAAACAACAACAAAATAACAGAATTAGTTTAGTTTTTTAGAGAGTAACGTAATATTTTAACGCATTACTTTTAAAAGCAACTTTCCACAACACTGTTAATAATATTCAGTTATATTATTATACTATTATTATCATCAATATTTTTTTCTATGTAACTTGCAACCCTTAACAAAGCCCAAAGTATAGGCCTACTTCGGCCATCCGAGTTCCATGACAGTCCGACACTGTGCGAGACGGAGCGGAATGCAGAAAATGAAGTTTTCCCTGGCCTTTACCAATCCACACCTAGTTAGACCCCCTGCTGGTAGAAGCTGTAACTACATGGTCTAGCTGCAAAAAGCATCTTGATTGACAGCTAATCAAAAGTAGTCATGTATTCTGATGGAATCAATTTTATATATATTTTTATGAATATATGTGTCATTGTTTCTGTTTGTTTTTATTTTATAATAATTAAATAGGCCTATCCACATCAGTTTTTTTTCTTTGTGTCCCATTATTGAAAAAGCTTCTAATGATTCAGTGCATGAGTGAGCAGTCCGAATGATTCAGACTCAACCAAACCAATTTATTGAGAATAACCGATTCAAAAGAGTGATTCATTCGTGATGCAGACTTCAGCTTTTTAATTGATTCTATGACTCTCATATCTCATTTGAAAGCAAACATTCGAATTTGGTGTGTTGCAGTCGGTCACAAACAAGTAAGAGCCGATGGCATTTGACATCTCTGACATCAAACCTACCGCAGCACATCTTGAGGTGACAAGTTTTGAATTAATTAGGCTGTGAACTGCAAATTAGACTTTGAGTGTTTTGAGCGGATGGGAACGATTTTCAGTGAATAACCAACAGTCTATTCTTCACACATTTACATTTTACATTTATTCATTTAGCAGATGCTTTTATTCAAAGCAACTTACAAATGAGAACCTGAATTTTTCTCAATTAACATGACATATAGCATTTATAAATATAGTGCAGAATGGGCTACATTTTTCTTGTTTGGAAACTAACAGTAGCCTATGTAGCCGGTTGATTGAGACATCTGAGACATATCAATTTGAATGTTCTATAAATGAGTTAACTTCAGCAAAACTTTTATTAAATGTTCTATTTCCTATCAATTGTTGTTGGTGGGGCGTTAATTATTGGGACACTATATAGGAATAATAAGGAAATTATAAGGAAAATATATCGCATCTCCTTTAAAGGGTAACTCTCGACAAATTGCAACCTAGGCTATTTTTGTTCATCTACCCGAGTCAAACATTCGTGTAAAAGCATAATTAGAATGGAAACGCCACTTTTAAGATTGACCCTATTTTCGTTTTCGGTCAAAATGCCTTTTGAATGGGAGTGATTGGGGCACTACAATGATAGCATTAAATCGATATAAGAGTTTCTGTTATATTATGTATCAGTGTGATTAGTGTTTTTTCCTTGAAAGTGGCGCTTTTAACCGTGTTAAAGTAAGCGCCTCATTCACTCTTGTATCTTTCCATTCGCAGGAATGAGAGAGCATGTGTATGCTGATGTCTGTGTATGCTAATATTGCCTCACACTAGGGCTGTCACTAACGGTTATTTTTGTAATCGAGTAATATGTCGATTGTTTTGACGATTGATGAGTAATCTGATATTTTTTTGTGGTAAAAAAAATAGACCTAAACAAAGCCTTTAAAATGACTTAAAATGCATATAACAATGAGGCAATAAAATTTGGTTCAAATAAAGCATCACAAGTAAGTAATCATATGGTTTTATAGAATAACAATGTTAAAATACATAATATAAACAATAATTTTATGTGCATTATTTATTATAACAAATGCCTGCAGAGGACGGCAACGGCCTGGTGATTGCTGTTGATACACTTTATAGCAGATTAAAAGCTTTGTTTAATATTGGCCAAACTATATTTAATTCAAATGTTAACTTAATCTTTATTATTAGGCCACTTCTTTACGATAGAAATGTTACACTGTACTTGCACTGTAATTTTTTGAACAAGAATATGTGGACATGAAACATGCAAACTCACAGCGAGGATTTAAATGTTTATTTTCAAACCGCGATGAACAGCTCGCATATTTAGAAATATTTAGAGTGGTGCAGGTCATGGGCGTCAGTTTGGTTTGAAATGTACTGGGGACAGAGACACATTCGGAAGTGCATTTTCAGAAGTGCTGGGTACAATGACGCATTCTTTTTTTTTTTCTCTCTTTCGCACAGGTCATGTTTTGAAAGACGATGTCCTGTAGCTTACTAATGTAAATAAATAAAAATGTATACAAAAATGTGATGATGTCCGACTCGTTTTATGAAAAAGAAAGCCTTAAGTTTTCAAAAAGCATTATATGACCCACTATTCTGCTTCATAAGTAGGCTACCATGTTGACAATATGACATGACGTGGTTTAATGTACCTAAACAATGATTACCAAATTTCTCTCTCATATTGCTCCTCATAACCACTGAAAACGGTCAAAAAAATCGAACCAAAAGTAAAATTATTATGGACGTAATCTGATATTAAGCGTTTCTGCTTCATTAGAGCCTATTGTAAAGATAAAGCTTAACGCGGTTTAATGTACCTAAACAACGATCAATGATCCCAAATTTCTCTCTCATATTGCTCCTCATAACCACTGAAAACTGTCAAAAAATCTAACCCAAAGTCCAATTATTATTATTAAAAAAGTGGTGGGTAAAAAATTAATAATGACGAAATCTGGTGGGTACGCGTACCCACCGTCCCCACCGAAATCGATGTCTATGGTGCAGGTATGACGTCACTTTGTAGGCCAACTGGCAGTTAGCATCACACTGGTTCCCTCGATAAAAACCCAATATGATTTTCCCATAGGCTTTTGGATTACCGCAAAAAAACAAGCTCTGTTATCAACAAAAGTCTATGATACTTACATGTTTTGTCCATCAAGATAATTTTCACAGATGAACACAACTTTTATGAATTTTGAAGCCTAAATGCAGTCGCCAGAAGTAAAAAACTAAAGGTAGGCTATAAATGAATTACACACTACAGTTGCTCGACTTTAACGTCACCATCACTAAGCTTCCGACACCTCTTTCAGTTTTTATCTAAAAACTTTTTCCCAGAACGTTTGAGTTAGAATAGTTTATAAGAGCACAATTATAAGCATAATGAGGCTGTAAAAGCAGACTGAGCTTACCTTTTCAGCGTGATGATGTTTTATCTCCCCGACAGCCTCTGTAGTCCCATTTAGCCACTTGTTAGCAACTGCCTCTTTCAAGACAACATCTTAAAAGAAATCACAAGTGGGGTAATGCTAATGTATTTATGTCGTACAATAAAACTTGAAAGTGCCTTGAGCTTGTGTTCAGCACAGACTTTATTTCAGCCATTTAAAGGGTTAGTTCACCCAAAAATGAAAATTCTGTCAGTAATTACTCTCATGTTGTTCCAACCCCGTCACTTTCGTTCATCTTCGGAACACAAATTAAGATATTTTTTATGAAATCTGAGAGCTGTCTCACTACTTCATAGGCTTCTAGGCAATTTCATTCTGCCGATCCAGAAAAGTTAGTAAAAACATTGTTAAAATAGTCCAAGTGACTACAGTGGCTCAAGCGATGAGAATACTTTTTTGAGCCAAAACCAAAATGTGTCCAGTTGTGCCCCGCTCTCCACTATTCGAATTTAATAGAGGAATCGTGACAGCCCTACCTCACACTACTTTGTTTAAGGTATGTTGTTTCAATTTGGGATCATTAATTTAACTGTTTATTATGTAATTTGTGAATTTGACATGTTTATGCCAGGTAATTGATAAACTAATTGCCTCGTGGTATATTTTCATGCAATGACACAGTGTGTTTTTGGAAAAAATTACTTTATTGTGCACATTCAGTAGTAGGCTAGTTCAACAATCAGATTTTGATGCAAAGAGTTTACAGTACATGTGTTGCATTACTGTATACTTTTATAAGTATATTATACATGTACCATTTATGTTTTCTATTTGTGTTGTCATGTAATGTGAGGTAATTCAATACCTACATTTACTCTTGCTGAATATGATATACAGTGCCCTCCACAATTATTGAACCCCCTGGTAAATATGATCAAAATTGGCTGTAAAAAATAAATCTGCATCGATTATCCTTGTGATCTTTCATTCAAAAAATGTGCAAAATTCTAACCTTTCATTGAAGTAAAAGAATTGAAAGTGGGGGGAAATCACATTATGAAATAAATGTTTTTCTCCAAAACATGTTGGCCACAATTATTGAAACCCCTAGAATTTTTTACGAGTAAAATATCTCTGAAGTATATTCCCATTAATATTTACCTTTTTTAGTACACCAGGGTGACTAGGAACATGAAACTGTCCAGCTATGACTTCGTGTTTCACAGGAGTTTAAATATGAGGAAACACAAAGGCCAAATCCCCTTAATCATCCATCACAATGAGTAAAACCACAGAATACAGTTCTGATGCGTAGCAAAAGATTGTTGAGCATCACAAACTAGAAAGTGGCTGTAAGACAATAGCTAAAGAATTGAAAATCCCCATTTTGACCATCAGGGCAATAATTAAGAAGTTATAACCAACTAAAGATGTTATGAATCTGCCAGGAAAAGGACGTGTGTCTATACTGTCTTAATGCACGGCGAGTATGAAAGTTTGAGTGGCCAAAGACTCTCCAAGGATCACAGATGGAGAATTGCAGAGATTAGTTGAGTCTTGGGGTCAGAAAGCCTAAAAAAAAAATTATCAAACAACCCCTACATCCCCACATGTTGTTTGGGAGGGTTTAAAAAAAAAACTCCTCGCTCCTCCAAAAACAAATTCCAGCAAATTTAATTGTCAGACACGACTGGATCTTCAAACAACACAGGGTTCTGTGGTCAGATGAGACTAAAACAGAGCTTTTTGGCAGCAAACACACTAGATGGGTTTTGTGAACACAAGGATAAAAAGTACCCCATGTGTACAATTTAATATACCACTGGATCTTTAATGTTGTGGGCATATTTTTCTGCTGGAGGTCCTGGACTTCTTGTTCAGATACATGGCATTGTGGATTCTATCAAATATCAACAGATAAAAAATCAAAACCTGACGCCTTCTGCTAGAAATCTTATAATGGGCCGTGGTTGGATCTTCCATCAGGACAACGATCCAAAACAAACATCAAAATCAAAACAAAAATTTGTTGTGGAGCACAAAATGAAGCTTCTGCCATGACCGTCTCAGTTCCCTGACCTGATGAGTGGGCTGAACTGAAGAGGAGAAGCACCAACATGGATCTGGGAATCTGAAGGATCTGGAGAGATTCTGTGTGGAGGAATGGTCTCTGATCTCTTGTCAGTTATTCTCCAAATTCATCAGGCATTATAGGAGAAGAGTCAGAGCTGTTATCTTGGCAAAAGGAGATTGCAAAAAGTATTTAATAAAAGGGTTTCAATAATTGTGGCCAACGTGTTTTGGAGAAAAACATTTATTTCATAATGTGATTTTCCCCCCACTTTCAATTCTTTTACTTCAATGAAAGGTTAGAATTTTGCGCATTTTTTGAATGAAAGATCACAAGGATAATCGATGCAGATTTATTTTTTACAGCCAATTTTGATCATATTTACCAGGGGGTTCAATAATTGTGGAGGGCACTGTATCCTTCCTTTAAGCGTTTGTTATGGTGGCCCAGTGGTGCACAACACAACGAAATTTAAAAAAAGAAACACAAGTTCACAACACAACGAAATTAAGCCAAAACACAATGACATGAACCCACAACACAACAGAAATGAGCCACAACACAACGAAATAAAGTCGCAACACAACGGAAATGCTCCCGACCACTAGAGGGCTCTCGGAGCGCGGTAAAAGTAGTTCCCTTTCGTGGTCACTCCGAGTTACGTCGGATGACGATGAATGGGGTTTCGCTTAGAAAGCCTATCACCTTCGAGTATATAAAACGAGCCAATGGCAATGAAATGCCATGGGTCTGCGGAATTTGCATAGCGTAACTCCGCCCCACCCTGGGGGTATATAAGGAAGTACGCTAGCATAATGCAGATATGTTTTCGCTTCGCAGCCGATAGCTTTCTTCACTCCAGTAAGCCAAAATCCTGAGTTTACTCTTTCTCTGCATCACCTTTCGAGACGAGCAACTCTCCGGTGTTGGTGTGACGGCGATCTCCAGCGAGTGCACATTACCCTGCTGATCTGTGCAGTGATCTGCCAGTTAGTGTGTTTCTCCCTGGTCGCTTCAACATCCGCAGAGTTTTCCTCTCACAAAAAGAGCTTGCACGCGGCACGTCTTTTTAAAGATGCCTCGCCCGTGCACTTCTGGTTGTGGTCGCAATGTGTCTAATTCTGATGGGCACAATCGCTGCTTTGTGTGTTTGGGCTTAGATCACGCTAAAGCAGCGCTTGTGGATGACTTATGTTCTCACTGTGGGAACATGACCATCTCCGCGCTACTGTCGAGACTCAATGAGCTCACTCGAGCGAGAGTCCCCTCATCCACACCCCGATCTACGGTCTCCCCGAGAGGCTGTACTTCAGCTGGTGGCCAGGGTGACCTAAGGGTGACGGTGTGGAACAAACCGCTGATTCGTCCACGGTCCACACCCCCCTCTCCAGCATTGGTACCCGCGAGCGTTCAGACTGAGACTGCGGGTCCCTCTACGGAGGCCTTTCTCTCTTTCGGCGCTCCAGAAGAGGATGCAATGTCGATCACTGCATCACAAGGGGGGCAGGAGTCAGCGGGAAGTGATGATTCGGCTGTGCTGCCACCTTCGGGTGTGCCAGCATTGCCCGAGTCAGATCCCGAGATGATGGCCATGCTTTCCTGGGCAGCCGCGGCCATTGGGCTCGAGTGGTCCCCGCCACCCGACCCTGTGCACTCGCGGCTGGACGATTGGTTTTTGGGTGCGGCCGCTGACCCCCGTCGGCGTCCAACCCCAATACCTTTCTTCCCTCATGTACTGGAGCTATCCATATGAGGAGGTCATCAGGTCTTAGGTCTCAGTAGACTTTCCTGGTTTGAACCCTCTCTTACTTCACCAGTGTTCGGAGCGAGCACTGGGTAGACCCGTGGATTTAGTGGACAACTTCCGTTGTTTCTTGAGGTTGAGTCACACTCTCCGGGAGATCCCGTCTCTGTGATCCGGAACTGAATGGTTTCACACGGTCCTGGAAGACACCATTGTCTTCCCGCGATCGTTCGTCGACCTCCTCCGCCTTTCCTCCCCTCGATAAGGCTGCTGCCTGTGGATACACTGGGGTTCCCCCGGTGGAACGTTCTGTTCGCGATGCAGCTGTGTCCGGCAATCGCTTCCTCTCGTGGTGACCCTAAGCACCCATCCAACGCCTGTAGATTTCCGTCTGCCTTGGTGGCGAAATCTTACAGAGCGGCGGGACAGGCAGCCGCCTCTTTGCATGCCATGGCCATCCTGCAGGTCTACCAGGCCCAGGTGCTCAAGGACATGCACGAGGGTAGGACTGACCCAGGGCTCTTTGATGAGCTGCGTGCCGCCACCGACCTTGCTCTCCGAGTGACGAAGGTGACCGCACGCTCCCTGGGCCAGGTGATGTCCACAGCTGTGGTCCAGGAGAGACATCTCTGGCTGAACCTGGCTGATATGCGGGAGGCCGAGCGGACTCGTTTGCTCAACACCCCCATATCCTAGGCCGGCCTCTTCCGCGGTGCGGTCGAGGACTTTGCCCAACAGTTCTCGACCGCTCAGAAGCAGACTGAGGCGATAAAGCACATTCTATCCCGACGGCCCGCTGCTGCCTCCACCCAGCTGTCGGCACAGAATCCTCAGTCTGCTCACCGCCAAGGGCGCCCTCCTGCGGCTCCCGCCCCTCCCGCACAGCCCCAGCAGCAGCCTCCACCCGGGCCGCGTCGTGGAGAAAGCCGCAGGAAGGCGCCACAGCCCTCTCCGGCCCCGCGCCCCGCTAAACGCCAGGCTAAGCGGCGCCCCTGAGACGGGCTGCTCAGGGTTGGCAACCAGTTTTTCTCAGGAGATGGTAGCAGGGCCACTCCTTCCCCCGGTGGAGGGCTGGTGGGAGAATCTTTTGTTCTCCACTCCCCGCTGCTCGTCCAACGACGAGCAGTACCCTAATGTGGTTAAAGAAAGAACTGGTTCCCCCAACCCTGAGCACACAGAGTTCTCGGACGATAGTGCGCGCCGCCCACGGGTCCCGCCACTATCGTCCCCCTCTGTCACAGAGTTCTCGGATGACAGCACACGCCGCTCACGGGCCACACTCCTCTCATCCCCCTCTGTCGCCAGACCCCTGCCAGAGCACACCCCCGTGGGACGCTGGTCCTCCCCTGCCCTCCTCTGGCAGGACGCGGCTAATGACCGTGCCCCCGCACAGGGCCGCTATGCCACCCTCGCCTGGGCCGGTCATTCCGCCTCTCTGCACCACCAACGGTACGTCTGTGGTTCGAATTACCCCGCTGGCGCAGTTTCTGGAAGCCTGGCTAGAGCTTCCCAGACTGTCCCGCTGGGTCGCGAGAACCATCAGGCTCGGCTACGCGATTCAGTTCGCGCGGTCTCCTCCCCGCTTCAGGGGAGTCCGCTTCAATATGGTCGGTGGTAATGCCCCTGTCATGAGAGCGGAGGTCGCCACCCTACTGGCGAAGGGTGCGATCGAGACTGTCCCTCCAGCCGAAATGAAGTCCGGCTTCTACAGCCCCTACTTAATTGTACCGAAGAAATCCGGTGAGTTACGGCCAATCCTCGACCTGCGCGTCTTGAACCGCTCCCTTCACAGGCTGCCATTCAAGATGCTCACGGCCAAGCACATCCTCCAGTGCGTGCGGCCGCAGGATTAGTTTGCAGCAATCGACCTGAAGGACGCCTACTTCTAGCATAGTTGTTACTGAAATCTTTTGGAAGATTTATAGGCTGCTATAGGCTATTGTTATTATTATTTTATGCAGAACTGCGCATAGCCTATGCCTACAAGGCACAACAAACCTGGTGTTCATTATATTATATATTGTTGGAAACGTGTGTGTGTGTGTGTGTGTGTGTGTGTGTGTGTGTGTCTGTGTGTGTGTGTGTATTCTGTGAATTTTAAAAAGCAATTTTAACCAGAAAAATCAAAAATGTATTCCCAAAATCGTGCAGGCCTAGTTTCTCTTGATACCAGTATGTTCACTTTTTTTCTTTTCTTTCAGGGACCAGATGCTCCACTGAGTCCTGCTGACTTCAACATTCACATGAGTCTCTGTATATGAATGGTAAAGTGAAAATCAAACACCTTGGAAATGAAAGGTATGTACAATGTTTTTAGGAATGGCACAAAGGTCTCTGTCTTTGGATCATTGTTTTCAATGTGCTCTTTTGTCATTTGTTGTGTATCTTTGGATTATGTTGTGTTGTAAATAAATCCAAACAATCTAAAAGCCATTCTTTTTTAAATCTCCTCATTCTTTGTGCAAGGTTGCTCTGAATGACAGGGCCTGATAGCTCCTAATAGGGCAGTTAGGGGAGTGTCTTTGTCTTTCTCAGGTGTTAAAGGCTTACATATTAATGAGATGATCGAGCCTCTTCGCATAAGTCTTTCTCACACAAAACACGTCTTAGACATTTTAAATCAATATATTGTCTTATCTGAATGAGCAGTCAGGGTGATTTTCACATAGTTTTGGAGCAAATATTCTAGGCTACGTGATACAATTTTCAAAAGTCTTGTGAAGAAATAATCAGTATGGGTTTCATGGCCTTATTTCAGTGACATTTTTTTTTTTGTATTTTCACAAACCACGCATAAATGTCATTTTCTCAAAACGACAAACTTTTACATACATGCTGCTGATATATTACTGTAGCAGAGTTTGTGCTAAATACAGTGTAATAAGACTTTAGCCATGACAATGTCACAAGTAACAGAAATAAGCACAAATGTCAGAGCATGTCAGAACACCTCCAGGGCCAGAAAACAGCTCAGACCCCAGAGGGTTAAGTAGGACTCCTTTGTCCGTGCTAGTCTCACGACAGGGAGCTCAGACTTACGCAGGGCACTGGAAGACAGCCGAGGTGGCGTGATTAGACTGGGGACCCCATTCGTCGTCATCCGACGTAACTCGGAGTGACCACGAAAGGGAACGTCTCGGTTACGTATGTAATCCTCGTTCCCTGAGTAGGGAACGGAGACGTTACGTCTCTCTGCCACTTCCGCTGTACCGTTGGGAACGCCTGAGTTCATTCTCGGCTCCTCAGCGAAGAAACATATCTGCATGTTGCCAGCGTACTTCCTTATATACCCCCAGGGTGGGGCGGAGTTACGCTATGCAAATTCCGCAGACCCATGGCATTTCATTGCCATTGGCTCGTTTTATATACTCGAAACCCCATTCGTCGTCATCCGACGTAACGTCTCCGTTCCCTACTCAGGCAACGAGGGTTACATACGTAACCGAGACGTTTTCCTTGCCATAGTTCTATAGAATCAGCTGTCTAAAAAATATATCAACACCACGATTAGTTTTAACAGGATATAGCTAACCATTGTATATCGACATTTATTAATTCAAAATCACCTACGTGCATTATAGCTGCATTTTTATACTCTAGAATGCTTTGATACGTAGCGTACGTTTTAACCACTTGGTGGAATTGCCAGACGTTCCCTTAAAGATCATGCTCGGTGGAAGCGGGTCAAAGCATTCGCGTGTATTAATACGCAACTATAATTCATGTAGGTGATTTTGAGTTAATATTTTGTCGATGTACAATGGTTACATACTGTTAAAACTAATCGTGGTATTGATATCTTAAGACTGCCGACTCTATAGAACAATGGCAAGGAAAATGTCTCAGGTTACGAATGTAACCTATGTTCCCTGAGAACAGGGAACGAGACAATACGTCATAATGACGCTATGGGGAACGCCTCAGGCGTGACAGGTGTCTGAAATCAAGTATCAACTCACAGCAATCATGCTGACCGGCGACAGCCCGTGCATCATCAGCTTGAATGATGAGCGCGCAACCTGGATGTATAAAAAGGGCGCCTTGAAACCATGACAACAACCTATCATCTGAAGGGACTGTTGCAGGCAGGCCCCGAGGCATGGCAGGGAGACGTATTGTCTCGTTCCCTGTTCTCAGGGAACATAGGTTACATTCGTAACCTGAGACGTTCCCTTTCGAAGGGAACTCAACAATACGTCATAACGACGCTATGGGGAACGATATACCAACTCCACCATGCTGAGGGGGAGTGCATGCCCAAAGGCAGTGACAACTGTCCGAACCAGTAATTCAGAAAACACTGGAACCACTCACCCTTAGGTCACATCGGGCTGTCAGTGACAGCACTCCCTACCGGTCATAGCCCAAGCTAATGAACCAAGAAACCGCCAGAACATAGTTAATGGGGGGTATATCTGGGCCAGCTCAAAGGCTTAGGACCACAGCTTCCAATAGAAGGGGTCACTTCTAGGGAGTGTGGCTAGGGGACCCAAGGGACCCCCAGCCAGTCACTATTCAGGGGAGCATGCCTCCTGAAATACCACCAGGCTGGCCTGGTGATCTATACTAAGACACACAGTCTGGCCATTGCCTGTCTGTCCGAGACAGAGCCTCTGGAGGTTGCCTTGGATAAGGCATCCAGAAACCGAAGGCCTGCGAAGCTGGCAGAAACCATTCAGTTCCGGATCACAGAGACGGGATCTCCCGGAGAGTGTGACTCAACCTCAAGAAACGACGGAAGTCGTCCACTCAATCCACGGGTCTACCCAGTGCTCGCTCCGAACACTGGTGAAGTAAGAGAGGGTTCAAACCAGGAAGGTCTACTGAGACCTAAGACCTGATGACCTCCTCATATGGATAGCTCCAGTACATGAGGGCTCATATCAGGAAGGCCGGTGAGGCCTGTAACCTGGCGACCACAGTATGTGGGAGCTCATACTCAGGAAGGCCTATGAGGCCTGTAACCTGGTGACCACAGTAAGTGGGAGCTCATATTCAGGAAGGCCGGAGAGGCCTGTAACCTGACAGCCACACAATATGGGGCTACCTTCAGAAAGGCCTAATGAGGCCTGTAACCACAGAATGTGGGAGATAGCTTGAAAGAGAAGCGCCTGTCGTAAAACATTGCGACAGAAGACGCAACTAGAGTGGAACCCAAGGTGAAGAACCAGTCTGAGCCACGTAAAAAAGGGAATGAAGCGGAAGCGCATAACCCTTAAAATAAATATGGATTTTAGAAAGTAAACGAAACGGAAGTGCGTGTACTTATGCCAGTCCGAATCCAGGAAGGCCTGGTGAGGCCTCTAACCTGGCGACCACAGTATGTGGGAGCTCATACTCAGGAAGGCCTGTGAGGCCTAAAAGCTCGTTTACAGGAAGGCCGGAGAGGCCTGTAACCTGACAGCCACACAATGTGGGGCTACCTTCAGAAAGGCCTAATGAGGCCTGTTACCACAAATTGTGGGAGATAGTCGTAAAACATTGCGACAGAAGACGCATCTAGAGTGAGACCCAAGGTGAAGAACCAGTCTGAGCCACGTAAAAAAAAAAAAAAAAAGGGGGGGTGAAGCGGAAGCGCATAACCCCTACCATAAATATAGATTTTAGAAAGTACACGAAACGAAAGTGCGTGTACTTATGCCAGTCTGAATCAAGCAAGGCCTGGTGAAGCCTCTAACCTGGCGACCACAGCATGTGGGAGCTCATACTCAGGAAGGCCGGTGAGGCCTGTAACCTGGTGACCACAGCAGGTGGGAGATCATACTCAGGAAGGCCAGTGAGGCCTGAAACCTAGTGACCACAACCTGTGGGAGCTTACTTTCAGGAAGGCCTGATAAGGCCTGAAACCTGACAACCACACCATGTGGGGTCTTTTCAGAAAGGCCATAAGTATGGATTTTAGAAAGTACATGAAACGAAAGTGCGTGTACTTAGCCATTCCGAATCCAGGAAGGCCTGGTGAGGCCTCTAACCTGGCGACCACAGCATGTGGGAGCTATACTCAGGAAGGCCGGTAAGGCCTGAAACCTGGTGACCACAGTGTGTGGGAGCCCATCAGGATGTGGAGGTTAGCTAGAGAAAGGCGTCTGTCGAAGCATACTTCGAAAACAGGACGCATCTAGAGTGGGACCCGAGGTGAAAGACCAGGGTCTGAGCCACATAGGAAGGGACCGAAGCGTACAGCGCATGACCCTTACCATAAAATATGGATTTTAGAAAGTACACAAGACGTTCAGTCGTGTGACTTACCCTAAGTATGGGTTTAAGAAGGTACGGAGCGTACGTACCAAAAAATAGATGAAGTAAAAGTACATGTACTTCATCACTCTATATTCAGGAAGGCCTAGTGAGGCCTATAACCTGACGACCACAGTAAGTGGGAGCTCATCCTCAGGAAGGCCTCTAAGGCCTGTGACCTGACGACCACAGAAAGTGGGAGCTCGTATCCAGGAAGGCCGGTGAGGCCTGTAACCTGGAAACCACAGCATGTGGGAACCCATGAACAGGAAGGCCAGACGAGGCCTGTAACCTGATAGTCACAATGCGTGGGAGCTCACATTCAGGAAGGCCTAATGAGGCCTGCAACCTGACATGTGGAAGCTCACACCCAGTGAGGCCTATACCCTAGCGACCACAGTGAGTGGGAGTTCACATTCAGGAAGGCCTGACGAGGCCAGCAACCTGACATGTGAGAACTCATAACCAGGAAGGCCGAGGAGGCCTGAAGCCTAGTGATCACTGAATGTGGGAGCTTAATACTCAGGAAGGCAGTGAGGCCTGTATGATAACCACAATATGTGGGGGCTATATTCAAGAAGGCCTGGTGAGGCCTATAACTTGATAACCACAGTATGTGGGAGCTCCTATTCAACCACAGTATGTAGGAGCTCATAACCAGGAAGGCCGGATGAGGCCTGTAACCTGATAACCACAGTATGTGGGAGCTCAGCTCACTTACAATACATTACCTGCCTACCAAATATGTCCCAGGCTCTGTACAGGAGACGAGTTCTGAAAAAGAAGAGAAGAAAATTTTTTATTTTGCGCAGAAAAACATTTTCACTCAACATAAAACCTGCGGCGTGCGGAATGAAGCACGCCAGGACTCAGAAACTCAAGCCTGGTTGGAAGGCGCTCCTATCAACCAAGCTGAAGCGGGCCATCAGAGAATTCCTGAACTCATCATGGGCCCTGCCCCAGGCCTGATGTAGGAGGAGCCTGGGAACGATGGTGGTTAGGGGGCAAGATCCAGGGAGGTGATGTCTAGCGTTCAGTCTGAGAACGTTTACTCTGGATCACCTCCCTGAGATCCTGCCTCCTGCGGGAGTTACGCCTCCTGCGCGCCCTGCTCCCTCTATCAGGAGGAGGGGGTGCACGGGAAGCGACACTGGCCTTCTGGGTCTGCCTGTGATCCTCAGACCACGACGGACCAGGCCCTCCCGCCTGCCTGGGCTGGGCCGAGGACCTCAGCGGTATAAAGCTCTTAAATGCCGCAGAGCGCGCCCTCGCCTCCCTGAACTTATCGACCACCGTCTCAACGGAAGGTCCGAAAAGCTCAGAAGGCGAAACCGGTGAATCGAGGAGAAAGGTCTTTTCTTTCTCCCCGATGTCAGCCTGGTTAAGCCACAGATGCCTCTCCGTGGCCACCATAGCCGCCATCGCACGTGGCCCGGAGAGCCAAATCCGTGGTGCGCCGCAGCTCTGCCACCGCGTCAGGGGGCAGGCCGGCCCCCTGATCGAGGTCCCGCAGCAGGTCGGCCTGGTAGGCCTGAAGGACCGCAAGGGAGTGCAGAACCGCACCTGCCTGACCTGCTGCCGTGTACGCTCTGCCATTCAAGCGTGATGTTGTTTTCAGCGGCTTGGATGGCAGGGTCGGAGCTCCCAGTGACGATGGCCGACCAGAGGCGAGATAGTTGGCCAACGTCTCATCTACTGGCGGCATCGACACATACCCGTGCTCTGCGGCCCCCTCCACAGCAGCGAAACTGGCCCGCTGATGCAAATGAAGGCGCGCAGAGAACGGGTTCTTCCATGCCTTCTCAATCTCAGAGTGGAGATCGGGAAGGAATGGAAGGCTCGTCCGAGCCGGTGGCCTACGGGTGGGGAGGAACCGATCGTCCAACACACCACGAACAGGTTCCTCCCGCCCCATAACGTCCACCAGCTCAGCGTACACTGGGCAGGAGGGCTGAAGTGGTTCAGTCTCAACCAGACTGACATCATCAGCAGCCAACTCCTGCCCGGCCCGAAGAGAACCAGTTACAGATCCATCAGAAATAGACAGAACATCTTCTACATCGACCTGTAACTCACCCTCGTCAGCTGGCAGATCATCCGTGAGGTTAACGCCCCTCTCCAGCTGATCTGCCAGCTCCATCTGAGAGCCCCACGAACTCAAGCGCCGCTGAGCCTCAGCCCGAGCGGGACCAAAACGGCGGGGTTCAGATGCCGCGCTCACTTCCCTCGAGAAGTGGGACAGCCGAGAGCGGAGCGTTTTCAAAGAAAAACGCTCACAGTTTGCGCAGGAAGCTCCCTCGAGAGCTCCCCGCGCATGCTCTTCTCCCAGGCAGAACACGCACAGATCGTGTGAATCCTCCTGTGTCAGAAATCTGGGACACGGGTCGGCACACTTGCGGAAGGTATTTCTCTTCTTCTCTGTACCCTCCTTTTTTCGATTGCACTCGGGAAAACACTCTCAAACAAACAAAGCAGTCCCTGAAGACGAAAGGATGTTGTCATGGTTTCAAGGCGCCCTTTTTATACATCCAGGTCGCGCGCTCATCATTCAAGCTGATGATGCACGGGCTGTCGCCGGTCAGCATGATTGCTGTGAGTTGATACTTGATTTCAGACACCTGTCACGCCTGAGGCGTTCCCCATAGCGTCGTTATGACGTATTGTTGAGTTCCCTTCGAAAGGGAACTAACTTAATCTCGCTCCGAAAGCCCTCAAGTGGTCGGGAGCATTTCCTTTGTATTGCAGCTTTATTTCGTGTTGTGGCTTATATCCGTTGTGTTGTGATTTATTTCCGTTGTGTTGTGGCACATATCCGTTGTGTTGTGGCTTAATTTCGTTGTGTTGTGAATTTATGTTTGCTTTTCAAATTTCGTTTTGTTGTGCACTACTGGGCCACCGTAGTTTGTGCTCAGACGTGTGTTGTATGCAGACGAGGAAGCAGAGGGATGAGAGAGTAGGCCTTCTGGGGCCCGTTCTTCGTACGTTACTTAAAACATCCGAGATAAAATAACACATCCAAGATGATATCATCGTGCTAATCATGATCTGGCTAATTAGGTTCTTCGAACACACTTGCCGGATATGATTAGTATAGCTGGATTGAGTTATCTGAGATAATTGCGCGTTCATGCGCTGGTTTAAAAGGGGATATGTATCGATAGTAGAAACATTGATCAGCAACGCTGCTATTGGCTGTTCAGCGTGGCCAAAGAGCGGGCTCAGTTCCCTTTCAAGGGAACTCGCGTTGCGTCGAAATTGACGCTATGGGGAACGCTTTGCGTGATGACGTCTTGAAGCACATGTAAAATCAGTCCAATGGTGTGGCGGAACGTCAGAGGCGGGTGACGTCACGTACCAGGAAGCTATAAAAGCCAGCCCGAAACAGAAAACGAAAGTTTTCTGAGTCTTCAGTTGCGCTCTGTGTGAAATCTGTCCCTGTTATTTGGTGTTGTCTGTCTATATTATATTATATTATATATTCAGTATGGCGAGCAAGCAGCAGTTTAGAGTGTGTGTCCATCCCTGCCTGCGTTATTTAACGGGAGGTGATACTCACACTCTTTGTGTTGTTTGTTTGGGTGAGGAGCATGCCCAGTCAGCACTCGAGGGTGGTGACTGTGTGCATTGCGAAGCGCTTCCATTGCGTACGCTCCGATCCCACTTGGCTCGGTTCAATCCCGATCACGTTCCCCAGGGCTTTGGTCCCGCCGCTGCTGAGGCACGGCGTCGATCTCAGACCTGGGGTTCGCAAATGGATTTATCAGTGGATGTTGAGACGGGCTCTGCCTTATCTCAGCCTCCTTCTGATAGATCCAGTGCCTCTCATCAGGGTGTGGAAGCACGCGCTGCGGTTTCTTCCCCCCCCGATGGAGGCACCAATACTGCAATTGTCCAGCTCTGAGGAGCTGGACGTTGTTAGTATTGAAGCTGAGTCTGAGGATTCGCCACCTCAGTCTCATGCTTTTGAGGAATTGCTCGATGTTCTCACGAGAGCAGTTCAGAGATTATCTATTGAGTGGCCAGAGGATAGGCAGGACGTTCGTTCGAAAAGTAAGCTCGATGAGCGCTTCCTGCCATCTCGTACACAGCCTCAGCGCAGAAGCCTTCCGTTTTTCCCCGATCTCCACACCGAGGTGTCGAGATCGTGGGAGAAACCAGTGTCTTACAGAGTATACACACCACAAACATCTCACTATTCTTCCATTTATAAATATAAAGAATATGGTTATGGGGAGATGCCGAAGGTGGAGGAGACGCTTGCGAGCTATCTCTCTCCAGCAACGGCATCTTCCTTGAAGGCTCCTTCACTTCCCTCTAAGCCAGTTAAATTTACATCACCACTGGTTCATAAATCGTATGCAGCCGCTGGTCAAGCTGCAGCGTGTCTGCATACGATGTCCCTTATCAAGCAGAATTATTGGGGGATTTAGAGGAGGGCGGGGGAATTGGTCCTGACACGGTGGCCGAACTACGCAGAGCCACAGATCTGTCTCTCAGGGCCACCAAGGTGACCGCTAAATCAATCGGGCGGTCTATGGCAGCCCTGGTGGCCACTGAGAGGCATCTGTGGCTCAATCTGAGCGATATAAAAGATAAAGAGAAACACGTTCTCTTAGATGCTCCGGTCTCCACTGTTGGTCTATTTGGTGATGCAGTTAACAGTGCTGTAGCTAAATCACAAGAAGCTTCTAAACAGGCAACTGCACTGCAAAAACTTCTCCCCCGCCGTTCTTTCTTGGAGGCTGCTGAGCGGGAGCAGCCTCACTCCTCTAAAAAGAGCGCTGAACATCGTGCCACTCAAAAACAGAGTGTGTCCTCCCGTGCTCCCCCACAAAAATTTCAGGGACACGGAGGGCGCTCTCAAACCCAGCAGCCTTCGAGGGGTAAAACGGATCTGCGGACCGTTATTACCGCCAAGAAGGCTGCTGGGAAAAAGTCCTGACGTCCGAGGGCTCAGGACAAATGAGGGTAGTCCCCCCCCGAAGCAGAGCGGTTAACACCTCATTTTACGGTGCCCGTCTCTCTTCGGTGCCCTCAGGGGACCGTTCTGCCAACCCTGCCGCCTCCGGTGTTACAGGGCGCAGCGGTCTCCGGCGAGCACATATCTCAAGGACCACCCAGAAACGTAGTGGCCTCAGGATGCCCGCCCCCTCTGAGGAGGGTGTTAGAGCAGTCTGTTCAGTCGTTCCCTGCCGGTGCGCCGTTACAGGGCGACGAACCGACTACTCAACAACAACAAAATCCAGAAACCAGTCTCGAGAGGCTGGTACCTCTAGTAGAATCTTTGACAGCGTGGAAGCTACTGTCAAATGTTTCTCGTTGGGTCCTGCAGACCGTGGAAAAAGGGTATCAGATACAATTCAAGAAACGCCCACCTCGGTTTATGGGGGTCCTGCCCACAGTGGTGGGCCCCGAGCAGGTTCTGGTTATGGAACAGGAAGTAAACACTCTGTTAGAGAAAGGGGCCATAGAATATGTACCTCCCTTCAACAGGGAAACCGGGTTTTACAGCCGGTACTTCATAGTTCCAAAGGACGGGGGATTGCGTCCCATTTTAGATCTTCGAGTTCTGAACGAGTCAGTCATGCAGCTCAAGTTCAAAATGTTAACATTGAGACAAATCGTGCCACAGATCAGGTCCGAGGACTGGTTTGTCACGATAGATCTCAAGGACGCATATTTCCATATTTCCATCCGTCCGTGTCATTGGAAGTTCCTGAGGTTTGCTTTCGGGGGCAAAGCATACCAATATCGAGTTCTTTCATTCGGCCTGACTTTATCACCCCGCACTTTCACCAAATGCGTGGATGCAGCTCTGGCGCCTCTGCGCCTCCAGGGTATTCGCATCATGAACTACATCGACGATTGGTTGATTTGAGCTCAGTCGCATCAGTTGGCGGTTCAACATCGAGATGTTGTTCTCGCCCATATGAAAGAGTTGGGGTTACGGCTGAACGCCAAGAAGAGTGTGCTTTCTCCACTTCAGAGGACCACTTTTTTAGGCGTGGTTTGGGATTCAGTGTCGATGCAGGCGCGCCTGTCACCGCCACGGATAGATTCCATCCTTGCAGCTGTGAAAAGTGTAAAGCTAGGCCAGCTACTCACTGTCAAACAGTTCCAGAGACTGTTGGGTCTCATGGCAGCAGCTTCCAACGGGATACCTTTTGGACTACTGCACATGAGGCCCCTGCAGTGGTGGCTCAGGACCAGGGGGTTTTCCCCGAGGGGCAACCCATTTCGCACAATCAAAGTCACGCGGCGATGCCTACGTGCTTTGGTTATGTGGAAGAAACCTTGGTTCCTGTCCCAGGGCCCAGTGCTGGGAGCTCCTTGTCGTCGCAAACTGCTAACGACGGATGCTTCCCTCACGGGCTGGGGAGCGATCCTAGAGGGTCGCTCATCTCAAGGTCTGTGGGGAGACCATCATCGTTCCTGGCATATCAATCGCCTAGAGATGTTAGCTGTCTTCCGGGCTCTGAGGAGCTTTATCACAGATCTCAGGGGACACCATGTGTTAGTGCATACGGACAACACGTCGGTAGTTGCCTATATCAACCACCAAGGGGGTTTGCGCTCGAGCCCATTATCCAATCTGGCACGCCATATCCTCTTGTGGTCCCAGGGGAAGTTGCTGTCTATCAGGGCAGCCTACATCCCCGGGGTCCAGAATATAGGAGCAGACACTCTGTCGAGACAGGGGCCGAGGCCCGGGGAATGGAGGCTCCACCCCGAGGTGGTGGAGCTGATATGGAGGGAGTTTGGCCAAGCACAAGTGGATCTGTTTGCGTCTTGAGAGACGTCTCACTGTCCACTTTGGTTCTCCCTCACGCATCCAGCTCCTCTGGGACTGGATGCTATGGTACAGACGTGGCCGAGGCTACGTCTGTACGCCTTTCCCCCAGTTGCTCTGCTCCCGGGAGTTCTGGAGAGAGTTCGCAGGGACCGGGTTTGCCTGCTTCTTATAGCCCCGCGCTGGCCGGGCAGAGTATGGTTTCCCGATCTTGTGTCCCTCCTCGACGGGCCTCCTCTGGAGCTACCCGTCAGGAGGGACCTTCTGTCCCAAGCAGGGGGCTCGATTTTTCACCCCCGACCAGAAATGAAAGCTTTAGCATAAGTTCTGCTGGGAAGACTCAATTATTACGTCACTTATTGCTTCACTTCTATCCAATCATATTATTATGCTTATTGTATAAAAGCACGGTACTTACACATGTTTGAGTTCGCAGATACTGAAGCGACGATTAGTTCGCAGATGCTGACGCTTCAATTCAGTTCGCAGAACGACACCGGCGTTCATTCACTTGCGTTCGATTCATAACAACACAAGTCATATCGTTGATTTGATCTCAGCCATTTTCGCGGTGCGCGAATGCACCACGCTTGCAGAGGAAACAAGATGTGGCGGCTTTAAATCTCACGAGAGACGATCTCCTAACAGGGTTTTCAAGTTCCATTTTCAAGGCTTTCACGTTGGTAGCTTCCCGCGGCCACTGTTTACATCCCTATTAGGCTACTATGAATAAATTCCATTCAGGTAAGTATATTAATTTGCTACTCTACTGCTCCCTTCATCAGCGGTAAAGTTCAATTGTGACTCTGGTGACGCGGTAGTTAAAAAAATAAATAAATAAATAAATAAATAAAAAAACTACTAATCTATTTCAGCGTTGATTCCACGCTCTCATGGTTAATTGCAAAAATATTAACAGCTGGGTTGCTGAAAATAATTAAATCAAGCTTAAGAGCAACTTTATCAAATTGGCTTTATGTAGGCTATATGCCATTTACAGCTCGCGCTCCTCATCTGCTCACTCACTATGTGAGAGTGCCTGTCAATAAAGGAGCGACCTATTCAACTCGTTGTACGCCCTTATCTGAATTCGTTATTGCTTCGGCATTTATGGAGACGTTTTGCTAATCACTTCCCGACCGCCGGGAAGATTTCGACTCATAGCCTACCTAGATTGCGCTTTAACCAATAAAAGGGGGCATTTTATCTCCGTTTATTTTCCGTAAATATAACTATCTATTATTCAAACATAAAACAAAAGCAATTAATAGTACTGTTAAATTATTAAAAATAAAAAATAAATTCATAAGTTATAAATTTACAAAGGGTTTCTAAAAATTTGAAAGTGATATATATGTAAATATATGTCCATATCAGAAGCTAGTTGATCGTTGGATGTTATATGTATGCCGTAGAAGACATGGTTATGAAGGGTATATGTAGGGTATATATGTAGCAGGAGTATTCAATACAAAGGAAGTAAATGATACATTTACTGTGCTAATAATTCTCTATATCTCTATTCAATTTGACTTGTGGCCTATAGGCCATCTTTTAATTCTTGAATTTAAGTTCTTCACTAACAGAAATATGGTACAACCGCCATAACACAATTTCTTGGCGACTACTTTAATCCACCGATATGTGTCATCGAAATATCGACATGATAAGGATTTGATATTAAATGTACAAAGGCAGACTAAGGATGCTCAGGTCAAAGGTCACAGACTTTGCCAAAACTTGCCTAACACAGTAGAACTAACAGTTATAAGTGTAGAATATATAATTCAAACCAATCACCAGGCGAATCTCAGTCAAGAAGACTCGAATGACATTATATTTACTTATTTGTATGATTTAAATGTTTACCTATTTTTCTATTCAAGGAACTCACTTGTTGCCATGGCAGTGATCTCTCGGTCGTGAATAACTTCATTCATACAACTTGAGAGTAATGTCAGGTGTACGCTGCGCAGCTGAGAAAGAGTCTATGCTCAAAAGTCAACAACAGAATATCAAATGTGATTGAGGTATCTTATCGGTATGCTGTCACCTTACTACAGGTAAGTATTTTACTGAGATTTAATAAGATTAAAAAAAAATATATATATATATATATATATATAAAAAAAAAATATATATATATATATATATATAATAATAATAAAATAAAAAAAATCTAAAAATTCACCATAAGTATCTCTTTAAGGCAGGGCATTTATTTCTCGTCTGTTAACTCTGGCCATAGTCGAAGGGTGCATATCCGTTCAGATTTGGACATTTGGATAGCAAAGGTCAGATAAATTACCAAGCCTGCTCAGACTCCGTTCATTCGCACTTCACCGAAATTACCTTATAGCGGCTGCTAACATCTCTGGGTTCGAAGTGGTGGCAAAACTTATGTTGTATGTGCTAACGAAGCTCGGTTGCATCACTAAGGCAGTTCTTGTTAGACGATCATGCTGTTCCAGAGACGTTCAGCTGGGAATCCGTAGTCTCCAATTTCATGATTAAGGTCACGCAAGCTCATTCCTGACCACTGCAATGCCATAGCTACGCACTGTAGTCTTCAGGCGGCTCTGCCTTTCAGCAACCCTTATCCATCACCCTGCCCTCCTCTAACTGTGATCAAATAAATTAGTCACTGCTCAATCCAGCTAGACCGTATATCACTGAAGATGTGGCTCCCTACACCTTTAAAGCTTATATTTCTGCAGAATCTATTATATGTTTTGCTTTTCTTTCAGATTCCTTATTTCTTATCCGGATCACAGCCGGTTGTTCCTTCCTTATCTACAATTAGTAAAATCGATGTGTGGTGGGTCTCAGTGTCCCCATGGTGTGTGTGTGGGGTTCGGCTTGGAATGCCCTAAATACTTTTCATATCCTATGCTGGAATTGTCATTGAGGGTGAGTAAGCGCATGGTTTTTGTCGTCTCTTTGGATGCAGTCGAGCTGTTGCTCCCGGAACAGGGCTGGAGTTCGACAGCTCGTTTTGCAGCTTTGCTTACCTCTCACAGACATTTCAAAACTTCTAGCTTATATTCAAACCAAGTCAGCAAAGACGGAGAGACTCAAGAAGCGTCAACATGTAGACCCCATTTCCGGATGGTTAGTTGATGTATCATGTAGCTTATGCGTAGTTATCTTCTAGTATTGATTAGCTCATGCTGTTTGTTATGCTATAAATCATATTCCGGGAGCTGAATATATAACTTTATGGTTTGTGATGCCACTAATCCAAAGGAATGCCGCACAGTCCCTCTCAGCATTGTTGTAGTCCTTAAAAAGCGATCTCTTTAAATTAAATCTTCAATGCTTGAACTTTGTGCATTGTAACTTTGCAGTTGTTGTTTGTTGCTTTAACAGTTACATTACAGAAAAGTGAAATCCATTTAACCCCCTTTTATTACCTCCCATCCATATTGGTTTCTTTTCCTATTTTCATATTCCGATCGTATCCATGTTTAACTATGTTCATGGCTCATGCATCCAGGGGAATTTTCTTCAGATCTAACACTCCGATCTTGCCCTAGGTCCTTTTTCTGATTCACCTTCTCCCCTAATTTCTTTACTCTTTCTTAAGCACTCCAACCGACTCTCAAGTTTCTGGTATCACATCATCAATTTCTAAAATTAGTAATACATTTTGTCCCTTCTCATCTGATTACATTCCTAAAAATCCGCTCTAGATTCTCAGATCACTTTCCCTATTTCCTACCTTCGAAGCATCTCTCTCTTAAGCGTGGTTCAGGACTCATCTAGTTCTGTCCTCAAAAGCTGCAGTTATCTCCCCTCCAGTATAACAGTCATTCATTTAGGTTTGGGGCAGCCACTACAGCAGCTGAACGTGGCATTTCTACTTAAGCTTTCAAGATCCCGGGCAGATGGTCTTCCTCTGCATTTAAGTCTTACATAAGACCCGATTCTAAAACTATTCTTCAAGCCCAGCAAGCTCTACAATAACCATAAGGTAAATAACTATGCAACTACTGGTGGTGGTGTCAATCTTATTTCCTTCATCCTGTTATTATTCTAGCCAGCACACCTCAATGACTATCTAGTCATCTATCATGTGTGGCCTAGCGGCTCTGTTCAATGTGGCCTCGTCTCTATGTGGCTGTAGCAGCCGTTGTGCCTTCGTTACATGTTCGTCATTAAAAAAAAAAAAAAAGTGACGGCTATTTCATGCGATATTCATGTTCTATGTGGTCTACTGTGACCGTGTAGCCTAATGTGGCTGTCCCGTGGTCTTGTGGCCATTAAATATGGCAGGTTCTGTGTGGCCTAGTGGCTTTGTCTTGCTGGCCTCGTTCAGTGTGGCTTAGCAGCCTTGTGGCGCGGTGGGCCTCGTCTCTGTGTCGGTCTCATGGCTTCGTGGTCCCATGTTGCCTTGTCCTATGTTCGGCCTTCAAGGCGTGGCCCTTATGGCCTTGTTCTGTGTGGCTTAGTGGCCGTTGTCTGTACGTCTCGTCTAAGTGTGGGATTATGGTTTGGAACTCTTTATGTTCTGTGTGGTCTACTGTGACCGTGTAGCCTAATGTGGCCTTGTCTCGTGGTCTTGTGGCCTTCATGGCATGGTTAAATGTGGCCTAGTGGCCTTGTACTCAAGTATGTCTGTCTACGTGTGGCATTAGTGGCCTTGTGGCCACGTGGGCCTCGTGTACATGTGGGGCTTGGCGCCTTGTGGCATATGTTTGCCTTGTCCTTTCAAAAAGATGCCCGAACGGCCAGTGGCCCCCTCGGGGCAGAGGTTTTATGTGGCTTAGATGCCGTAGTCTTGTGTGGTTTGTCTTCATGTGGCTCTAGTGGCTCGGTCTTGTCATTAAAAGATGCAATGGTGGCCAGTTGCCCCCCGGGGCATAGGTTTCGTGACCTTAAGGCTTAAGATAAAAAATAAATAAAAATAAAACTTATGTGTTGTCCAGTCTTACCTCGTCTCTTTGTGGCATTAGCGGCCGTTGTGGCTTAGTAGCCTCGTCTCTGTGGTCTATTGTGGCCGTGTGGCTCATTAAAGCCTCGTCTCTGTGGTCTATAAAGGCCATGTGGTTCAATGAGGCCAGAGTCTGTGTTATGCTCAGCCCCAGGTGGCTGCTATATGTGGTCCAAGGAGGCCTGTTTATTATTTTTGCCAAGGCGGCTGTCTGTGTGGTCCAATGTGACCTAGTCTATGCAAGCCAAAAGCGGCATTGCCGGTCCAATGAGGCCTCGTCTCTGTGTTTTCCTAGGAGTGAACTGGCAATATATAAAAAAAAATATATATAAAAAAAAACAAAAAAAACAAAACAATTTTATTAGAATTGTCCTTCTTCCCTATTAAACTTTAGGCACACTGTATTTCTCACATCTAATTTGTATCTTCACCATTTGTATCTTCCTTCTCTATTTTTCAGGAACCCCAGGACTCTAGACTGGTGGGTATACTCAGTTACCATCTTTTGGGGGTTGGCGGGCCCTGTCCCGGTGTATTCATACTCCACCTATTTTTGGGGGTCGGCTGCGCCCCTGCCTTCATCTTTAGGCAGGAATTGCAGATCCGATACTCTCGGACTATGCACTACGGACGGGGCCTACGCCAAATGACTTTGTAGATTATCAGCTTGCTGAGCTGTCAATAAATGTATGGTTTATTGAAATAACTCTCCCGAGTCTTTCTGGTAGAAATGAAAGCTTTAGCATAAGTTCTGCTGGGAAGACTCAATTATTACGTCACTTATTGCTTCACTTCTATCCAATCATATTATTATGCTTATTGTATAAAAGCACGGTACTTACACATGTTTGAGTTCGCAGATACTGAAGCGACGATTACCCCCATCCTCCCCACCACCACCAGGATGGTCCCGTCCATACCTCCCAGGAGGGGGGTCGGCTGCGCCCCTGCCTTCATCTTTAGGCAGGAATTGCAGATCCGATACTCTCGGACTATGCACTACGGACGGGGCCTACGCCAAATGACTTTGTAGATTATCAGCTTGCTGAGCTGTCAATAAATGTATGGTTTATTGAAATAACTCTCCCGAGTCTTTCTGGTAGAACTGTGGAACCTGTGGGCTTGGCCTCTGAGGGGGCCCAGCTCATAGAGTCAGGTCTCTCAACTGAGGTTGTTGAGACCATTCTACAGTCCAGAGCTCCCTCCACGAGGAAACTTTATGCCCTGAAGTGGAGAGTATTCACTTCCTGGTGTAGTGACCGTCGGTCGGATCCAGTCAACTGCCCAATTGGTACAGTTCTGGAGTTCCTGCAGGACCGGTTCACTGCCGGTCTGACCCCGTCCACTTTAAAGGTTTATGTGGCGGCTATAGGTGCTTACCACATTCCTTTGGGTGGAATGTCTGTGGGGAAAGACCCTCTGGTATCTCGTTTCCTTCGTGGCACTTGGAGGCTGAGGCCTGCAGTTCGCTCTAGGGTGCCACCTTGGGATTTGTCCATTGCGCTGCAAGGCCTTTCCCTGGCCCCCTTTGAGCCCATCGAGGAGGTTCCTGAGAAATTCCTTACTCTGAAAGCTCTGTTCCTTCTCGCCATTTCTTCTCTCAAGAGAATAGGGGATCTCCAAGCATTGTCGTTTGCTCCGTCATGCTTGGAGTTTGCTCCGGGTATGGTTAAAGCTTTTCTTCATCCTAGACCGGGTTATATCCCCAAGGTCCCCACTAATGTGGCTAGACCTATTGTTCTGCAGGCCTTCTGTCCTCCTCCTTTTCAAAATGCGGACCAGGAGGCGAATAATTTGCTTTGCCCTGTTCGGGCATTAGACGCTTATGTCCACAGAGCTGCCCTGTGGCGTAAAAGCGATCAATTGTTTGTATGCTTTGGGTCCCCTAACAAGGAAGGTCCAGTGTCTAAGCAAAGGATGAGCAAGTGGGTGGTTGAGGCTATCTCACTTGCTTATGAGGCGGCTGGGCAGCCTTCTCCTTTGGCTGTCCGGTCGCACTCTACTAGGAGTATGGCGGCCTCTAAGGCCCTTTTATCAGGAGTATCTTTACAGGACGTTTGTGATGCGGCAGGCTGGTCCTCACCGCACACCTTCGTCAGGTTCTACTCTTTAGACCTAGACTCTACTCCAGGGTCTCAGGTTTTGTCTTCCTAGTGCTGCTCACTTGATTTCACACAGGACAGACATTTGTAGCTATGGTGGCGTTGGTATAGACGTTCCCCATAGTGTCAATTGCGTCACCTTGCCATATCTCCTTCATGCCTGTCAGCATGACTTCAGACTCTACGAAGCTTTCGTTTTCTGTTTCGGGCTGGCTTTTATAGCTTCCTGGTACGTGACGTCACCCGCCTCTGACGTTCCGCCACACCATTGGACTGATTTTACATGTGCTTCAAGACGTCATCACGCAAAGCGTTCCCCATAGCGTCAATTTCGACGCAACGCTCGTTCCATCTTCAGGGAACCGAGGTTACAGTCGTAACCGAGGCGTTTTTCTCCTCAGCAGAGCAAGAACTAATAGTCGAAGTTAATTCGGAATTTTAATGTTTAATCAAAACGCCAGGGAACACCTCAAAGTCTGCAAAAGCCAGGATGATTGTGGATTTCAGGAGAAAATCCCCAGCACTCCCCCCTCTCACCATCATGAACAGCACTGTGGAAGCAGTGGAGTCATTCAGGTTCCTGGGCTCTACCATCTCTCAGGACCTGAAGTGGGCAAATCACATTGACTCCATTGTGAAAAAGGCCCAGCAGAGACTGTACTTCCTTCGCCAGCTGAAGAAGTTCAATCTGCCACAGGAGCTGCTGATCCAGTTCTACTCAGCCGTCATTGAGTCTGTTTTAAGCACTTCCATCACTGTCTGGTTTGGTTCAGCTACCAAATCGGACATCAGGAGACTACAACGGACAGTCCGGACAGCAGAGAGGATTATTGGTGCCCCCCTGCCAACCCTCCAGGACCTGTACTCTTCCAGAGTGAGGAAGAGAGCAGGTAAAATCATCACAGACTCCACTCACCCTGGACACCCCCTGTTTGAACTGTTACCGTCAGGACGGCGACACAGATCACTGGCCACAAGAACATCCAGGCACAGGAACAGTTTCTTTCCACAGGCCATTTCCCTTCTGAACACTTAACATGCCCCCCAAGGCATATGCCTGCAAGTGCAATACTCCCACTGTCTAGTGCAATATTCTCTTAACTCAGGTGATATTTATATTTATATTATTCATACTACTCAAAATACTGTAAATATGTTCATAATCTGTAACATGCACTAGACTCCCACTGTCTAGTGTAATATTCTCTAACTCAGGTGATATTTATATTTATATTATTCATACTTCTCAAAATACTGTAAATATGTTCATAATCTGTAAATGTTTATTCAGACTAAACCCAACTGTGACCCCTTTTTTTTACTTTTTATACTATTTTATTTTATTTTATTTTTTTATATATTTTATTCTTAGAATTTGTATTACTATGTTTCTTGTTGTATTTGTATTTGTATATGTGCACTGGAAGCTTCAGTACCAAGAAAAATTCCTTGTGGGTGCAAGCACACTTGGCAATAAAGCTCTTTCTGATTCTGATTCTGATTCTGAGAGAGGGCTGGCAAAAAGTAGCAGACAATTTAAATCCGTTAGAAGTGGCCATGTTAGATGTTTTTATCTCTTATTAGCCTATATTTTTGTATTTTAATAATTGCATAATTACTTTGTTCATTGTAATGTCAGAGTCACCACACTAGAACATGGGAAGAAATAAAATTGAAGTACAAAAATATTCTACATAATGGTAATTTTTTTGTTATATTACAGTCTCTTTTATAAAAGGCACTGTTAAATAAATGGTTGTCTGTTTATAAAAGCAACCAAGAAAAAGGCTGAGAATTTAAAAAAAAAAGATCTTAGTAGCCTACACAGTAAAATCATTTTTGCTGCATTAAATTAAGGCCGTATAGTCATTTCAACTGTTGAATCTTGAGTAATGATGAATTGCTTTGACTTGTGAAAGTGAAAACTGATAAACTTATGTTAATGTAAAAATATTTTGCCATGAGTTATTGATCAAATTTTTTCCGAGTGTAGTTCATTTTAATGACATTCTGTTTTCCTCTTTTGTGCACTTTTACATAACACACCAACACTTGTTTCTGTTCCCAAGAAAGTGGTGGCTGAAATATGTGCAGTAAGTGGACATTTTCTAACTTTCCAAAGGAAAGGAAGTATAAGACTTTGTAATGTCCATTTGTTTCCATTGCACTGGACAGTGAATAAACCCTCTCAAATAACTGTCATAGAGGAACTAGCCTACCTGCAAGTGCTTAAATAACTTTACTTAATTTATACTTGTATGCTTTATGGCTGCAATATATGTTGCAGGATTCCACATCTAGCACAGACAGAGGAGACATAGGCCTGCAGGGGGCCAGTGTATAGCCAACTTTTCCTTTTTATTTGTTGCATGAGGCATGTGTCTAATGTATCTTGTTGCAGGCACTTGACCACTGGCTTTTCTTTTCAAAGAACAATTGAAATAAAACTCAAGGAACTAAGCATATTTGTCTTTTATTAAACATTTAATGAAAAGTGTTTTTTTTTGTGTGGCAATGTTGTGTAATATGGCACATGCAACAATGTCACAGGCCATGTCAGGTGTGCAACCCTCAGACTTATCAGACACTGAAATCGTACTCGGTTACTAACGTAACCTCGGTTCTCTCTAGAGAGGAAACGAGTACTGCGTAAATCTTACGCTAGGGGAAAATCTCTTTTCCGCGAGATACTGAAGCCAAAAAATTATCCTTAATTTTGAAATAATGTAAAACGCGTTGCGGCAGCATGCAGACACAGGCGAGACGGCTTGTGCGCCTATTGGCTGCCCTGCGGCAACTGCAGCAGCCTATCGATAAGGCCCACTCGTGACGTCAGCTCCAATGGGGGCGCTTCGTGCCCAATACGTCACGTCCCGCCAGAATGGGCGTGGTCTAGGGCTATAAACATAGCTTCGAGAGGCTAGCTCACTGGTTTTTCATCGCCGAAGCGAACCAGAGCGTGTGCAGGCACGGCAAGATACGCAGTACTCGTTTCCTCTCTAGAGAGAACCGAGGTTACGTTAGTAACCGAGTACGTTCTCTTACGAGAGGTACTCTCGTACTGCGTAAATCTTACGCTAGGGGAAACAGTGTAAAACGCCGTGCATGCTAAGATCCAGCACCAAAGTCCCAAGGGCAAGTGCCCGGGCTCATATAGTACATGATCATAATGGACTCACAGAGAGCCCAGGAAAGAGTGGCTAGAATAGCATCATTCCTGTAATAATATAACATCTTATAAGGAGCAGTTATACTGATGATGTGTCGTACAGTCAGGGCGACCCCCGGCCTGGACTGACGAATATAGTGGGTCTTACACACTGCCCATAGAGCTGCGCGATCCAACAGCGAGCATTTGCTCAAGCAGTTTCAGTATTCTGGCCCGAACACATCAGGGCAGACAGTACCGATTTTAGACCGAAAGCAGCTTAGCCTGCAAGGCGGGAACCTCTAGGTTATAAAACCTTATAAATGTAGACGGGGAGGCCCAGCCTGCCGCCATACAGATATCTTGCAAGGCAATCCCACTAGACCAAGCCCACGACGAGGCCACGCCTCTCGTGGAGTGTGCTCTGACTCCAAATGGGCACTGTAAGCCCTTAGAGGTATAAGCCAGCGCTATAGCATCAACTATCCAACTGGATAGGCTCTGTTTCGACACGGCAAGTCCCTTAGAACGTCCGTAGAGTGAAAACAAAGAGCTGCTCTGTCTGTCTGAAAACAGACGTGCGAGACACATAAGCTCTTAATGCTCTGACTGGGCAAAGGAAGCTTGCGTCTCCTTCCTCGTCAGAGACCGGTAAGGCTGACAGGGAATGACCTGCGCCCTAAACGGTGTGTTGAGGGATTTTGGAACATAACCGTGCTTAGGTTTGAGTATAACTCTTGAGTCATTAGGCCCAAACTCCATACACGTCGCGCTTACTGAGAGCGCGTGCAAGTCCCCTGTGCGCTTCACTGAAGCGAGAGCCAGAAGAAACACTGTCTTGAAAGACAGGTGTTTAAGATCAATCGTCTGTAAAGGCTCGAATGGGTCACCTTTCATGGCTTCCAGCACTGTAGAAAGGTTCCATACAGGGACTGAGGGAGGCCTGGGAGGATTCAGTCTCTTAGCTCCTCTAAGGAAGACGATGACTAAATCGTTCCTTCCTACTGACTGACCCAGCGTTGTTTTTGAGAACGCTGCTATGGCCGCCACATACACTTTGAGCGTGGAAGGGGTCCTGCCCTTGTCCAACAGCTCTTGTAGGAAGGAGAGAACCTCCGTCACCCCACAGTCTAGGGGCGACACGCCACGAGCTGTGCATCAGCTGGAGAACACTGACCATTTCGAGGAATAGAGACGTCGCATAGACGGAGCTCTAGCCTGCGTGATCGTGTTTAACACTCCGCTTGGGGAGGTCAGCGGGTACCCGTTGATGGCCCAAACATGAAGGGACCACAGCTCTGGGCGCGGATGCCAAAACGAGCCCTTGGCCTGAGAGAGGAGGTCCCTCCTCACTGGCACTGGCCATGGGGCAGTGCTTGCTAGCTGCATCAGAACTGGGAACCAGGGTTGGTTTTTCCAGAACGGCGCTACGAGTAGCACTGAGCATCCTTCTCTGATCCGTTCTATCACCTGAGGCAGGAGAAAGACGGGAGGAAAGGCATAGAGCGGGCGGCGGGGCCATACGTGAGCCAGCGCGTCCCTGCTCTTGGAGAAAAATTCCAGACAGTGAGCGTTTTCTTGAGACGCGAACAGGTCTACTTCCGCTCTGCCGAATTTCTTCCACAGCAGCTGGACTGTCTGTGGGTGTAGAGGCCATTCGCCTGTCGGAACATTGTTTCTGGACAGTCTGTCCGGTCCTACGTTCAGGAGCCCTGGCACATGCGCTGCTCTCGGTGAGAGCAGGTTGCGCTGAGCCCACACCAGGAGGCGTTCTGTCAGCCTGTGCAGGTTTCGGGACCTGAGGCCGCCCTGGCGATTTATGTAGGACACCACTGACATGTTGTCCGAGCGGACCAGGACGTGGTGTCCTCGTATTTAGGGACAAAAACGCGTCAGTGCGTTGTCTACTGCCAACATTTCGAGGCAGTTTATGTGTAGAAGCTTCTCCCGTTCTGACCATTGGCCGAAGAACGGTCTGCCCTTGAGCAGTGCTCCCCATCCCAAGGTGGAGGCGTCCGTAGACACTACCTTCACACTCGAGGAAGTCCCCAGGCTAACACCTGATTGGTACAAGTCGTTTGCTTTCCCAGGTTTCAGAGCTGCGATGCATTTCTGATTGACCTTGAGACGAAGCAGACCGGAAGCCCACGCTCGGCGCGGTACTCGCGCTTTCAGCCAGAACTGTAGCGGGCGCATGCGAAGCAAGCCCAACTGAAGTACTGATGATGCTGAGGCCATGAGACCTAGCATCCTCTGAAATTTCTTGAGCGGGACAGATGCGCCGCAGCGGAAAGAGCTCGCTGAGCGCTGAATGTCTAGTACGCGCTCTGGTGACAGTCGCGCTATCATAGACAGCGAGTCCAGTTCTGTGCCCAGAAAAGATATTATCTGTCTGGGAGACAGAGAACTCTTCGCCCAATTGACCCAGATTCTCGAGGTGATCGAGCAAAATGGTCCTGTGCTCTATGAGCACCGAGTGAGATTGAGCTAGAATCAGCCAATCGTCCAAGTAGTTCAATACTCGCATGCCCTGTAGTCTGAGGGGTGCGAGCGGCTAGAGACAAGCCGAACGGTAGGACTGAGCACTGATATGCCTGGCCCTCGAAGGCGAATCTCAAACGTCGCCTGTGACGTGACGCTATTTGTATTTGAAAATATGCGTCTTTCAGATCTATTGACACAAACCAATCTCCTCGGCGAATGTGCGTGAGGGTTTTTCTGGTCGTGAGCATTCCGAACTGTTGCTTCGCAAGCACTCTGTTCAGTTGCCTTAGATCTAGTATGGGTCTGAGACCCCCGTCTTTTTTCAGTACCAGGAAGTATCTGCTGTATAGCCCTCCTTCACTCTGAGCTTGAGATAAAGGCTCTATGGCCCCTTTGCTCAACAGTTTCAAAATTTCGGCTCGAAGTAGGTGGTGCTACTTCTGTTTTTACCGTAGCTTCGACGCGCGTCACATAGCGGCGAGGGCGTCGGCGAAACTGTAGCGAATAGCCTCTTTCTATAATGTCTAGCACCCACTTCAAAACCCCCGGGTAGCCTTGCCCATGCATCTGCACGAATGGCTAGGGGCTGAATGCGGAGCGCGCTCTGGTCGCTCAGCGACAGAGGGGCTTCGGTGTGCTGTAACATAAGCGTCGCGCTTCGAGGCAGGGGGCGCGCTGATAACAGCGGGCAGATTGCCCGCGCTCGACTCCTTTGCGGTGGTCAACCGAGAGGGGAGGGCTGGGCGAGTCCCGTAGGACCTGTCATGTCTATGTGTGAATGTGGGCGCGGGATAGCGGGCACATTTACAACACTGAGAGCATTGTCCGCCTGAGCAGAGCGAATGCACGTTGGTTTTGTTTTTACAGAAACCTTGAGATATGCGGAACGTAGTGTTTGTGGGCACTGGGCACATTTACCACGTTTAATGCGCAATCGACCTGGGTCGATTTCATGTGCGCGAGCCCTGTGTGACGGGCTGTGTTTGTGTGTAGGAATTTCGTCTACATTCGTAACACCATCGGCCGTGGCCGGGACACCAGAAAATACACTCTTATGGGATTTATCTGGGTAGCCGTAAAAGCGGCGTTTGTGTGCAGGCAAGCGGGCTATTTCGCCGACTTGTTTACTGCAGAATACACTGGAACAGTCGCATTTACTGGAACTGAACGAGCGAGAAGTTGCCATAGAAACAGAAAGCGTCAACATGCTGGCGTTTGTTTGCAGGCGTGCGTGTATTACAGCAGGCTTGTTCACAGCAATATTGACATTTCCAGTCGTCTGAACTTCAGAGGCGGAAACCATAGAAACAGAGTTTGGGTGCAGGCGAACGGGTTGTACCACGCGCTCGTTGGCTGCAAAATACACATCTGCAGTCGCCTTTTCAGGGAACTGCCAGAGCGAGAATTGACGGCAAAAAGTGTGTTTTGCCGGTAGACCCGGGATTCGATCGCGGGTCTCTCGCGTGAAAATCTGACGATCTACCACTGGACCACAGAGGAAGACACATAGACTTTCAGTAGCGCGAGTATTATCAAAGAGCGTCAACATGCTGGCGTTTGTTTGCAGGCGTGCGTGCAAAACAACAGGCTCGCTCACTGCAATATTGACATTTCCAGTCACCTGAACTTAAGAGGGGAATGAGAAATGTGTCAGGAGTGGAGGTCGGCCCGGCCGCAGCGGGGCTAAAAACACCCTTTTCTCCTTTCGCCAGTGACGCACGGGAACCATAGAAACGGTGTTTGGGTGCAGGCGAGCGGGTTGTACAGCGCGCTCGTTGGCTGCAAAATGCACATCTGCAGTCGCCTTTCAGGGAACTGACAGAGCGAAGCATTGGCGGCATAATATATCTGCCGTTAGACCGGGATTCGAACCCCGGTCCCTAGTGCGAAAAACCTAAGATTCCGCCACTGAGCCACAGGGGGGGAACACAAAGGTGAATAGATGCATGAGCATATAAGAGAGCGTCAACATGTTTTCTTCGGCGTTTGCTTGCAAGCGTGCGTGTTACAACAGGCTCGTTTGCTGCAATATTGATATTTCCAGTCGCCTAATCAGGGAACTGAGTTGTCTTTTCGCCGGTGAGTGACGCGTGAATGGGGCGCAAGGGCAGGGTAGCTTTCTTGTAACGTAAAGAAAAACTAACCCCGATCGTCCGCTTCCAGCCTCCCTTGTGAACGGCGCAGTTTGCGCGGCTCGAACAGAGGGAGAGAGAAAGCTAGCCCCGTGACCGTCCGCTCCTGACATCCCCTGTGAACGGCGCGGTTTGCGCGGCTCGAACAGAGGGAGAGCAGGTATCATCCCCCAAGCAGGCAAGGCAAGCGGGCGCACCGGCGAGCTTTGCGGGTTGGGGGGGGCGGAGGAGCAGTCTCGGAGAAGGATGCCAGGTGAGTCCTCAGAGTCACCAGGCAGTAACTGGCTCGCAGTGAGGGCGGTCGCCGTCAGCGAGCGCGAGAGCTGCGTGATCCTCAGGAAAGGGGCGTCTTGAAAAAGACGCCCGGCTCTTTTAGTGCAATGAGAGTGTGTGTCGCGGCGGCGAGCACACACACATACACAAAACACAGTAGCAGAGAAAGGATATAACGCCGGATAGCGCAGCAGGAAGGCGACTGAAGGCGGCGCGGCCAGCGGCTTCAGAGTGTCGACTCGTCCCGCTGAAAGGCTTTTTCAGACGGCGCGGCTTCTCTCCGGATCCAGCGATGCGAGAGCTTCGCTGAAGAGATGAAAAATCAGTGAGCTAGCCTCTCGAAGCTATGTTTATAGCCCTAGACCACGGCCATTCTGGCGGGACGTGACGTATTGGGCACGAAGCGCCCCCATTGGAGCTGACGTCACGAGTGGGCCTTATCGATAGGCTGCTGCAGTTGCCGCAGGGCAGCCAATAGGCGCACAAGCCGTCTCGCCTGTGTCTGCATGCTGCCGCAACGCGTTTTACATTATTTCAAAATTAAGGATAATTTTTTGGCTTCAGTATCTCGCGGAAAAGAGATTTTCCCCTAGCGTAAGATTTACGCAGTACGAGAGTACCTCTCGTAAGAGAACTTCCCTTTAGTTAGCCAAAGTTCATTTCATTGTGTGCCCTTGTCCTGGCTAGAGCTGCATTGTAACTGGTTTGGGTCAGGGAATGGGGTCATAAAACACCTGTCTGCAGGCAGGAACATGTCATAATCACCTATGAAAAAAATGCAGTTCTGTTAGGATCAGCATAAGTGTATGTAATACAGTGAGCTTGATATTTAATTGTGGAACTTTCCTTACCACTTTCAAATAATGTGCATAAATGTGAATCTCTGAAAATTCTTAAGTCATGCACAGATCCTGGCCATTTTGCTTTCACATTTGTGATATGAAAGATTTTAATCAACTGCCTTTTTTATATTTGATATAATATTACTAATCTGGAATATTAAGAATCACAATAGTAACTGGGCTGCACATTTACATTGTGAACCCTCTTTCTGTTCACATAATCCCCTTCATTGAGGCCTTGATGGCAGTCTATGGTCTAGCCTATAGTCTGTGGTACCAATCACGTTAGTGAAGCATGAGTGACACATACTGTAATCGGCATGGTCATGATTGCATGATCTTCATAAAAAATTATGATAGCCTAAAAAAAAAACGGCTTCACAACATTGGGTCTTAAGTGGCTTGGAAATGCCACAAAAAAACCTAAAACTGTTTTTTTAAACCTAAAAGCGGCAGGTAAACTCCGAATGACACGACAGACAGCACTTTCCATCAAGTTCTACCAGAAAGACTCGGGAGAGTTATTTCAATAAACCATACATTTATTGACAGCTCAGCAAGCTGATAATCTACAAAGTCATTTGGCGTAGGCCCCGTCCGTAGTGCATAGTCCGAGAGTATCGGATCTGCAATTCCTGCCTAAAGATGAAGGCAGGGGCGCAGCCGACCCCCCTCCTGGGAGGTATGGACGGGACCATCCTGGTGGTGGTGGGGAGGATGGGGGTAATCGTCGCTTCAGTATCTGCGAACTCAAACATGTGTAAGTACCGTGCTTTTATACAATAAGCATAATAATATGATTGGATAGAAGTGAAGCAATAAGTGACGTAATAATTGAGTCTTCCCAGCAGAACTTATGCTAAAGCTTTCATTTCTCCGCATCTCCAATAGTGTAAAGGAAAGAGCCACTCACAAATAATCTTAGGGCAATGCAAACAGTTTGTGCTGTAGTTAAAGCCCGACTCCGACAAGTCGAAAATAAATGTGCGTTTCCAACAAATTAATAATGTAAACGACAATCTCACGAGTCACGAGAAAAAATATATATCTCAGAAAGTGCACTATCGCGCTGCGCTGGACTGCTCCCGAGCAGGTTTAAGTTTGCGCACCTGTTGCTATGACAGCAAGTCCAGGATGAGCGTCGAAGAACCAAACAATCCAAGATCATGCCAAATCGCCAACAATCAAATCCAGCTAACTGAGTTAGCGACGTACGAAGAGCGGGCCCCTGATGTCTGTGTATACTAATATTGCCTCACACTACTCTGTTTAAGGAATAAATCCAGCATATCCATCATACCATTCATGGTGTGGTCGTGTTTCTTTGGTGCCCGGAGGTTACCATTTGAAGTCTGCTACACTGACATGCTGAAAAACTCCTCGAAGCCGGAAAATCACATGCTTTTGTAATGATATGAGGGTAAGTTCATCTCAAAATCCTCATTTCAACTTATTTAAAAAGTTTGGGTAAACAAGTGTATGACATGACATTTTGTGAAGTTTTAATGGTGCTGCGATAAAAGTCGCTGGTGTTTCCTAATGAGAGTGTGTTTAATGAATATAACGCCACACTTCACATATAGTGTGCTATATGCAGGATGTTTATTGGGTTGCTATTAATCAATTAACCATTTGATAAGTTTGGCTCTCAAGACAGCTGCTACATTTCCACAAACAAACACAGTAGCCGAAATGATCACCAGAGGGCATATTATCGTTCACAACATGACCACAGGATCAAAAGTTGGCAGCACATCTGAGACTTCAACTGAACACAGCATCAGCACCAACATATGCTATGGCAGCTGAAACAAATGAAATGGATGTCACACACACTCACTCAGTCGTACTCTCTTAAGATGAAAAAGTCTCACACCTCACGAGGGCAGCCCAGCTTCACGCTAGCATAGCAGAAAGTGCAGGTAATTACAAGACGAGAGCAGGCCACTATCCTTGAGGGGTCACTGAAGTGCACTCCAAACTCATAGCAGCTGCCGCTTTTTATTTTCCAATCTGGATGGCCTCTACTTCTCTCTTCAGTGCTGCTGCTTTCCTCGGACACTTATCTCTCCATCAAGACCCGCCTGCCACTGTTTCAAAGACTGAAGGCCTTTGAAGGCTGTGATGTCAAATCAGGGCATCAGGTATCATACTCTGGATTTGAGCAGTATAAGAATAATGCATCAGGATATCACTGGATAACCTTCAGCAGACAGAGAGAGAAAAAAACAACAACTGTGCTTCAGACAATGTGCCATGCTTTATTGTTAATGTACACTGTAAAAACGACAACTCAAAATTGTTCACCTTACTAAGATTTTTGCATTCACTGACAATAAAATTGCTAGTTGGAACTTGAACTATGTGTTTTAAGCCACTTGAACTCACTTTCAGACGTTTCTGAGGAAAAGTTCATCTTATTTAATAAATTGAGTTGATTTTATTTTGAAGTTGTAGTTGACACCCAGTTAGAGTGTGGTCAACTTATCTGCGCATGCTCATTTGAAATGTGTCATGGCAACCGGCTGCTACGGGGTTTCCAATGATTTTCCCAGGAGCTCCCTTCAAAAGTTTGAAAGTTTGCGTCCGCCATCTTGTCACAATGCCTGCCAGCGGTAACTTTCCCTGACGTCTTTGTTGAAGAGAGACATTCCTTCTAACAGGTAAGCTAATCATATGAATATGTATATGCATTTGATATTTGTATTACATTTCATTGCGGGAAACAAAATCGATAAATCATAACCAGGCGAGCCGTTTATGGCAATACAAAATCCCCCACTAGCTAATCGGTTAGAAGCTAGCTTATTTTGAACAGCTAAGCTCAATATAATTATTGTCCACATATTAATTGAAAGATTTGTGTTGCCGGTATGTTTGTTATTCTCGATGAATGATGGCATTGTATGCACGTCTGCTTTGCTCATTGACAACTGCTCGCGACCATGCGCTGCAACCAAGGTAACGTTAGAACCAACGTGCTAAAACTGTGATGCAAAATAGAGGTGGGCAGATCGATCCTTGAGTATCGATATATCGATACTGACGTGGTATCGAAAAGGATCGATCCTCACATAAAAATATCGATCCAAATGTGTTTTTTTTTTTTTTACCAGTAATTTTTTATTAATTTAGCACGCAATTCAGTGCGTAAAATAAGTTTCTAAGTGGAAAAATAAGCGAATGTTAGCGGATAATTGTGTAGGCTAGAACTTTTTCTCCTAGTCATCTGGATACAAGACGAGACCAATCAATCACAGAGCGTTCGATGCTGGTGCTTCGCTGAGCTCACCTATGGAGCTCACAGGACCAGTGCGTTTGGGAAACGAAGCCTTGCTTAGATGACAGAGAAACAATCGGGTATTTTTTTTTTTATAAACAAAGCAAAAGTGTATATAACGGTTCAAAATGTTGACGTCAGTAAGATTTTTTTAATGAAATTAATATTTTTATTCAACAAGGAGCAATGCATTCAATTGATCAAAACTGACAGTCAAGGGTTTTTCACTGTTAAAAAAAAACTACTTCATATAAATGCTGTTCTTTCAACTGTGTTCATCAAACAATTCTGCATCATGGTTTCCACAAAAAATATGAAACTGTTTTCAACATTGATAATAATAAGAAATGTTTCCTGAGCTGTAAATCAGCATATTAAAATGAATTATCATCATGACTGGAGTAATGATGCCGAAAATTCAGCTTTGATCACTTGAATAAATTACAGTTTAGTATGACATAGAAAACAGATAGCCTATGTTAAATTGTAATATTACAGTTTTTACTGTATTTTTTATCAAATAAATGCAGAAGAGAATAAAAAATCTTACAGACCCCAAACTTTTAAACAGTAGGCTAGTGTACAATAGTACTTTTACTATAATTAGGGTAGATTTGTAAAAGTCACTGACTAATAATTACAGGCGAGTTGAGAGCACAAATCACAAAATATTTAGTAGTCATGAAAACGTATTCAGATTTAGCATATTAATGATGCATTCACCTCATAAATCATGACACACTGCTCTAGCACAGGAAAGTGCATAAGTTCAAGTGCATGCTTTTAAAACGAAAAAGTATTGGTATCGGTATCGATATCGGCGATACTGACCCTGTATTTACTTGGTATCGGATCGATACCGAAATTTGGAGTATCGCCCACCTCTAATGCAAAACTTCGGTTTGATACGATAGTTAACTAGATAGATATAGCTTCTAGCATGCGACCTTTGTGTAGGGCTGGGTACCGAGTTCGATACTTTTTAGGTACCGACCGAATTGCCTCGATATATCGAGTATCGAAAAATGACGTTGTTCATTCCAGATTTCGATACCTACACGCAAACTCTACAGTACACACACGAGACGCGCGGAACTCTCCGCGCACATACTCATATGAGAGGCGCGCGCGCACTCACAAATATGATGAAGACCTTGACAGTGCACGGAGTAAACATAAGAGCAGAAAGTTGCTCCGTCTTCGACTGGTAAATGAAGAGATACCTTGTTGATCACTCTGACAGTGCTTATATTGCAATAAATAATAACCTACTGAATGTACACTGCCTTTCAAAAATGTGTTGGTTGGTCAGATTTTTTTTTTTTTTCAGTAAGGATGCATTAAAGTTATCAAAGGTGACATTAAAACATGTGTAATGTTACAAAATATTTCGTTTTTAAATAAATGCTGTTCTTTTGAATTTTTTCTTCATCAAAGAATCATTAAAAAATGTATCATAGTTTCCTAAATATTAAGCAGCAAACTGTTTTCATATTTCTGAAGGGTCATGTGACACTGAAGTAATGATTTTGAAAATTCAGCTTTGACATCACAGGAATAAATTACATTTTGAAATATATTCAAATAAGATTTTAAATTGTAATACTATTTCACAATATTACAAGTTTTACTGTATTTTTTATTTTAAAAAAAAATCAGCTTTGGTGAGCATGAGCTCTTTATAAAAAATGTTTTGTTCCTTTGTGCTTTTTTTGTTCCTTTGTGCACTGGCTAAGGAGCATGAGTCAAACTGAAAAAATAAAACCAAAGTTTTTCTGAGGTAATGTGTTATGTAATCTTGTTAAAATGGATTTCATAAAATTGGTATCGAAAAAAGTATCGTTAGGAACCGGTATCGAAACTGAGGTATCGAAATTGGCACCGGATCGAAAGATTTTGAACAATACCCAGCCCTACCTTTGTGTGTTTTAGCCCTGAAGCTCAACAGCATTAACGTGAACGGTTGCGAAGTATGTCACTGTGTTCATTTTCTCCTCTTATTTTTGTGCTAGGTTTTCTATGAAGTGTCGCTTCTGCAGCTTTGCCAGCGCCAGTCAAGAGCGTCTGCTTTGGCACCATCGGCTCAGGCACGGAAGAGGAGCTTACTGGCCGTGTGTTTACAGTGACTGTGTATGTTCTTTTAAAACACCTGGCGCCTTAAAGTCACATTTGACCAATCGCACTGTAGGACAGCCAAAATACAAGATAAATTCACAACGTGTCCGGAGCTTTTACTCACCCTCATGTTGTTCCAACCCCGTAAGACCTTCGTTCATCTTTGGAACACAATTTAAGATATTTTTGATTAAATCTGAGAGCTGTCTCACTCCTCCATAGACTTCTATAGACGTTATAACTTGCTGGCCCAGAAAATGTATTAAAGACATCGTTAATATAGTCCAAGTGACTACAGTGGCTCAATCTTAAGTTTATAAAGCGACGAGAATACTTTTTGTGCGCAAAAACAACAACAAAAATAACGACTTTATTCCACTATTCATTTCCTTCTCTCTGGGCCTCGAGTCTTTTCACGTAGTGTGATAGCGCAGCGTGTCTGTGTTGTACGTCACACGTAGGCTCACTATTGGCCGACGCTGGTCATGTGTGAGATGCGTGTGATGTACAACACAGACGTGCTGTGCTATCACACTACGTGAAAAGACTCGAGGCCCAGAGAGAAGGAAATGAATAGTGGAATAAAGTCGTTTTTTTTTTTTTTTTTTTTTCACAAAAAGTATTCTCGTCGCTTTATATACTTAAGATTGAGCCACTGTAGTCACTTGGACTATATTAACGATGTCTTTAATACATTTTCTGGGCCAGCAAGTTATAACGTCTATAGAAGTCTATGGAGGAGTGAGCCAGCTCTCAGATTTAATCAAAAATATCTTAATTTGTGTTCCGAAGATGAACGAAGGTCTTACGGGGTTGGAACAACATGAGGGTGAGTAATTACTGACAGAATTTTCATTTTTGGGTGAACTAACCCTTTAAACTAAAAACGAATCTTTTACAGTGCTATGCATAAGTTTAGACACCCATATTAAAGTTGACTAAAAAGAGGAATAAAAAAAAAATCATCTTTTGGAAATTGAACTTAATGCCTTAATTAAAAAAAATTGGAAAAATCCAACCTTTAAGGACACCAATTTTCTTTGTGAATGAATAATGTATCGTAAATAAATAAATGTACAAATGTACAAATACAGGGTGCATAAGTCTGGACACCCCTATGTTAAATTCCCATAGAGGCAGACAGATTTTTTTTTTTTAAAGGCCAGTTACTTCATGGATCCAGGATAATATGCATCCTGATAAAGTTCCCTTGGCCTTTGGAATTAAAATATCCCCACATCATCACATAGCCTTCACCATACCTAGAGATTGGCATGGAGTACTTTCCATAAGATCATCTCTCAATGCAAATCAAACCAGCTATTAGGCTAACTGAAATAAAACCATGCCAATCTCTAGGTATGGTGAAGGCTATGTGATGATGTGGGGCTATTTTAATTCCAAAGGCCAAGGGAACTTTATCAGGATGCATATTATCCTGGATCCATGAAGTAACTGGCCTTTAAAAAAAAAAAATCTGCCTGCCTCTATGGGAATTTAACATAGGGGTGTCCAAACTTATGCACCCTGTATTTTAAGGAAGAACATTTATTTATTTACGATACATTATTCATTCACAAAGAAAATTGGTGTCCTTAAAGGTTGGATTTTAATTTTTTTAATTAAGGCATTAAGTTCAATTTCCAAAAGATGATTTTTTATTCCTCTTTTTAGTCAACTTTAGCATGGGTGTCTAAACTTATGCATAGCACTGTATGTGTAGCTGTCATATTACTGTCAAGAGACTACGGTATTGATTGTTCAGTAGAAGCAAGCTGTGTTTCACCATTACTGTTATAGCCTGCATGTTTGCATTTTTGGCTAATTTCAAAGTTCAGATAATTTGGCTTTTTCAGATGGGGATTTACACATTTCTGAATTAATACTTAGGCAGGCACTATACAACTGTTTATCGGTCATCTTTGGCAATGTTGCATTATTTGTAAGGTCTCAACAAGAGTCGGAAAGTAAAAAAAAAAAAAAAACTGCCCATATTACGGTTCTGAAACCTGATGTATTTGCTTTGGGTATAAGATTACTTGTTTACATTGCCCATATTATGGTACCGAAACCTGATGTATTTGCTTTGTGCATAAGATTACTTGTTTACATTGTGGAATTGTAAAGCTGTTTGTGCCAAAGTCGTTCAAATAAACATGCATAAATGAACTGGTTTACTGTCAGTGGATGATTTAAAGTTGGGGGGTTAACTTTTGAGTTAATTTAAACTCAAAATAGTAAGTTATTACAGGGGATGGTAATCTGAACTCAAAATAGTAAGTTTTTACAGACTTGAAAGTTCCAGTACCTTGAATTAAAAAAACTTAGTTGTCAGAACTTGAAAAACTTAGCTGACGCAACTTAATAATTGTAGTTCTTCAAAACGTAAAAAATTAAGTTGATATCTTCAACTCAAAAATTCTGTGCAGTCGGTTGCCTTGAAAATTTGAGTTGAACTAACTTTTTCTTTTTTACAGTGTAATGTGTTATAGGTTTTTATTCATATAATAATTTGAGAACATTAATAAGTTTAACATATTAACATATTGTGTGTATAAGTACTGTATGTGAAAACAAACAGAAAACAATACATCATGACTCATTTCCCCAGTCCCTATATTGCATGAGAGCTGTATATTCAATAGAAGTTCATACTGTATGCAATCAATAATCTGGAGTACCCTTAGCGCGGGGTTGGGAGTGGGGGGACTGGTTGTAGTGAATCTAACGATGCAATATAGAAGAGCCATTTTGGGTTATCCAAAGAATCTTCCAGTGAACAGTTCTTAGAAGAAACATTGTTTTCTTAGTGTGAGGAACATTTAGTAATTTAAACAACCATTTGTACATTGATAAGGTTCCATGGATGTTAAAGGTTCTTCATAGAACCGCCAATGCCAATAAACACAGATGGCAATAGAGACGCCAAAGTTCTGTATTGCACCTTTAAGTGGTTTTATTACAATCTCCCTAATCTCTACTGTTTATCATTTGTTTCTTACAGTTAGTCAGTGTTTTTTACTATCAAATTTATCAAAAATGGTTGTATAACATCACACTGGATAAAACTTGCTAAGCCATTTATCAAATTATACAGCTTGTTCAAGCTAAAAACTACAGCATATTTCTCAGTGCTTGTCTGGATGTGTCTTTGTCATTCACTGTGTTAAAGAAAAATCTTTGTTTCAGTAGATTGATTAATGATATCTTTGAAAAACGGTGTTACTAAGTTCTGAGAATATAGGTGAATATACCAAATTACTGGAAATGTGGGTGTAATGTTCTCTAGCTAGTGAGAGCCAGAACCAACCCTACAGCATGCGCTGTTGCAAACAAGTCCAAATGACTCACTAAACTGTCCCTGGTACCATTTCTCTTAGAGGAAAGCCCAGCCTTCTAGCAGGCCCATGCTTTTTAGAGATAATATGGCCTGATTACTATTATGGTAACTTTAACAAGGTGTATGATTCATTGTTTGTATAATCCATAAAGGGGCATGAACAAATAGGTAGGTGTACCTACATTGAAAAACCATCATATTCCCACTAGATCGTTCCCCATATCAGCCTTTTCTAATACCCTGCTCCGCAACTTGCTTATACTATTTTCAACATACTGTAAATTAAAGAACTCACTCCTTACAGGTTTGTTTTAGGTTCTTATAACCTAAAACCGATACACATCAATAAACAGAGAAACACTAAAATAATATCCACAAATCTGAAATACATGCTGAGAATTTACCACTCTTGGTCACCAAAATATATATAGACACAATGAGGACAATTATGGCTCATGAACTGTGTTAAAGGGGTCATGAACTGAATTATTTTATTATTTTATAATGTTTCCTGGGGTGCTCTTATAATGTTAGTATGATTTTTACATACATTTTTTAAAAATAATTTAGAAATAAAAGGCATTTTTCCTTGGCTGATTTTAGCCTCTGATTTGAATGCTCTGTTTGAAGAGGCCTGTCTGCTGTGAGACTTCAGAGTAAACGCTCACTGCTTTGATTGGCTGACATGTTTGCATATGAAATAGCTAGTATTACATGTGGAAATCTCTTGAATACCTTTACTATGTTTTTACTATTACAGCTATCAAGGTTAACGAATCATGAGCAGTTTTTAAAGTATTTAGATCTATTCCATCACATGAAAGGTTGCAGTGATGAGCATCAGCAGATGACAGACAGTCTGTTGTTCGCTTGAATGAAGTAATCACATCATTGCAACGCAATTTCTCACGAATGCTTTCGCCAAATAACAATGCAAACATGATGTAGATACAGTAAGAGCTTTGTTGTGCGGTGCAACAGTGTCATTGATAACATAATGAGTTTTGGCAAGTGTCCAGATAAACTTGCGCTGTGTGATTGACAGCTTGGGCGATTGGAAAGGGATCGTTCTTTGATCGCTTTCTGTATATATTTTAAACACAGTTTAAATAATATTATGTTCATCCTACTGAGAGAAACGATATGAAGTTGATCTTTTAGTTACTGGCTTGTTTTACTGAAGCATAAACAGTAATGACCCGGCAGTCAGCGCTAGCAGCTGGGTGGATTATGGGTAATTGTTTGTTGGGAGTTGGTTTATGCGTTATTAAAGCAAGATGGCTTGGTTTTTGTGTTAGTAAAGTTATGTGCGTTTATGTTCAAGTTAGACCTGCTGGTTTGCTTTACCGATGCTCAACTCACAGAGACCGTCATGGTTATGCGGTGTATGGAACACGAATGCTCATATCTCGCGCTAGCAATTAGCTTAGTAAAAGTATAATCGCGTAGCTTAGCTCCGGTCAGCCCTCACGTTCTACTGAATAACTGCCAGTTATTACAGTATTGAATGATTTTGAGAGTAAGATTATCTATCTGAACTTGATTACACATCAGAAATCACAGATCAGGCATTGGATCCGGTGTCGATCGTCTCTCTCGATCTCATGTCAGTATTCACTAACGCTCCAGTGGGCGGCGCCAAAGACGCGGTGATGTAGACAAAGGCGTTGATATTCTTCTGCAAAGGTGGTCTTTCGCTGCCCTGTGACATCACAAGTCTCCACTTTTGAGATCCTGCCGTTTATAAAACAGATATTTTTATATAACATGTTATATATATTCCGTCACAGAGGGCGGAGCTTCAAGAGCTCGTGTGTTTGTGTGTTAGCAGATCCGAATACCTCACACAGAATTTTTTTTTTTTACCCTTTTATGTTAAAACCGGAGTCAGACAATGATGGAGAGACTCAAGAAGAAGTGACAACATGTAGAATGCAGCAGGACATTTCTAAATGGTTAGTTGATTCATTTATATCTTCTAGTCATTGATTAGCATATTCTGTCATGATAATCTATAAATCGCGTTCCAGGGGCAGGGTTTATGTAAATTCTAGGGTTGGTGATGTCACTAACCCGGGAGGAATGTCGTGTAGTCACCGACTATAACATTTTGATTTCAGGGGGTCTTTAGTCCTATCTTCATTCATTTCTTTGTTCAGTGTTGTCAGTGTTAACAGGTTGTTTCCCGTGTTTTTGCTGTTATAGCTGGATTAAAGACTATTTCCTAGTATGCTCCTTCGTCGTGCACTTCCTTGCAACAGCCTACCATGACATATAGATGGTCAGCATTTAATGAATTGGTTGAGTGAATGATTCAGTAACTCACTCATAAAGACATTCTCTTGATTAGTTTCTTAATTAATCTGTGTTTTTGAACGAATCACTTCAATGAATTATTCATAGACTCGTAAGGACTCCCTTCTGGGGAGGCCTGTTTAAGGACTACTACCCATCAGTAAGTCTACTGCCCGAACTACTAAGGCCAACCACCTGAGGTAAGCTGGCCTACCGCGCTCTCTTGAGGGCTGCCCACTCAAGCAGGCCTGCTGAGGACTACTACCTACTGGTGCAGCCTTCGTTGGCAGATAAGCTGTTTACACAGTGCTTACAGCATCCTGGTACCTAATCACATTGCCCATGGCAGTGTACTCAGCAAAAAACGCAGCACCCTTTAAGCAAGGGGAGTACAACATACACCACTCTGCCTCAAACGAGGCCCCAGAGTCAGGGGCCTACCATCTGTATGCATGGGTGTCAGCTCATGGCAATGCTCTGGCTTCACGGGAGCATACTTCGAAAAAACCAAAAAGAAGTGAAGGTTAGAATTTTTCCGCTCGACCCGAGCCATAATGGTGTGAGGTAGGATAATACAGAACTGAAAATGAAGTACTCAGACCTACCCTGTATCACAGGGGAATACTACCACCTCACCCTGAGATTTAACCGGGTGCAGGCCCGCCAGCAGCTCTAGAGGTGACAGAACTTTTATCTGCGCCCAGCCTAGGGTAGTGGGGATTGCTTGTAAGCCAACCACCTAAAACCCAACACTCGAGCAGTAGCTCAGCGAGATGAGTGGAGCCTATTCTGGCGGCCCAAATCCATATGCTAGTTCTGCACAGCGGGGACGGGCAGACAAAACCCAGTCTCTTCGTGAGGCGAAAGACGGCCTAACCCTGCTCAAGAAAGACCCATTGTACCGGGGAGGCCTATTCAGGCCTAACTCAGGGTCTTTATAAATCATGCCTCTGCACCAAGCTGCATTACTCTTATCGCCCCAGAATGCAGAAAAGGGTACTCGGGACCAAAAGATGTCAGACGGTCCTGTGGGCTAGACATAAGATCTATCTGAAGCTCCAGCGTCAGTCTATACTCCATTTTTCTTTTTTTTTGAGAGAGACCAACATCTCTACCCTCAGGTGGCTTATAGCCCGAAGGCTAACACAGTTTGTGTAGAAAAAAAAAACAAGCGGTAGCATAAACATTCCCATTCTTCTTTCTAGAATGACGTTCTGCCACTTAACTCTCCGCTGATAACATATTTCAGATGAATGAGCGGCAGCCTCAAATGCTCTCACCATGAGAGGAAGCCTAAGCTATAAACATAGTTTTACAACTAGAATGAGCAGTGGCACACCTCGCTTTATCTTACATATGACAACAGGGGAAGCCAGCACATACTCACAAAAGAAGCCCATACAACTGGTGCTTCTCTCTATCGTTCTACCCACCTAACAGGGGAACTTCTGGGCCCTAATATTCCCCCCAAAAATTACCTTATCTTCCTACATTGACATTGACATGACCCCATAACTCTATACAGGGAACAAGGTCTGTAGAGAGATATATTTTAGTGTTAGTTGCACGCAAAAATGACTCTTAAAGAAGACCAACTCAGCTCACCTGCGGCATGCAAAGTGAAGACTCACCAGACAGTTCTTTATGAACATGGGGTCTACCAACTTTACATGCTTGAAAGAGGCACTCTCACTAACCAAGCCGAGGCGGGCCATCAGAACATTGTTCTCACCATGGGCCCAGCCTCAGGCCTGATGTAAGAAGCGCCTGGGGAGTCGGGGAAGAGAGGAGAGGGCTAAGATATAATCACACCCTCAGGGGAGGTGATCCATCACCGACGCTGTGTGCGTTTGTGCTGGATCACCTCCCTCAGATTCCTCTTCTTGCAGGAGTCGCGCCTCTTCTGCGACCTACTCCTCCATGGAGGAGGCACACGAGAGGCGACACTGGCTCCCTGTCTACGGTCCTCGGACCGTGATGGGCCAGGCCCTCCTGTCTGTCTGGGCGTGGATATGGATCTCAGCGGTATACATGGTCCTAAATGCAGCTGAACGCGCCTTCGCCTCTCTGAACTTTCCAACCACCGCCTCCACGGAGGTGCCGAAAAGCTCAGCGGGCGAAACTGGCAAATCGAGGAGAAAGCCTTTCTCTTTCTCCCCAATGTCGGCCAGGTTCAACCACAGATGTCTCTCCATGGCCACTATCGCCGCCATCGACCGGCCGATCGCGGCAGCAGTCAGTTTGGTGGCCTGGAGAGCTAGATCTGTGGTGTGGTGTGGTGCAGCTAAGTAACCGCCTCAGGGGCTCCACCCCCTGATCGAGATCCCCCAGCAGATTGGCCTGGTATACCGCCATGGTGTGTCGGGCAGCACCGGCCTGACCCGCTGACTTGTATGCTCTGCCATTCAAACTGGCAGGTTTGGAGCTTTCAGTGTCGATATCCGCTCTCCTATCCCCTCAACAGGGGATACAGGCAGAATAGGGGTTCTTCCATGTCCTCTCGATCTCAGTATGGAGATCGGGAAGAAATGGAAGGCTCACCTGAGCTGGTGGTATATTACCGGGGAGAAACCGTTCTAATCGCGAGCAATTTCTCCCCCTATGCGCAGCCACGGCATCTGCAGCTCTCAAGGTGATCGGCGAACTCCATTTGGGAACCCCATAACGCACGTTGCCGCTCTGCTTGAAAAAAAATAAATAATTCATCACGAGCGGGACCTGAGCCGCAAGGTCCAGACGCCGAACCCTCTTCTCTCCAGAAAAGGGCCAGACGAGAGTGGAGCGTTTCTCAAAGAAAAACGCTCACAATTTGCATAGGCCGTTCCCTCGAGAACTGCCTGTGCGCGCGCTTTCTTTCCTGACAGAAAACGCACAGTTCGTGTGTGTCATCCGGCGTCAAATATCTTAAGCACGGGTCTGCACACTCCTCAGTGCATTTCATAATTACCTGTATTTTCAAGCGCTTACAGACAGAACAGTCCCTGAAGACGAAAAGATAATTATCATGTTTGCAAGGCGCCCTTATATTCTTCCAGGTAGCATGTTAATGATTCCATGTGTCGTCGGTCAACATGATTGCCGTGATTTGATAGTGATTTCAGACACCTGTCACGCCTGAAGCGTTCTCCAAAGCGTCAATCGACGCAGTGCGAGTTCCCTTTCGTAAGGGAACTAAAATATGTTGTCAATAAAATATAATTATTAACTTTTTCATATAAAATAATGTTTTCAATAATTAATCATTTCTGAACATTGACTCTCGGTCTTTATTCATCTTTTTCTCATGGTTTCTCAATAGAATTAAAGAATAGAATAGCATATTTCAAATAGGAGCATATTGTAACGCAGTGTTACAACATGCCCCGCCTGCTAGTGTCTTCTGCTTGTTAGCGAAGCATTAAAGAACTATCTGAACTGTTAAATAACACAAATTAAATTGATTGAAATAATATCAGATTTGTCTAATTTTAAATAAACACAAAAAAACAGAGATGAAAAAATAACAAAAGAAATTTACTTTTGCTATGGATAAATAAATCTTCAATGATATTTTTGGCGCACATTTCTCTCTCTCTCTCTCTCTCTCTCTTAGTAAATACACTAAGTTTCGTCTTCTTTGCATACGTGGAAGTATTTGAAACAAGTGTGTTACAACTAGCCCGCGTTAGGTTGTGCCTAACCTAACACACCTAGCAACATACACATCTCTGCTACAAATGAACACTTAAAGTTTTTTGCTAAGTGTGATACCCCAGTACTTGGAACACAACCTCCGGTCCCCCTTCTTAAAAAGAGGGACCAACACCCCGGTCTGCCAGCTCAAAGGTGCTGTCCCTGACCGCCACGCGATGCTGCAGAGGCGTGTCAGCCAAGACAGCCCCACAACATCCAGAGACCTGAGGTACTCAGGGCAGATCTCATCAACCCCCGGTGCCTTGCTACCGAGGAGCTTCTTGACTACCTCAGTGACTTCAGCTTGGGTGATAGACGAGTACACCTCCGAGCCCTCAAACTCTGCTTCCTCAATGGAAGACGCTTCGGTGGGATTGAGGAGATTCTCAAAGTATTCCTTCCACCGTCCGACGACATCCCTAGTTGAGGTCAACAGCTGCCCACCTCCACTGTAAACAGTGTTGGTAGGGCACTGATTCCCCCTCCTGAGGCGCCGGACGGTTTGCCAGAATCTCTTTGAGGCCAACCGGTAGTCCTTCTAAATGGCCTCACCGAACTCCTCCCAGGCCCGATTTTTTGCCTCCACAACCACTCGGGCTGCGTCCGCTTGGCCTGCTGGTACTCATCAGCTGCCTCAGGAGTCCCACAAGCCTGCCAGGCCCGATAGGACTCCTTCTTCAGCTTGACGGCATCCCTTACTTCCGGTGTACACCACCGGGTTTGGGGATTGCCTCCTCGACAGGCACCAGAGACCTTACGGCCACAGCTCCGAGCGGCCACGTCGACAATGGAGGTGGAGAACATGGTCCATTCGGACTCAATATCTCCAAACTCCCTCGAGATCCGGTCGAAGCTCCGTCGGAGGTGGGAGTTGAAGATCTCTCTGACAGGAGACTAGGCCAAATGTTCCCAGCAGACCCTCACAGTAAGTTTGGGTCTGCCGAGTCTATTCAGCTTCCTCCCCCGCCATCGGATCCAACTCTCCACCAGGTGGTGATCAGTTGACAGCTCCGCCCCTCTCTTCACCCGAGTATCCAAGACATATGGCCGGAGGTCGGATAAAACAACCACAAAGTCGATCATCGACCTCCGGCCTAGGGTTCACTGATGGACACCCTTATGCTTGAATATGGTGTTCGTTATGGACAAGCTGTAACTAGCACAGAAGTCCAATAACAGAACACCGCTCGGGTTCAGATCAGGGGGGCCGTTCCTCCCAATCACGCCCCTCCAGGTGTCACTGTCGCTGCCCACGTGGGCATTGAAGTCCCCCAGTAGAACGACGGAGTCCCCAGTCGGAGCACTTTCCAGCACCCCTCCCAGAGACCCCAAGAGGGCCGGGTACTCTGCACTGCCATTCGGCCCGTAAGCACACACAACAGTGAGAAACCTATCCCTGACCCGAAGGCGCAGGGAAATGACCCTCTCGTTCACCGGGGTGAACTCCAGCACATGGCGGCTGAGCTGGGGGGCTATAAGCAAACCCACACCAGCCCGCCGCCTCTCACCATGGGAAACTCCAGAGTGGTAAAGAGTCCATCCTCTCTCAAGGAGTGTGTTTCCAGAGCCCAAGCCGTGCTTGGAGGTGATCCCAACTATCTCTAGTCGGTACCTCTCAACCTCACACACAATCTCAGGCTCCTTCCCCGCCAGTGAGGTGACATTCCACGTCCACCAGGCGCTCGCATACGAGCCCCAACCCCATCACGGTCCTCGTTTTAAATTTCTTCATAAAGGGTTAATGAACCGCTCTTAGTCTGACCCGTCACCTAGGACCTGTTTGCCTTGGGAGACCCTACCAGGGGCATATAGCCCTAGACAACATAGCTCCTAGGATCCTTCGGGTATTCAAACCCCTCCACCACGGTAAGGTGGCAGTTCAAAGAGGGGGATTTTCTTTTTATAATAAACAAAAATATAAAGGAAAATAAAACTCACGCTTTGAGTCAAAGGTGTAGTCAGCTCTGGGTTTGTTGTCTTCCACTTGGGGTTTTTTGTCCTTAGCGCTGGGCTTCTTGTCCTTAGCTTTTATGCTCCTGTTGTTTCCCACCAAAGTTTGGTTTTAATTTTCTTGATTGTCACAAGTTGTAACTTTCCCAAAGTTTCCAAGATCCTTCTCAAGGCCTTGCAGGTGCAAGCTGTCCACCTTTTCATGTTCTTGAACTCCAGTAAACTCAACCAAGATGGCTGATTTCCTTTTAAGGTTCTAGGAGTAGAACCACAGTAGAACCACAGTCGTTTGTGTCCTTGAGCACACACACACATAAACGCATACACTTCTTCTGCTCCTTCTCATGGGTAGGCACACACACACACATAAATAACTAACAATTACTGTAAATCTCTGCCAATACAGTGTTAGGCATTTCTTAGAAACAAAATAAATAACAATATTGTACACAATGCATTATATTCAGTACATTGGCTAAATATGTGTAACAAAAAGGTGTCTACAATAGACAAGTAGGCAGGGTAATTGCATTTCATTGATATTATACAACATACAAATCCATTCAAATATTTACTGACATATCGCTCGAGACTGACACATATAAATATTATAATTAAACTTTATTTGTAGTACTTCTTTATTGCACAATGCACATTTCTTAATATTAAGCCTAAAATGTGTTTTAATGTCACTATTAGTAAGGATAGTATAATCTCTGTATAATATGAGTCTTTAAATGCAAGATATTTAAAGTGTACCTAAAGTATACTTGCAATAGTTCCACTTTAGCATGCATATCTTTAGTTGGAACTCAGCACTATTTCTGAATAACAAATGTACATTAAGAACAAAATTAGTTGTTCCAATTTAGCAGACTTTAAGTATACCAATTTAGTATACTAAAAGTACAATTGCAGGGTATTTATATTAAGTACATAAATATGTAAATGTATTTGTAGTATACTTAGCATAAAATAAATTTGACTGACAAACTGAGTGATACAAACAGTGAAAAATCCCATACAAGGCATATATTAAGTAAATGAATGGTGACTACCTTTATTTACATCCTTTATTTTGCCTGAACCTACATTTGGTTAAGGTAGGTCCACACAGGAAGGTTTGTGTCTGAGAGAGAACTTTATTAGTTTCAGGATAAGAGCTCGAGGCTGATCTCTTTAACTATGGTAATGCCTTAAAGAACATTAATCACCACTTGCGCTCCCTTCTCTTTCTGTGATTCATTCTCTCCCCTTCAAGCTCCATTACACATAAGATTGGCAGATGAGGCAGAGAGAGAAGGCAGGCTAATGAAAGCTCTCTTAGGCTGATGCTGGTTACAGAGGGACAAATAAGGATTTTATGAGAGCCTCTGTAGTACACAGTGGACCTACACCACACACAACAGAAGCTGATTGCCTTGAGGGCAGCGAAACAGACATGGGACATGCTGTTTAGACAGGCACACTAAGTCAACACAGACATATATATATTATGGCAATATTACGTATATAATATTGCGTTACTCTCTAAAAAAGTAACTAATTGCAGAGTTACCTTTTATTCAGAGAAATGCGTTACATTACTTTTGCATTACTTGAATATGAATAAGCCTTGGGCTGAAGGAAATTAAAATTCACGCCTATACAGTAGAGGGTGCAACTCAAACAAACCTTTCAGCTGTGCTGCCATTCTAGATTGTTGAAGAATAGGATGCAGGAGAAGAAAGTTCAACACTCTTACTTCAGAAACAAAAGAATAAAAAGAAACACAAATGTGATGTTTAACTTAAGTCATTTTTGCTCATCAGTATGGTTGAATTAGATCTAATGTCAGCCACAAAGACATCAGTTAATAAAGTTAGATTAACTACATAAAGTATATTTGTGTAATTTAACATTTAATTTTTGCAGGTTTGTGTAATAAGAGTTTTGAATTTCACTGTTTGTATTCATTTTGATGAATACGGAACCTGTTTTGTGCAATTGAGATAATTAAATGCCTACTCACATTTAGTCTAGAACTGCATGTTTACACAGTGTACACAACGGCTCTGCACCTTTACTCCCGATTTCTCTTAACATGAGGACAGGAGGGGTGTCTGCCAATAAATGGAAAAACAAAGTGACTTGCGTTACTTATTTGAAAAAGTAACTCAGAAATTGTGTTGTAAATTTAAAAGTAATGTGTTACTTTAGTTACTCGTGAAAAAAGTAATCTGATTACCTAAATCGTGTTACTTGTAATGCCCCAACACTTATTCAGTTGTGTTCATTCTTAGTTTCGTTTTCATGGACTTTGTTTGTTTTCGTTAGTCACATGTGTTCCTTTGTTTGAGTTTACCTCCACTCATCAGTTTCTATGGACACTAATTATCACAGCTGTTCGTTATTTAGTTCATCACCCTGTATTTTAGTAACCAGTTGGAATTCTTATTAAACTCTGCAATTGAACTCCATCCCCTCATCATCATCTGTCATTTTGGACCTTGCTAACAACTGCAAATTATTACAATTTAAAATAGCTATTTTCTATTTGAATAGGTCTATATTTTAAAATGTAATTTAACCCTATGATGGCAAAGCTGAATTTTCAGCAGCCATTAAGTCCAAGGCTGAATTCAGCCACGACAAAAAGTTGAAAACGTTTTTTAAATGGAAACGGTGGTGCTTTGAACACCCTGGTCTGATGACGCAAGAGTTGCAACTAAGGCAGCTGAGAAGGCCATTCTTTGTGTTCTTTTTGAAGAATTTTCGGAGCCTTATGAAATCGGTATACATACGTGTTTAATACTGCTAAATATGCTCGATGTGACAGTCACTGACCTTGCCGTCCAGAATAAAAGAGAACATTCCAATCGAGTGAAGGGATTTGTGGAAACTGTGGTTCCTAATTATTGTGATCCAACATTTGCCTCGCATTTCAGGATGAATCGACAAACATGTCTTCTAATATCTTAAATTGTTGTGTATACCGAGCTGCAGCAGACACATTTGTAAACGACTTTAATTGGACCCATTGTGCGAGCTGTACAGCATGGTTTATATACATGTTGCTGCTGATTGGGCGGACATTTTTGACACACCCACCAAACAAGAGAAAACAAATCTCAAAACCCATTGCACACCATTTCCAGGTGTAATGGTGGCGACCTTAACTTTAGGAATTTAATTGGAAATTAATTCCTTAAAGTAACTTTTGCAAATTCAGTCGCCAGGCAGAATTAAATCCACCAAGAGGATTCAAGTGAATAAATTAACCCAGAATAACTCAAACCACCAATTACACAAAATTTGAAAAAAGTAATGAAATTCATTCACACTAAAAAACACACACAAAAGATTCAATACCAAATTGTAATATTCAAATATCAAAACAGAAAAAACTATTTTCAAATACACAAATCAAACAAAGTCTTTTGATGTGGTGCGTTGTATATTTAAAGAATGTATAAGTTCATGGAGTGAGTTTGTTTCTCAACAATGATTAAAAAAAAACACTTGGTTTTAATAATCAAAACACAAAAATCAAAAAAGAAAACAAATAAGCAAAGCAAGCTTTTGAGGCAAGTGTGTGTGTGTGTTGTGAATGGCGGAAGGCGGAAAGCTTGAGTTTGCAGACAGAGGAGTGCTCGTCGTTAGTGCCAGTCAACGCTCCACAGTCAGCATCAAAAACAGTCAGTCTGTCAGGACAAGCGTGCTGCAGTCTATGCAAGGAAGATCCGAAAGCGCGGCAGGTAAAAAAAATCCCTTTTGGTGCTATATTACTCCGTTCGAGCAAAACCTCAGTGCATTTGATTCAAACTGCCTGCGACTTGACTCGGCGGCCTCGTTTACACTATCAGTGAAATGTGACCCAATTCCGATTTTTTGCTCATATGTGACACAGATCGGATGTAAACAGGGAAAAAAGTTTATGCGTGCATATGATATGCAGTTTTCGTGTGAATATGATATGCACTTTATGGCGTGTAATTTTACCCATCCAACGATCATATTCTCGAGAATCAAACATCCTGCTATGCTGCTATGACAGATGCGGAAAGTACACAAAGACGGTGTCCCGCAATGGTCAAAACTTAAAATTGCGCGATAGTGAAGCAGAGGCAGCTCAAGTTTTTCCAGACTGTAAATCATGCGCAAGTCATATGGAATCTACAAACGAAACCCAAAGGAATACGAGGTAGACACCTCAACATTAGAAGTATTTTACCAAAAATAGACCAAATACATAACCTATTAACTGACTCGAATTTGGACTTCTTGTGCGTTTCTGAAAGCTGGCTAAATCAATGTACTTCAACAAATCTAATTAATATACTAGGCTACAAGTGCTTTAGAAGAGATCGGGAACAAGGAAGTGGCGGGGGGGGGGGGGGGGGTGTTAATATACATCAGAGATCAATTTCAATGTGAAGAGGTTGCAATTAATGTGAAATTGGAGGGCCTTGCACTAAGAATTACTCTGTCTACAACCATGAAATTTAACTTATGTGTTCTTTACAATCCACCCTCACACAGTGTGAACTTTTACAATGAATTCAAGAGTTTTCTTTCCAATATGGATTGCTCTGAAAGCATAATATTGGGCGAATTCAATATAAACTGGCTGGGAAAAAGTAGTAAAATGAAATTAAAAGTTCTAGTAGATACGTTTAAATGTAAACAGCTCATAGACAAACCTACCAGAGTCACTAGAAGTAGTAAAACGCTGATTGATCTGATTCTTACAAATAGGCCTGAAAGAATAACAAAAACCTATAACCTCATTACTGGGCTCTCGGATCATAACATGACCTTAATTGTTAGGAAACTGGGTAAAAAACGATTGACTTATTATAACCAAGAAACAAAAATACAGAAAATAGGAATTCCAAAAGCAAAACAAAATAACTTTGAAGAAGAACTGAACCAAATAAACTGGGACAATGTTACGAAAGAGTCCAATGTGAACCAAAGTGCTAATATCTTTGTCACTACACTGAGTAATACAATAAAAAAAAGTTTACTAAAACATGGACAAGTAAACCAAAAAAAAACATTCCCTCCCATGGTTTAATGGCGATATTTGGCACATTATGAAAAAACGTGACACTGCACGTAAAAAGTTTCTGAAAACTAGAAACGGCACAGATCATCTAATTTATACCACACTTAGAAATCAAGTCATAAGCAATCTGCGTAAAGCCAAAACCGACTATTTTACTAAAAAGATAGAAGAGGCTAACGGTAGTAATTCTAAATTGTGGCAACACAAAGAAAAAGCACATTATGATAGATTCCATCAAAGTGGATGACACTCTTGTTAATAACAATGAGTCAATGGCAAATGTTTTCAATATTTGTTTTATAGCCTCTGTGCATGAACTAGCAAACAAATTTAAAAACAAGGTGACATGTGTTGAAGATGTTAACTTTGCTAACGCAGGCCTTTTTAAAATCCAAGAGGTTTCTTCTGAAAAAAAAAGTAAAAAAAGATAATTACAAATATGAACAACTCTGTGGCAAAAGACATCCATAACTTAAGTATGATCTTGATTAAAAAACATCAGGACAGTCTGCTACAACCAATTACATATTTAGTTAATCTCTCAATTCGGTCAAGTACATTTCCACAGTGCTGGAAGCCCGCTGTAATAACACCAATCCACAAGTCAGGGGAAAAGGACACACCCAACAATTACAGGCCTATTGCAATTCTACCTGTTGTGTCTAAAATCCCGGAGAAGGTAATTGCAGAACAACTTATTGAACATCTTGAGTCAAACCAGCTGCTACATCCTCAACAGTTTGGTTTCAGGCACAAATACAGCACCAAAACTACTTTCTAGAGAAGATCAAAGGACCTCTAGACAAAGGGCAAGTAGTTGGTGCTGTATTTCTAGACCTAAAAAAGGCCTTTGATACTGTGGATCACAGTGTGCTAATTAACAAACTCCAGCTCTTCAAAATGTCACCTAGTTCTCTAGCATGGTTACAATCATATTTAGAGGGAAGGCAACAGTGTGTTAAGGTTAATGGGGTGATGTCAGCTCTTTGCCCTAACAACATGGGGGTTCCTCAAGGATCAGAACTGGGGCCATTGTTGTTCACAATGTACATCAATGACTTCCCTGATAGCTGCCAAGGTGCCAACTGCCAGCTGTATGCAGATGATACAGTCATCCATCTATCTGCTAAAACCCCAGCTCTGGCAGCGCAGCAGTTGACACTTGCCCTAGTAGACATCTCTAAATGGTTCGAGTCGTCTCACCTGTAGCTGTGACATTTTGAGGTTTTTGAGTTCTGTTTTTTGAATCTGTTTCAGTGTTTTCAGTTTCTGTGATCCGTTTTCCCCTGTCTTCTGTGATTTTTGGTCTAGTCCTGTTTCCCCCGGTCTGTTTAATTAGTTAATCTGTGTCAGCTGTGTCTTGTTAATCATCCTGTTTGCCCGTGTATATAACCCCAATGTTTTTCCTCAGTCTTGGTCTGTCGTCGTCTATGTATGGTTGGTTTGATTCCTGGAGTTTTGCCTTTTGATTTGGAAATCTGAAATTATTTCAGTTCTGGTAAATAAATACTTCTTTTTGAATTACTTGAATCCTCGTCTCAGCATCCTGCCTGCTACAACCGTGACAGTAGCGACACTAGCTCAAATGATATAGGGAATCAATGATGAATCGGGGTTATGATTCATTTACTTCGCATACAGGTTCAATAAAATTATTGAAGCTGAAAACAGATCAATTGGATATATCAATAACCCATAACAATGAATTATGATTTAATCATTAATATATCAACTGTCCATTCTTCAGATCACTTATCAGAATAACTTTTACTGGAAATTAATGTAATTATCGAACAGCTGTTCGTCCAGCAAACGGCCGTAAGATTAACCCATCAATTTCTCAACAAAAATTATCTTTCTTATAATTCCAGCAGGGCTATTTTCTGGCCGCGAAAATCACCTTTATGTAGCTTTAGATCGTTAACGCTTCAGGGACTTTGAAATGTTGAGCAACCAGAAACAATTAGGGATATATATATGGTTTTAATAAAATTAAACTACGGATACAGAATACTACAATTCACACAGAGTAAATATGCGTATATAGTAATACAAACAATAAAACAATACCAGACAAACGGATAACGAATGAGAGAGAGAGAGAGAGAGAGGATGAGCAAGAGAAAGTGAAAGCAAAATGTCAGGATGACAATTTTCACAGTTAACTCGTGAGAGACACCAAGAAATCAAATCCCGTTTAAGCAGGGGCAGACAACCTTAAACGCATTAAAAGCTTGATTAAGCTTATACTTATACAATAGTCTGTTGTGTTGCTGAGGCAAGACGGCGCGTGTATGTGTCCTTTTGGAGCTGGGCGTCCTTCTCGGGCTTCCGGAGTAAACAGAGTTCGCGGGAAGTCTACTCAAAGTTAAAGTTGCCGGCTGTTCACTTCACTGAACGTAGGAAAAGTCCGAAGACGAAAATAAAGACAAAGATTAAAGAAAAGAAAAGAAAAACGGAGACAACTCCTTAAGGAGTTGTGGAACCGGGAACCTCTCTCTGACGAAGTGCTCTCAGAAATTCTTTGGTCGGTCTTCTTATGGAAAGACTGGGTTCACACCTCTGTTAGCGCGAACAACCAATGACCGTCCGAGAATCTGAAGCGGGAAAAGTTTCCTTTGTCCCCGGGGAAACACCCACTCGAATAAGTTATGGTGTTGTCAGAATTTGAGCCTTTATACTCTAGTAAGACGATTCATATAGTAATAATCATATTATTGCAATCTATTATCGAGATTCAACTCCGTTAGGTCTCAAGATTTAAAATGATATAAAACACGTCATATGAAAGATTAAGGAATACAAAGTTACAATCAAATGCACGATTATAGGCATTTAAAGTTCGATTAACACACGATAAAATTGTAGATACTCCAATATGACATGGTCATATAAAATGCAACACAGGAATATATCAAACATTTGGAAATGTCTGTATATGAGTAAGTCCATGGAAAGTGTGTGTGTGTGTGTGTGTGTGTGTGTGTGTGTGTGTGTGTGTGTGTGTGTGTGTGTGTGTGTGTGTGTGTGGAATGTCACGTAGAAGGTTTCGTTATCTCTCTGGCTGAGAGAGAGGGGGGTGCATTGGAATTCTTTTGAAGCTTGCAAAGCTAGGAGAAGATGCTGTGTCGTGTTGTTCTGGTAATACTCCGAGGTGCCATAAAGTGTCAGAAAGCAATCTAAACCCAGCCATGTCGGAGCCATGACGGTAATTTAGATTGTCGAGAGTCTTGATTTACATATCTCAGTTCAGAGTGTAAAAGCAAGGATGAATGTGCATTGTGTGCAGGGAGAGGCAGAATCATGATTCTAGCCCATTCGTTACACACCTAACCTTAAACGTGAAGAAAACCGTTGCTGTCTGTTTCTCAATTAAAACAAGACCTTCTGACAGCACCTTTGAAGTAAGCATAAACAATGAAATTATTCAAGAAGTAAAGGAGACCAAATATCTTGGAATTATTCTTGACAACAACCTTAAATTTCAAAGTCAAGTCAAAAATGTTTTTAAAAAGGTCAAATCCAACTTGAATTGTTTACGTTTTATCAGGAGGGATCTGTCTCATCAGGCCGCCCTGTTATACATGCATGCAATGATTTTCTCACATCTGTCTTCCTGCATCACATCCTGGTCACAAACCTCCCCGTCCACACTCAAGCCGGCTGTTTCAGTGTACAAGCAGGCAGTCAAGGTATTTGACAGAAAACCTATGAGATCGCATCACTGTGACATCATTCATAGACATAATCTTTTTACTTTTGAAAACTTATACATTTTAGTACTCTGAAATTGGTTTTTAAATGTTTGAACAGTCATGTGTTGCCGCTGTTTTCTGCTCTCATTATTAGGCGTCAGGGCTCATTTAGACCCTCCACCAGAGCCTCAGTCAGTGGGGACTGTGTTCTTCCAAGATTTACAAAATATTTTGGTCAGTCAGGTTTCTCTTTTAATAGATCAAGACTATGGAACTCTCTGCCCACTGACTTAAAACTGCAGACAGACATGATCAGCTTTAACAGAGGTCTGATGACTAGGAAAAATTGGTGGCTGGTACCCTAAGCTACACTCGAATGGAGACAGGCCCGAGGACGACACTGGTAATGAGTTATGCGCGTACTCAACCCATGAGATATGCTGACTCCAAGAGGACGGATTCTGTGACGCTAAACATCGCAACCCTCGTTCTAATTCTTGGTTGGCCCTCTCCGTCTGACCGTTGCTCTGGGGATGAAACGCAGAGGAAAGACTGATATTCGCCCCCAGCAACCGACAAAACTCTCTCCAAAATTTGGATATAAACTGAGGACCCCTGTCAGAGACCACGTCTGTCGGGAGGCCATGAATACGAAAAACATGGTCTATGACAGCAACCGCTGTCTCTCTGGCTGAAGGTAATTTGGGCGTTTAGGGAAATAATAGCCCATCCGCGCATCTCTACTGTGAATGGCTGCACGCTTCGGGTCGGGTGTGTGCGCACAGAAAACCGTACCGAATATAGCTCTTTTTTTTTGCGTCGTCACTCCTATTCAGATCTTCATGTCTGCTCTACTCATTCTCCCAGACGTTTACATTTTTTAACGTTTTATGAGACATGCAGCGCATGCCAACTCGTGAGCCGCTGGGTAGATCACGTTACAGTACAATTGTGCGCATCTACCACAAATGCAGGACATCAGACTGGATCGCTTCCCAAATCGTCACTATCTAACATTTTCGTCTAGTTTTTATTCGTTGACGAAAATGTCAATAGATTTTCGTCATAGTTTTTTGTCATTCAAAACTAGTTTTTATTTAGTTATCGTCTCGTTTTCGTCTGTGAAAAAATGTTTTGAAAACGAAATTAACACTGCCGTACACCATCTCTAGGTGCAGCCCCCTACAATGCAGCCAGCTTTACAAGGACTGTGGGGCTGGCTACCAGGGAAATGGACAACGTGGAGTGCTTTTGGGGTTTTACTCCTCTGATGACAACCCGGGATTGCTTTTTAGACTATGGAGGTCTTGAACAGTGAGGTCTGTGTGCGCACAATGTGTCTTTGATGTAACAATTTGTCACTTGCAGTTCAGTGTGTTGTAAAACTAGTTTTTCTTTCTTTCTTTCTTTCTTTCTTTCTTTCTTTCTTTCTTTTTTCTTAATTAAATTAACTGTGGAAATTATTCTTCATAACTTTACTGAAGTTTATTTGTACGTTATTTTGCTTTAAATACAAAATTCTGAAATTATTTTTAGTATAATATTATATTATATTAAAAAAGTCATAAAACGTAAAAGCTTAGTATACCGCTTCGATATTTTGCGTGAAGATTAAGTCAGGTGACGTATATATCCGCTCGGAGTCGTTTAAGTCGTTTAGCGGATCTGATGTATTCAAGGTTCTTGTGGTCGGTCCAAACAATGAAAGGTACCCCCGAGCCCTCCAACCAATGACGCCACTCCTCCAAGGCTAACTTGACTGCCAACAATTCTCTAGTACCAATGTCGTAGTTACGTTCGGCGGGTGACAAACGTTGAGAAAAATAAGCGCACGGATGTACCCTGCCGTCCACGGGGGAGCGCTGGGAGAGAACCGCACCTACTCCCACCTCTGATGCGTCGACCTCCACCATTAACTGATGAGAGGGATCAGGGGCGACAAGAATGGGGGCTGAAACAAAGCAGTCCTTGAGTTTGGAGAATGCAGTCTCAGCTGCACTAGACCACCTGAAAGTCGTCATGGTGGAGGTCAAGGCAGTCAGAGGCGCGGCTAGTTGGCTATAGTTGCGAATAAAACGCCGGTAAAAATGGGCAAAGCCCACAAACCTCTGCAGGGCCTTGCAGGAATCTGGAGTTGGCCAATCCACCACTGCCTGAATCTTGTCGGGATCCATGCGCACCCCCTCAGACGACACAATGTATCCTTAAAAAGGGACAGACTGTGCATGAAAAACGCATTTCTCCGCCTTGACAAAAAGCCCATTCTCCAACAGCCTCTGAAGTACTTGTCTGACGTGCTGAATGTGTTCCTGGAGAGACGAAGAAAAAAATAAATGTCATCCAGGTAAACATATATGAACTGATCGACCATGTCTCTCAGCACGTCGTTGACGAGTGTCTGAAAAACCGCGGGGGAGTCGGAAAGACCGAAAGGCATAACCAAGTATTCAAAGTGCCCCCTGGGGGTGATAAAAGCGGTTTTCCACTCATCCCCCTTCCTGATGCGGACCAAATGATAGGCGTTACGAAGATCCAACTTTGTGAATAAGGAAGCGCCCTGCAGTCTCTCGAAAGCTGAAGACATCAGCGGCAAAGGATAAGTATTCTTTACCGTGATGCTATTCAGTCCTCGATAATCAATACAAGGACGCAGGGAACCGTCCTTCTTACCCACAAAGAAGAATCCCGCCCCTGCAGGAGAAGAGGAAGGGCGGATGAGTTTGGCTGCAAGAGAATCAGAAATATATTTCTCCATGGCCTCCCTCTCGGGAGCGGAAAGAGAGTATAATCTGCCCTTAGGCCGGAGACGTACCTGGCAATAGATCTATCGCACAGTCATAGGGATGATGCGGAGGAAGAGAGGCCGCCCGAGACTTACTGAACACCTCCTTCAGGTCGAGGTACTCCCCGGGCACATTAGACAGGTCTGCCTGTTCATCCTGCAACACAGAACAAGACACAGAAGAACAAGCAGACACTAAACAAGACGCATGACAATTATCACTCCAAGACATGACAGAGTTCTGACGCCAGTTTATGTGAGGGTTATGGAGGGTGAGCCAAGGGTGTCCCAACACCACAGGGGCAAAGGCAGAGTCAATGAGGAAAAAATGGATCTCCTCGACGTGGTTGCCAGATGTGATCAGACTCACTGATCCGGTGGAATGAGTGACGGATGACAGGAGTTGACCACCAAGTGCGTTTACAGAGATGGGATGAGTGATAGGAATTATGGGGATTCCTAGACGATGCGCCAGGTCTTGGTCCATGAAGCTCCCTTCTGCTCCAGAGTCCACGAGAGCGTTACAAAGATGATGCGAGGCAGCCCACTGCAGTCGGACCGGGAGGAGCGTCGATTCTCGGGAGGATTCATCCAAGGAAATACCACCCGTCAGTAACCTCCTCCCTACTGACGGGTCTTGACTTTTACCGGGCACTTTGATGCAAAGTGTCCCCCGGCTCCACAGTACAGACATAGTCCCTGTGCTCTCCTCCGCTCCTTCTCCTCCCGGGAGAGGCGAGCTCTGCCCACCTGTATGGGTTCCGGATCGAATGATGGGCCGACCGTATCACAGGGAGTGGTGACAGGATGGATCTCTACGTCCGGAATCAAAACTCTCTGCATCAGAAGGTCTCGACACTGCAGCCTTGCGTCCACTCGAATAGCTAGATCGATCAAGTCATCTAATGATACAGGTAGGTCCAGAGTGTAGATTTCACTCTGGATATGGTCAGCCAACCCATGCAGAAACATGTCCAACTGCGCCTCGCTGTTCCACTTACACTCCGCGGCCAGTGTCCGGAACTCTATGGAGTAGTCTGCCACCGACCTGTGGTCCTGTCGGAGGTCTGCCAACACTCTGGCCGCTTCCTTGCCAGAGACCGCACGATCGAACACCTTCTTGAGCTCAGCACTGAAGGTCTGCAATGACTCCAAACTCTGATGTCCCTGCTCCCATACAGCGGTTCCCCATAGCGCCTCTCATCCGGATAGTAGCGTTATTACAAAGGCTACTTTGGACTCCTCGGTGGGAAATGATGAGTGCTGTAGAGCAAAAAACAGTGAACATTTAGTCAGTAATGCACAACATTCGGCTCACCCGAATAGGCAGCAGGAGGAGGCAGGCGAGGTTCCGGGTTGTTGGTAGGACTGTCCGTGGGTGGAACAGCGGGTGGTGGATTTGGCGCAGTGGGCGTGTGGGCAGACTCGGCTCTAAGATGTTGCAGCTGGGAGGTAAGTTCCGATACCTGCGCCACCAAGGCCTGAACCGCTCGACCGGTCGCCGTGATCTGTTCGTCCTGTCGATCAAACCGAGCGTTGTTGTTGTTCAGGACGTCTCTCAACTTGGTCACATTCGCTGGATCACAGGATCCAAAATGCGAATAATGGCAAGGTTTATTTAGAAACAGCAAGATAAACAAGACAGGAAGGCTGGTGAAGTCTCTGGTCGGCGGTAGGTCCTTGGCAACGCAGGGTGACTGCAGTGGGCTGAACACGGTTCTGGAGAACGAGGATGACTGAAGCGATCAGAGAAACCCTCAGCAGGCAGAACCCAACAAACGCTGGCAGAGAGACGCAGGATAAATCTGGGAGGCAGAAGTACCAGGCGGAAAACTGCACTGAACACAAGACCAGACAGAGAACCAGCAAACAACGATCTGACACTGAACATGACAAACACAACACTACATAAACGACCCATAAACGAGGCACACCTGCGACTTATCTGATTGCTCGTCAGCACAGCTGACGCTGTTAGGCAATCAGATCAGAGCAGTACACACAGAATGAACAAGCAAACCCGCGAACAGTGACACTCACACCCTCACCTGTCCCAGGACACTTGCAACCCTAAGGCAGAGCAAATTAACCATGGCTTGTTAACAATAACAGTACAATAAATTTCAGCAAAGTTGTGTGTATTCACTTTCTTAGTGTTTTTGTTTTTTGTTTTTTTGGCCTGTATGGGAGTTACCCTCCCCAGAAGACCCATTTTCTCCAGAATTCCTCTAATTCTTGCTCTTAAGTTTTTCACCCACTTAAAGAAATTTGATAAATTGAGCTGTCTGCTCTTTGCTCCCTGAAACAATTATTAAACTAATATTAGCACAAGTTTTGCCTGAAACCATCTGACAAATGAAGCCACACAATGGTGACAAAGGAGTTAAGATGAAGTTTATAAGAAAGAAAAACTTGTGGCTTTTAACTCTGGTTTCGCTAGCTATTTGAGTAAATGAAAACATAGTACTTACTTTTAAATGTGAATTTGCCGTCCACCACCGAACTCTCGGCCGCCATTTTTTTAAATAAAAATGCTGTCGTCACCGGCGCGCAATGACTTATGGGGTAGGATAGGCCGCTAAGGATCCTTTTATGTATCCTTACTTTCACGGGGAAACGAAGGGTGCATTTGGCTTTGCTTTTGAATCAGGGTAGCCTTCGTCGCGCCGCGATGACGCAACCGGCCTTCGAATACGGCCTTCGAAGGATGCAGAACTGAATTGGGACATCCTTCGTCACGCTGCTGTGACGCAATCGGCCTTCAAATACGGCCTTCGGTAGCCTGGCAAGCCAGACCTACATCAAGATGTTAGGTCTGGCAACTCACCATTGGCACGGCTCAATCCGAGGGGCGGGATAAACGGTTGTCTCTCAAAATCCCTCTGCACACAATAGGAGAGCGCTACAACCAATCAGAGCAACGAAGAAGGCTAGTTGGTATATTCAACTTTTGCCGTATCCAGTCGGCAAAACTCCGAACACATCTTCCTTTTTAAAAAATGACTTAATGTTCTTTGCTCTTTTCTCAAAGAAAAGCTTAACTCCAAGTCCTCCAGTGTCGCGGCCAAAGCCGATTCGAAAGACCGCTGTTCGCCAGCAGCAGCAGCCATTCTTTGTTTTCAAGTAGCAGGGAACCATCACAACTCTGTCATCATTATGTTAAGCCCTCCTCGCCTACTCTATACACGATGTGATTGGCCTGACCTGAGTTTGGCTTTTCCAGCTCGAAAGTCAACGGAGAGTTGCTAGACCACAATGGCTGCAAAATAAATTTTGCTGCTGCTAGGGTGCGTCTAGATTTCTAGGCTAAGCCTTCAGAGGATGCAGCCCCTGAATTGGGACACAGCTAGAGTTGCCTGCACTCTCACTGCAACTCAACACGTCACTTTTATCTCTCTCGCTGCTCCTTACACTTCCGCTTTTATTCATTTATTTCCGCTTATGATCCTCCACACACATTTTTTTTGATAATTAAACTGTGCAGTTCATCCCGAAACCGTCACACCGGAAACATGCAATAGGGTCTGGCTGCAGACTTACGGGGCGAGTGGAGCTCCACTCAAGAGCAGAAATACGTCACATCCACTGCGCCCGAGCGGATATATACGTCACCTGACTTAATCTTCACGCAAAATATCGAAGCGGTATACTAAGCTTTTACGTTTTATGACTTTTTTAATATAATATAATATTATACTAAAAATACCCATACAGAAATGTAATATATGTCAATATATGTAAATTACATATATAATGTTAGTGCCCATGTATGTCTGCTGCATATATGAGAATATATGCAAAATTCATATATGTAAAACACATATACATATATGAAACATATATTTCAAAATATATCAAAAATGGCCGTTTTCATGTAAGTGCCATATATTTTCCTGTATATGCACATAAATGTGAAATATATGTAAGACGCATATATGTATACATGCATATATGACGCATATATGTATACACGCATATATGACGCATATATGTATACACGCATATATGACGCATATATGTATACACGCATATATGACGCATATATGTATACACGCATATATCATACTTGCCAACCTTGAGGCCTCAGAATTAGGGAGATATTTAAAAGGGGGGGGGGATGCACGACTACTGATTTCTGCTGGGGGGGGGGGGATGCACGACTACTGATTTCTGCTAGTCGATTTCTTATCAAAACAATACTCGAGTTACTCGACTACTCGTGGTTCATGCTACTACTGTAAATGAAAAGACATGAAATAGCTAGATCTTATCAATAAACATTTATTAATTCATAGCCGAATGTAACAATTACATAAGTAAACTCTCAAAACATTATAATTATGACATTTCATTTTTAAATTTTCATGTAACAGTCTAAAGCTAAATAAATAGCTGTTCTTGCCTTTCATTTCAGACGTCTGCTTCTGGGCCGTTCACATATCGCATCTTTTTCGCGCTCAAGGTCGTTATTTCAACCGTAGGCGCGCGGCCGCGGCGAGCACGCTCATAATGGAAGCAACGTGGTGCGCTAGTTTTTCCAGGCGGGTTTTTCCTTCTCATCTCCAGAAATATATTTCTGTCAGGTCCATTAAGTCAAGAACACACAGACAATAAAAATAATTTAAGAATTTTTATTGAATAGATTGCAAACAGGTTGATGTTCCTGAATTGAATTTGGCGGTATGGCTCTGTTCAGGGAGTCCTCTGACCTTTCATGAGCACCATGAAATAGCAGAGAGTCAGAGGACAGCAGCAGCATAGGGAACGCTCACAGTTTAGGACTGTGAGAGCTAAAATATCCCCCCGTGAACAGAGCAGGCAACATGACAAAGCAAAATGCCACGTTATGCATAAGGAGGAGCTGGGGAGGTGGCGGGCAGCAGTAGCGAGCAGCAAGCATGTATGAGCAAACTGAATGTGCTTTAAATAGGGCGCCTTGTTTGAGCTTGGCCATTGAGCAGCGAGGGGAGTTACCCAGCTAATGCAACTCAGCTGAAGCAGATCAGCTGGAGCAGATCAGCTGGCGGGACAGTGTTGAAGCAATGCATTAGCAGCGTCTTGACTACCTGGCCTGCCAGAACTGACGCTGACGCTCAATCTAGTAGTAAAGCTAATGCGAGGGCTAGAAATCAATTAATCCTTTGCTGATTCTTCTTCGTCATCATCATGGAGAGCGCAGTTTGGTTGCATAGCAACGACAGACGCCATGGGAGCGCAAGCGTTTGGTCTGAAACGGCCAAAGAAACGGCGCCCAGTGACGGATGGTGTAGCAATATTGTTGTCCGGGTGGAAATCGGGAGAAATTCGGGAGAAAGGTCGGTCCGGGAGATTTTCGGGAGGGGCTTTGAAATTCGGGAGTCTCCCGGAAAAATCGGGAGGGTTGGCATGTATGGCATATATGACGCATATATGTATACACGCATATATGACGCATATATGTATACACGCATATATGACGCATATATGTATACACGCATATATGACGCATATATGTATACATGCATATATGACGCATATATTTATACATGCATATATGTACTTATTTCTATAGTACATACTTTCACATATATTAGGGATACAAATCTTATATCTGAATGCCTTGAAAGTAAATGCCTATAGTTGGAGATTGTCTATTGTGTGAATACCAAATATAGTATTTTAATACAATAATGCAGTGTTTTCTTTGTCATTTTTGACAAATACATCCACAAAGTACCATAACCATATGCCACAGCTTTAAAAATGCATCAGTATCACATGCATGTACACTGTAAAACTTTTCACTGTAAATTTACAGTTAAATACTGGCAGCTGGGTTGCTATCCACATACTGTATTTTTACAACACTACTACAGTAAACAGCATTTACAGTACTCCACTGTAATTACCAAATACAGTATATACCACATTTTACATTAAACTTGTCGACAGCAATAAAGTGTATTTTTACAGGGAATACTGCTTTTATTATTACATAATTAAAATATTATACTTTAAGGTTTCATAAGAGTAGTCACACTAGGAAAAAGAAAACAACATTTTCTGGGTTTTAAAACATTTATTTAGTTAAATTGCCTTCTGTGAACATGTTGGCTGAATTACTTTTTAAACATAAAATGCAATTTTAACACTTAACAACAAACAGGTAACAGTTAGCACTTAATTAAAGGAATAGTTCACCCAAAAATTTAAATTAGCACATGATTTACTCACCCTCAAGTCATCCTAGGTGTATATGACATTCTTCTTTTAGATGAATACAATCAGAGTTCTATTAAAAAATGTCCTGGCTCTTCCAAGCTTTATAACGACAGTGAAATGCTGTTTCTTTTTTGAAGTCCATAAAAGTGCAAACGAAATCCCATTCAAAGTCTGCAAGGTTTCGCAGAAGTGAGGACACCTGTAGGCTTACAGTGGTGTTCTTGTTTTGCACAACTTGGCCAGTTTTCTTTGAAGTTACTTCAGGGTATATGCAGGAATCATAGAGATGAATTTACTACCTTTTACTACCTTTTTTACCACCTCCACAATATTTTTTACTACCATCACGACATCAAGCAGCAGCCCTTTTTTGGGGGTGTGGTGGGGTGGGTGGGGTATGTAAAGCACCACTTACTACTTACTATAAGGTATAAGTGTGACACTGTCACACCCATCATACAGTACATATTAGGTACACTAATGTTTAATTGTTATCATTAAGTAGGCCTATTGTCATTGTCAATTATGTTTTTTTTTGTAGTGTCGAGTTGAGTTTCAGTTGTCCTTATCTTAACCCTAGCCCTTGAGTTATCCTAACCATAGCCCTTAGCCCTAATAAGGTGAATAATGACCTTGGCACTTTGTCATTGCTATCAACTCCGACTCACTCAGGGCTCGACATTAACCCCTTTTCATGTGCTTGTCCTCTGGACAAGTAAATCTGTCATTCACTTGTCAGAGTAAAAAAGTTGCTTGTCCGGAATGTTTTTGGTGTGTGTGTGCTGTAAATAAAATTTATTCTGAAGAAATATCCTCATCTGTGTTAAATCAGCTCTGATATATTTAAATCTGCATATTGTCATATCTGCACCTTTAAAGGGCCACCCCCCCACTCCGCCCTGACCTTCAATTTCTCATACATTTCCCAGTTCCCTGATCATGCGACTGGAAATATCAATATTGCAGCAGGCGAGCCTGTTTTAATACAAGCGCGCCTGCAAGCATACGCCGAAGAAAGCATGTGACGCTCTTATATGCTCGTGCATCCGAAAACCTTTGTGTCCCCCCCTGTAGCTCAGTGGCGGAATCATTGGTTTTCCTCACGAGAGACCGGAGTTCGAATCCCGGTCTGGCGGCAGTTAAAATTATGCCGCCAATGCTTCGCTTTGTCAGTTCCCTGAAAAGCGACTGCAGATGTGCATTTTGCAGCCAACGAGCGCGTTGCACAACCCGCTCGCCTGCACCCAAACACCGTTTCTATGGTTTCCGTGCGTCACTGGCGAAAGGAGAAAAGAGCGTTTCTGGTCCCCCCGCGGACGGACCGACCTCCTCTTTCTCGTACATTTCTCATTCCCCTCTGAAGTTCGGGCGACTGGAAATGTCAGTATTGCAGTGAGCAAGCCTGTTGTAATACACGCATGCCTGCAAACAAACGCCAGCACGTTGACGCTCTCTTATAATACTCGCGCTAACTGAGTTACAATGTGTCTCCCCCTGTGGCCCAGTGGCAGACTCAGGTTTTTGCACGCGAGAGACCCGCGTTCGATCCCCGGGTCTACCGGCAGATAAAATTATGCCGTCAATGCTCGCTCTGTCAGTTCCCTGAAAAGGCGACTGCAGATGTGTATTTTGCAGCCAACGAGCGCGTTGTACAACCCGCTCGCCTGCACCCAAACACCGTTTCTATGGTGTTCCGTGCGTCACTGGCGTAAGAAAAAAAAAAAAAAAAGGGAGTTTTTCTGGTCCCGCTGCGGACGGACCAACCTCCTTTTTCCTATACATTTCCCATTCCCCTCTGGAATTCAGGCGACTGGAAATGTCAATATTGCAGTGAACAAGCCTGTTGTAATGCATGCAGGCCTGCAATAAACGCCAGCATGTTGACGCTCTCTGTTTCTATGGCAACTTCTCGCTCGTTCAGTTCCAGTAAATGTGACTGTTCCAGTGTATCCTGCAGTAAACAAGTCGGTTCTGTCACCCGCTTGCCTGCACACAAACGCCGTTTTTACGGCTACCCAGATAAATCCCATAAGTGTGAATTTTTCTGGTGTCCCGGCCACGGCCGATGGTGCTTTATGTGTAGAAAGAATGCCCACTGCCCAGTGCCCATCTCTACACACAAGCACAGCCCGTCACACAGGGCTCGCGCACATGAATCGACTCAGATCGATTGCGCTTCAAACATGGTGAATGTGCCCACTAACACCACGTTATGCATGTCTCACGGTTTCTGTAAAAACGAAACCAACGTGCATTCGCTTCACTCAAGCGAACGATGCTTTCAGTGTGGTAAATGTGCCCGCTGTCCCGCGCCCACATCCACACATAGACATGACAGTTCCTACGGGAACCGCCCAGCCCTCCCCCTCGCGGTTGACCACCGCAGAGGAGTCGAGCGCGGGCAATCTGCCCGCTGTTATCAGCGCGCCCCATGCCTCAAATGTCACGAGCGCGACGCTTGTGTTACAGCACTCCGAAGCCTCCCCATCGCTGAGCGAGCGGAGCGCGCTTCGTATTCAACCCCTAGCTATTCATGCGGACGCATGGGCAAAGCTGCCCGGGGTTTTGAAGTGGGTGCTGAACATTATAAAAAGAGGCTATTCGCTACAGTTTCGCCGACGCCCTCGCCGCTATGTGGCGCGCGTTGAGACCACGGTAAAAACAGAAGTAGCACATTTACTTCGAGCCGAAGTGGCGAAACTATTGAGCAAAGGGGCCATAGAGCCTCTCCTCTCAAGTTCAGAGCGAAGGAGGGCTATACAGCAGATACTTCCTGGTACCGAAAAAAGACGGGGGTCTCAGACCCATACTAGATCTAAGGCAACTGAACAAAGTGCTTGTGAAGCGACAGTTCAGGATGCTCACGACCAGACAAATCCTTGTGCTGATTCGCCAAGGAGAGTGGTTTGTGTCAATAGATCTGAAAGACGCGTATTTTTCAAATACAGATAGCGTCACGTCACAGGCGATATTTGAGATTCGCCTTCGGGGGCCAGGCATATCAGTACACAGTCCTGCCGTTCGGTTTGTCCCTGGCACCCCGTACATTTACGAAGTGCATGGATGCGGCGCTCGCACCCCTCAGAATGAGAGGCATGCGAGTACTGAACTATTTGGACGATTGGCTGATTCTAGCGCAATCTCGCGCAGTGCTCATAGAACACACGACCATTTTACTCGATCACCTCGAGGATTTGGGTCTCAGTGTCAATTGGGCGAAGAGCTCTCTGTCACCCAGTCAGAATATATCTTTCCTGGGCACAGAATTGGACTCGCTGTCCATGATAGCGCGACTATCACCACAGCGCGCGGTAGACATTCAACGCACAGCGAACTCGTTTCGCTGCGGCGCGTCTGTCCCGCTCAAGAAATTTCAGAAGATGCTAGGTCTCATGGCCTCAGCATCATCAGTGCTCCAGCTGGGCCTGCTCCGCATGCGCCCGCTGCAGTTTTGGCTGAAAGCGCGAGTCCCACGCAGAGCGTGGGCATCCGGTTCGCTTCGCCTCAGGGTCAATCAGAAGTGCGTCACAACTCTGAAACCTTGGAGAGCGAACGACTGGTACCAATCAGGTGTAAGCCTGGGGACTTCCTCGAGGGTGAGAGTGGTGTCCACGGACGCGTCCACCTCGGGATGGGGAGCGCTGCTCGAGGGCAGACCGTTCTTCGGCCAGTGGTCGGAACGGGAAAAGCTCCTGCACATAAACTGCCTCGAAATGACCCACAGAGCGGAGCGGAAGTAGACCTGTTTGCGTCTCAAGAAAACGCTCACTGTCCGGAATTTTTCTCCAAGAGCAGGAACGCGCTGGCCCATGTGTGGCCCCGCCGCCCGCTCTATGCTTTTCCCCCCGTCTCTCTCCTGCCTCAGGTGATAGAACGGATCAGGGAAGAAGGATGCTCAGTATTGCTGGTGGCACCGTTCTGGAAAAACCAACCTTGGTTCCCAGTCGTGATGTAGTTAGCAAGTACTGCCCCGTGGCCAGTACCAGTGAGGAGAGACCTCCTCTCACAGGCCCACGGCTCGATCTGGCATCCTCACCCGGAACTATGGTCCCTTCATGTCTGGGCCATCAACGGGGACATGTTGGACTCCCTAAAGGAGTATTAAACACGATCACGCAGGCTAGAGCTCCGTCTACGAGACGGCTCTACTCCTCGAAATGGTCAGTGTTTTCGGGCTGGTGCACAGCCCGTGGTGTGTCACCCACAGACTGTGGTGTGACGGAGGTGTTTTCCTTCCTACAAGAGCTGTTGGATGAGGGCAGGGCCCCCTCCACGCTCAAAGTTTATGTGGCGGCTATAGCAGCGTTCTCAGGAACAACGCTTGGTCAGTCAATAGGAAGGAACGATTTAGTCATCCGCTTCCTTAGAGGGGCTAAGAGACTGAATCCTCCCAGACCTCCCTCAGTCCCCGTATGGGACCTTTCTACGGTTCTGGAAGCCATGAAAGGTGTGCCATTTGAGCCTTTACAGTCAATTGATTTGAAACACCTGTCTTTCAAGACGGTGTTTTTGCTGGCTCTCGCTTCAGTGAAGCGCATAGGGGATCTACACGCGCTCTCTGTGAGTGCGGCGTGCATGGAGTTTGGGCCTAATGACTCAAAAGTTATACTCAAACCTAAGCACGGTTATGTTCCAAAATCCCTCAACACACCGTTTAGGGCGCAGGTTATCTCCCTGTCAGCCCTACCGGTCCCTGATGAGGAAAGAGACGCGAGCCTCCTTTGCCCAGTCAGGGCATTACGAGCTTATGTGTCTCGCTCGTCTGTTTTCAGACAGACGGAGCAGCTCTTTGTTTCATTTAGCGGGCGTTCTAAGGGACTAGCCGCGTCGAAACAGAGCCTATCCAGATGGATAGTTGATGCTATAGCGCTGGCATACGCCTCCAAGGGCATGCAGTGCCCGTTGGGTGTCAGAGCGCACTCCACGAGAGGCATGGCCTCTTCGTGGGCCTGGTCAAGTGGGATTGCCTTGCAAGATATTTGTATGGCGGCAGGCTGGGCCTCCCCGTCTACATTTATAAGGTTTTATAACCTAGAGGTTCCCGCCCTGCAGGCCAGGCTGCTGTCGGTCTAAGTTTACCAGTATTATCTGACCTGATGCTATCAGCTCAGAATGCTGCGTCTACTGAGCACAGCTCAATGTTCGACAGTAAAAAGTAGCAGCACGAGATGTGCCTGGGCAGACTGTGTAAGACCCACATTCCCCCATCAGTTCAGGCCGTACCCCGCCCTGTCTGTATGAAATTCGCGTCTCAGCGACGCTGCCATATGTGGAAGAGTGCGGCTTCGCCCCTCCCTCTTCCCGGACTCCCTGTGAGTTCCCTGAGTGATTGTGCACTATATGTACCCCGGGCTTTCGCCCTTGGGTCTTTGGTGTCAGATCTCAGCATGCACGGCGTTTTGCATTGGGTCCCCTAGCGTAAGATATCTTACGCAGTACGAGAGACCTCTCGTAAGAGAACGTACTCGGTTACTAACGTAACCTCGGTTCTCTCTAGAAGAGGGAACGAGTACTGCGTATCTTGCCGTGCATGCACACGCTCTGGTTGCTTCGATGATGAAAAACCAGATAATAGCTGCCTGCGAGCGGTATTTATAGGCCTAGACCACGCCCATTTCGGTGGGACGTGACGCAGCGGGCGCGAAGTGCCCTGATTGGGTCTGGCGTCACGCCAGGCCTCGCTCGATAGGCTGCTGCAGTTGCCGCAGAGCAGCCAATAGGCGCGCGAGCTGCCTCGCCTATGTCTGCATGCTGCCGCAACGCGTTTTGCATTATTACAAAATTAAGGATAATTTTTGGCTTCAATATCTCGCGGAAAAAGGATTTTCCCCTAGCGTAAGATATCTTACGCAGTACTCGTTCCCTCTTCTAGAGAGAACCGAGGTTACGTTAGTAACCGAGTACGTTTTAAATTTTATCAATAGATTAAATTGGAATAGCCTAATAAGATACTATAGGGCTGTTGTTACCCTAGGAAGGGCTGATCAAATTAAATCATTTACACTGAAAATGTACAACTGCATTAAATAATGTTATGAATATGAGATCGTTTAAAATATTTTTGAATATACAAATAAGAAACGTTGGAAAGAATGATACTTTTAAACATGAAAGTAAACCGCCAGTAGGAGGCGTCAGGCGACCGTCTTAATGAGCGAGTCATTGAGTCATTCATTCAAACGATTCGTTCAAACAACTGATTAATTCAAGAATGAGACATGTTTATGAATGGGACATTGAATCTTTGACTCAGCCAATTCGTTCAAAACGCTGAATCATTCAGTAATGAAACACGGTGAGATGCGTTACGGTTCTGCTGTGATCTTTGTTTGGAACTATTTTTGCTGCTGAAACAGAACAAAAACAGTCAATATTGTGTCTAAAATGTAAGTAACTTAATTTGAACTGTTTATTGAACTGTTGTATCAAAAGCAATGTCACATTTTCAGTCGTGATGGTACTCAAGAAAACAGCTAGCACTCCTCGTGTGAGGTTGCTAAACTGTATCATATGTTAAAAATATTAAAACACATTTTGAATTTTGGCACTGGCAGTAACGTTATGTTGTTAACTGAGTTTAAACTGAGTTTACATTTGTTTGGATTTCTCCTCGAGAGGCTGCGCGAGCCTCAACAGCGCAACCTTGTTACCGTCAGTAGCCTAATACATCCACCATCGATCGCAACTTACAATAAATATAAATACAATCAGAATCATTCTCTCATTTTAGTGATTCCCTAGTTATTTATAAATTTTTTGTTATTGACGTTTAATTAGGCTACTTGTCCGGTCGGGCAAGTAAAATTCTCTTTTACTTGTCCCCTCAAAAAATCCACTTGTCCCGGACAAGAGTTAATGTCGAGCCCGTCAGGTCCTGTTAGCACCGTATATATATTTTTTAATTATGCTAGATGAAGTTAAAATATGGAGACACAAATATTAAGCAAAAAAATGGAAACTCATATATTGAGGTGGTGATGAAAAATTTACTACCAAGTCAAATTGCGTTTGTTACCTTTTACTACCTTTCAAGGGCCTTAATTTTGGTAGATTATTTTTACTACTTTTACTACCGCGCGGACACCCTGTACTTGTCCTTTCTTTGTTTTTGATCCACGTTCAGGATTGATGTCAAGAAAGCGTCTAAAAGGCAGAAAAAAACAACAATTAAATATTATTAACTGAGTGTATATATTTTGACAAAGAGAGACAGCACAAAAGCTGTCTAAAACTGAACAACATAAAAAAATAAAAAAATGCAATGTTGGATGTTGTGATCAATAACTGATATTTTTTCTGCCCTGGTAAAATACATCAACTCAATGTGTCTGTTTACATGCGCACTGTCAACTAACTAAATTTTTGGAAGTGGGGTTGCCAGATTTTAAGTGACTACAACTTTTGTCTACTCATCACCCAGCTCATTAACAATATCATCCCCTCATCCGGTGCCATCAGAGTATCAGTGGAAAGGCAGTCTTTAGACTCTCCGTTTATATAGAGCACACACTGCCAGAATCCAGCCCAAACCTTTGTGACAGAAATAATTTAACTTAATTGCAAGCCTTGCAATGTTTATTGCATATATGACAAAATTTTTACAATTTTTACATTTGATTTACCAGACTAAAATGCATGTTTGCACCCAAAAAATTTTATTCTGTCATTATTACTCACCCTCAAGACTTTTGTTCATCTTCGGGACACAAATGAAGATATTTTTGATGAAATCTGATAGTTTTGTCCTTCCATTGATATCAATATCATTGCAACTATCAAAGCCCAGAAAAGTGGTAAAAACATAAGTAAATATATAGCTACAGTGGTTCAACCTAAATATTATGAAGCAGGGTTTCTGCACATTTTTTAAAGTCAAATTTAAGGCTTTTTAAGACCCGAAGAAATCAAAATTAATACCATGCATTAGGGGTGTGCAATATTGACAAAATATGTCTCGATCGATATTTTCAAAGTTTTCTTGATAATAATTAGATAACATTTTACTGATTGTGTTTCTGTGCTTGGTGCATGGCTTGTTTAGGCCTGTTGACAGCTGACTGACAAAGATATTCATATTTTTCATATTCTATGCAGTGGTCAGTTTACAGCAGTGACAGAAATTAAATTTTTTTATTAAGGGGTAATATTTGCCACCTTAAATTGATTTCAAGGGGCATTTTCATCTATATACATGTACGGACATTTGTAGATGTTTCAACAAGATATCTTTCACATCTACTGCAGTCAGATTCACCCGTGTTCACTCTGAAGGAATCACTCACATGACCTGTGCACTTGTATGACACATCAAGGATGTTAAGAGGCTAAAAGTAGGTTTAAAACTTGAAGTCAACAGGGTGCAAATTTTAAAAAGAGGATAACACGGTGTAGGCAACACCGATTTTTGTCGTTGTTCTCTGTTGACAGCACTCCAAATTTACAAAAAAATGAGCTCAATGTTAAAATTGACCGGAGTTCCCTTTCAAGGGAACTCCCGTTGCGTCGAAAACTGACGCTATGGGAACGCTTTGCGTGATGACGTCTTGAAGCACATGTAAAATCAGTCCAATGGTGTGGCGGAACGTCAGAGGCGGGTGACGTCACGTACCAGGAAGCTATAAAAGCCGGCCCGAAACAGAAAACGAAAGCTTTCTGAGTCTTCAGTTGCGCTCTGTGTTGAATCTGTCCTTGTTATTTGGTGTTGTCTGTCTATATTATATATATATATTCAGTATGGCGAGCAAGCAGCAGTTTAGAGTGTGTGTCCATCCCTGCCCGCGTTATTTAACGGGAGGTGATACTCACACTCTTTGTGTTGTTTGTTTGGGTGAGGAGCATGCCCAGTCAGCACTCGAGGGTGGTGACTGTGTGCATTGCGACGCGCTTCCATTGCGCACGCTCCGATCCCGCTTGGCTCGGTTCAATCCCGATCGCGTTCCCCAGGGCTCGGGTCCCGCCGCTGCCGAGGCACGGCGGCAATCACAGACCTGGGGTTCGCAAATGGATCTATCAGTGGATGTTGAGACGGGCTCTGCCTTATCTCAACATCCTTCTGATAGATCCAGTGCCTCTCATCAGGGTGTGGAAGCACGCGCTGCGGTTTCTTCCCCCCCGATGGAGGCACCAATACTGCAATTGTCCAGCTCTGAGGAGTTGGACGTTGTTAGTATTGAAGCTGAGTCTGAGGATTCGCCACCTCAGTCTCACGCTTTTGAGGAATTGCTCGATGTTGTCACGAGAGCAGTTCACAGATTATCTATTGAGTGGCCAGAGGATAGGCAGGACGTTCGTTCGAAAAGTAAGCTCGACGAACGCTTCCTGCCATCTCGTACACAGCCTCAGCGAAGAAGCCTTCCGTTTTTCCCCGATCTCCACACCGAGGTGTCGAAATCGTGGGGAAAACCGGTTTCATACAGAGTGTATGCACCACAAACATCCCACTATTCTTCCATTCACAAATATAAAGAATATGGTTATGGGGAGATGCCGAAGGTGGAGGAGACGCTTGCGAGCTATCTCTCTCAGGCAACAGCATCTTCCCTGAAAGCTCCTTCACTTCCCTCTAAGCCAGTAAAATTCACATCATCTCTGGTTCATAAATCGTATGCAGCCGCTGGTCAAGCTGCAGCGTGTCTGCATACGATGTCTATTATGCAAGCCTATCAGGCAGAATTATTGGGGGATTTAGAGGAGGGCGGGGGAATTGGTCCTGACACAGTGGCTGAACTACGCAGAGCCACAGATCTGTCTCTCAGGGCCACCAAGGAGACCGCTAAATCAATCGGGCGGTCTTATGGCAGCCCTGGTGGCCACTGAGAGGCATCTGTGGCTCAATTTGAGCGATATAAAAGAGAAAGAAAAGCACGTTCTCTTAGATGCTCCGGGTTTCCACTGTTGGTTTATTTGGTGATGCAGTAAACAGTGCGGTAGCTAAATCTCAGGAAGCTGCTAAACAGGCAGCTGCATTCCAAAAACTTCTCCCCCGCCGTTCTTTCATTGAGGCTGCTGAGCGGGAGCAGCCTCACTCCTCTAAAAAGAGCGCTGAACATCGTGCCACTCAAAAACAGAGTGTGTCCTCTCGTGCTCCCCCACAAAAATCTCGGGGACACGGAGGGCGCTCTCAAACCCAGCAGTCTTCGAGGGGTAAAACGGATCTGCGGACCGTTATTACCGCCAAGAAGGCTGCTGGGAAAAAGTCCTGATGTCTGAGGGCTCAGGACAAATGAGGGTAGTCCCCCCGAAGCAGAGCGGTTAACACCTCTTTTCACGGTGCCCGTCTCTCTTCGGTGCCCTCAGGGGACCGTTCTGCCAACCCTGCCACCTCTGGTGTTACAGGGCGCAGCGGTCTCCGGCGAGCACATATCTCAAGGTCCACCCGGAAACGTAGTGGCCTCGGGATGCCCGCCCCCTCTGAGGAGGGTGCTAGAGCAGTCTGTTTGGTCGTTCCCTGCCGGTGCGCCGTTACAGGGCGACGAACCGACTACTCAACAGCAGGAGAAAAATACGGTGCCGTCTCTCTTCGGTGCCCTCAGGGGACCGTTCTGCCAACCCTGCCGCCTCCGGTGTTACAGGGCGCAGCGGTCTCCGGCGAGCACATATCTCAAGGTCCACCCGGAAACGTAGTGGCCTCGGGATGCCCGCCCCCTCTGAGGAGGGTGCTGGAGCAGTCTGTTTGGTCGTTCCCTGCCGGTGCGCCGTTACAGGGCGACGAACCGACTACTCAACAGCAACAAAATCCAGAAACCAGTCTCGAGAGACTGGTACCTCTAGTAGAATCTTTGACAGCGTGGAAGCTACTGTCAAATGTTTCTCGTTGGGTCCTGCAGACCGTGGAAAAAGGGTATTAGATACAATTCTATTAACGCCCACCGCGGTTTATGGGGGTCCTGCCCACGTGGTGGGCCCCGAGCAGGTTCTGGTTATGGAACAGGAAGTAAACACTCTGTTAGAGAAAGGGGCCATAGAATATGTACCCCCCTCCAACAGGGAAACCGGGTTTTACAACCGGTACTTCATAGTTCCAAAAAAGGACGGGGGATTGCGTCCCATTTTAGATCTTCGAGTTCTGTACGAGTACATGCAGCTCAAGTTCAAAATGTTAACCTTGAGACAAATCGTGCCACAGATCAGGTCCGAGGACTGGTTTGTCACGATAGACCTCAAGGACGCATATTTCCATCCGTCCGTGTCATTGGAAGTTCCTGAGGTTTGCTTTCGGGGGCAAAGCATACCAATATCGAGTTCTTCCATTCGGCCTGGCTTTATCACCCCGCACTTTCACCAAATGCGTGGATGCAGCTCTGGCGCCTCTGCGCCTCCGGGGTATTCGCATCACGAACTACATCGACGATTGGTTGATTTTAGCTCAGTCGCATTAGATGGCGGTTCAACATCGAGATGTTGTTCTCGCCCATATGAAAGAGTTGGGGTTACGGCTGAACGCCAAGAAGAGTGTGCTTTCTCCATTTTAGAGGACCACTTTTTTAGGCGTGGTTTGGGATTCAGTGTCGATGCAGGCGCGCCTGTCATCGCCACGCTTCGATTCCATCCTGGCAGCTGTGAGAAGTGTAAAGCTAGGCCAGCTACTCACTGTCAAACAGTTCCAGAGACTGTTGGGTCTCATGGCAGCAGCTTCCAACGGGATACCTTTTGGACTGCTGCACATGAGGCCCCTGCAGTGGTGGCTCAGGACCAGAGGGTTTTTCCCCGAGGGGCAACCCATTTCGCACAATCAAGGTCACGCGGTGATGCCTACGTGCCTTGGTTATGTGGAAGAAACCTTGGTTCCTGTCCCAGGGCCCAGTGCTGGGAGCTCCTTGTCGTCGCAAACTGCTAACGACGGATGCTTCCCTCACGGGTTGGGGAGCGATCCTGAGGGTCGCTCATCTCAAGGTCTGTGGGAAGACCATCATCGTTCCTGGCATTCTATAGCCTAGAGATGTTAGCTGTCTTCCGGGCTCTGAGGAGCTTTATCACAGGTCTCAGGGGACACCATGTGTAGTACATACGGACAACACGTCGGTAGTCGCCTATATCAAGGGGGTTTGCGCTGGCATGCCATATCCTCTTGTGGTCCCAGGGGAAGTTGCTGTCACTCAAGGCAGCCTACATCCCCGGGGTCCAGAATATAGGAGCAGACACTCTGTCGAGACAGGGGCCGAGGCCCGGGGAATGGTGGCTCCACCCCCGAGGTGGTGGAGCTGATATGGAAATTATAAGTGGATCTGTTTGCGTCTCGAGAGACGTCTCACTGTCCACTTTGGTTCTCCTTCACGCATCCAGCTCCTCTGGGACTGGATGCTATGGTACAGACGTGGCCGAGGCTACGTCTGTACGCCTTTCCCCCAGTTGCTCTGCTCCCGGGAGTTCTGGAAAGAGTTCGCAGGGACCTGGTCCATCTACTTCTTATAGCCCCGCGCTGGCCGGGCAGAGTATGGTTTCCCGATATTGTGTCCCTCCTCGACGGGCATCCTCTGGAGATACCCGTCAGGAGGGACCTTCTGTCCCAGGCAGAGGGCTCGATATTTCACCCTCGGCCAGAACTGTGGAACCTGTGGGCTTGGCCTCTGAGGGGGCCCAGCTCATAGAGTCAGGTCTCTCAACCGAGGTTGTTGAGACCATTCTACAGTCCAGAGCTCCCTCCACGAGGAAACTTTATGCCCTGAAGTGGAGAGTATTCACTTCTTGGTGTAGTGACCGTCGGTTGGACCCAGTCCACTGCCCAATTGGTACAGTGCTGGAGTTCCTGCAGGAACGGTTCACTGCAGGTCTGACCCCGTCCACTTTAAAGGTCTATGTGGCGGCCATAGGTGCTTACCACAGTCCTTTGGGTGGAATGTCTGTGGGGAAAGACCCCTTGGTATCTCGTTTCCTTCGTGGCACTTGGAGGTCCTCCTCCCTTTCGAAATCGGACCAGGAGGCGAATAATTTGCTTTGCCCTGTTCGGGCGTTAGACGCGTATGTCCACAGAGCTGCCCTGTGGCGTAAAAGTGACGTTTGCTCCCCTAACAAGGGAGGTCCAGTGTCTAAGCAAAGGATGAGCAAGTGGGTGGTTGAGACTATCTCACTGGCTTATGAGGCGGCTGGACAGCCTTCTCCTTTGGCTGTCCGGTCGCTCTCTACTAGGAGTATGGCGGCCTCTAAGGCCCTTATATCAGGAGTATCGTTACAGGACGTCTGTGATGCGGCAGGCTGGTCCTCACCGCACACCTTCGTCAGGTTCTACTCTCTGGATTTAGACTCTACTCTAGGGTCTCATGTTTTGTCTTCTTAGTGCTGCTCACATGATTACACACAGGACAGACATTTGTAGCTATGGAGGCGTTGGTATAGACGTTCCCATAGCGTCAGTTTTCGACGCAACGGGAGTTCCCTTGAAAGGGAACGCCTCGGTTACGACTGTAACCTCGGTTCCCTGAAGAGGGAATGAGCGTTGCGTCGCCTTGCCATATCTCCTTCATGCCTGTCAGCGCGACTTCAGACTTTACGAAGCTTTCGTTTTCTGTTTCGGGCCGGCTTTTATAGCTTCCTGGTACGTGACGTCACCCGCCTCTGACGTTCCGCCACACCATTGGACTGATTTTACATGTGCTTCAAGACGTCATCACGCAAAGCGTTCCCATAGCGTCAGTTTTCGACGCAACGCTCGTTCCCTCTTCAGGGAACCGAGGTTACAGTCGTAACCGAGGCGTTCTCCTTTAAGGTTTCACTAGTTACATGGATTATTTAAACAATGTTTTTACAAGCTTTCTGGGCCTTAAAAGTTGCAAAGACGTTGCTGTCTATGGGTGGTTCAGAATCCTCTCAGATTTCATCAAAAATATCTTAATTTGTGTTCTGAAGATGAACGAAGGTCTTACAGGTTTGGAACGACATGAGGGTGAGTAATTACTGAAAGAATTTTCACTAATCCTTCAACTGAAAACAACTTGCACTGACATATCTTAAAATATATGACTGCCACTGTTTTATCTCAAGATGCACACCAGTAATGTTTTTTTGTTTTTTTTATGATACATTATTATAAAAGCTGCTTAAATACCCTAATTTTATTAAGGCCTAGACCTGGCTTAAGCTAAGCCCTGTATGGAAACCAGGGCCATATTGTTCATACCAGTAGTCAACATAATAAATACTGTCAAGTCAAGGTTAGTGACACAATTCAGTCTAATTATATATATATATATATATGAATGGCAAATATGCCAATGACTAACCTCTGAACAAACTCAAGGTGCTGCCTCTTCCTGGTACTGCAAGCTGAAGTTATAGGAGGAGGCAAACAGCGCTGCCAGGCCAGTGATGAAGAGGCTGTGATCCTTCACACACACCTTGACCTTCCAAACTTAATGTCCAGCACTGGTTGCTTAGAGATTGACCTGTAATGGAATAAAAAAAAAATAACAAAAAGAATAAATAAATAATATTAATAATTAAAATAACTACTGTGGGTTCCACTGTGATTCAATGTAGTTGTCTATTCATAGTTCTATGAATTAAATTTTTCAACTAAAAATTAAAATTGGTTAGAATGCTAAAATGCACTGGCATATAATTTTGTTTGTTTTAAGCATAAACTCACTTAATTTTGACTTATTCTTTCAGAAAACAAGACAATTTTTACGTGTCTATTAAATGCTTCTTCATGTAAGAATTGTAGATATCTGGACTGGAAACAAAATAAAACACTAATTAAGAAAAACATATTTTGCAGTGGGGTGAGTAAATGATGGCTTTTCATTTTAGGTTTCATCTACCCCTTTAATGTTTACATACCAGGAAATAAGTCGTGGACTTTCTGGCAAATGTAGATTGCTGGACATCAGCGATGCAAATTCCTGAAACAATTTTTAAAAAGGACAGCACAACCTTGATCAACAGAACCAAAACATAAAACATATTACAAATTAATGAGATTTGCTGAATAATCTCTACTTATCTGCTAGAAGGATAACACTGTCTAACTTCTTTGAATTAGGGAGTAGTTGTAGGACCATGGGATGGCAATCAGGAATAGGCCTACTACATTTGAAAACAGCATTAGGAACATGGATTGTCATGTGCTAGCAAATTCTAAAGCACGATCACAGAACTGACAGAATTTTTTTTTTTTTACCACATAGACTATAACTGTAACACTACTTAAAAGCACTTACATTAACAATGGCCATCAGATTACAAAGCCTAAAACGAAAAAAATATATATCAAATGCACGTCATGCAAATAGCATGGTAAAGGTTGCCTATTATATGAAATGTCGAAGTTAACGTTACTTGGTAAACAGGTGGAACAGAGTCAGTTAATTGCTTGCGCGGCCACGGTAGTAAACCAAGTAAATTCAAACCAAATACGTGAAAACAATGTAGAAATGCGAACGCAAAAAAAAAAAAAAAAAAAACTTATATATGGCTTACCGTATCACTCAGTTGAACAATTCTCCATCTTCTCAAACTCTAAATCCCACTTATCGTCACGCGCAGGTTAGATTATTCAATGACAAATTCTTCCAGGTAGCTGCTACCGTTAACGTCGTCCATTTTCTGCTGCGTCACAGGCAACTAATGTTTGAAACACGAACCGAACCGAACCTCAAAAAAGCTTTAAAATTGCTCACAGATTCGCAGACATTGTTTATCTTGATAACAGGAATAATTATTTGTTCAGTTGAATCCCGCTGACAAAACGAGTTTGCCTGTTGTAGCTGCCTAACGTTACTGTCTGCTGCTGCTCGCATGACGCGTCACATTTGAACTGAATTGAGCGCGGAAGAAATCAATCCCACAATGCAATGCCTTTTCAGTCAGTATGATGGTAACGAATTTATCAGGACGAAAACAGAAATGTGCTGTATATTTACAGCTGTTCTGTAAAAAATACAGCTTAATACTGTATTATGGAAATACAGTACAATTCTGTAAGAAATTCGTTGTAAATTTACAGTAAAGGGTTACAGTGTATGTTTACATACATTTATTAAATATGTTGAAAACAAATATGTATGTCACATATTTATAATTAATGTTGTCCATATATGCGAGAAACCAATACTATACTGTAATATATGCAGACATATGGTATCATATATGAACTCAAATATTTTCTTCACATGTTGGGCACATAAATGTTCATATATGTTGCAGGCATATATTGTGTTCTCAGATAAGTCAAATATATGTATAGATATATGTTGCAGTCATATATTGTGTTCTCAGATAAGTCAAATATATGTATAGATATATGTTGCAGTCATATATTGTGTTCTCAGATAAGTCAAATATATGTAGAGATATATGTTGCAGTCATATATTGTGTTCTCAGATAAGTCAAATATATGTATAGATATATGTTGCAGTCATATATTGTGTTCTCAGATAAGTCAAATATATGTATAGATATATGTTGCAGTCATATATTGTGTTCTCAGATAAGTCAAATATATGTATAGATATATGTTGCAGGCATATATTGTGTTCTCAGATAAGTCAAATATATGTATAGATATATGTTGCAGGCATATATTGTGTTCTCAGATAAGTCAAATATATGTATAGATATATGTCATGCTATTTAAAATATAAGTACATATATGGCCATATATTACATTTTTGTATGGGTAATTTCAGAATTTTGTATTTAAAGCAAAATAACGTACAAATAAACTTCAGTAAAGTTATGAAGAATAATTTCCACAGTTAATTTAATTAAGAAAAAAGAAAGAAAGAAAGAAAGAAAGAAAGAAAGAAAGAAAGAAAGAAAGAAAGAAAGAAAGAAAGAAAGAAAGAAAGAAAGAAAGAAAGAAAAACTATTTTTACAACACACTGAACTGCAAGTGACAAATTGTTACATCAAAGACACATTGTGCGCACACAGACTTCACTGTTCAAGACCTCCATAGTCTAAAAAGCAATCCCGGGTTGTCATCAGAGGAGTAAAACCCCAAAAGCACTCCACGTTGTCCATTTCCCTGGTAGCCAGCCCCACAGTCCTTGTAAAGCTGGCTGCATAGGGGGCTGCACCTAGAGAAGGTGTACGGCAGTGTTAATTTCGTTGACGAATAATTTTCGTCATTATTTTCGTCAACGACATTTTTTCACAGACGAAAACGACACGATCAGGGCCGGCCCGCGGCATAGGCGGTATAGGCAAATGCTAGGGGCGCCACTCATCCATAGGGGCGCCAGAATGAGTGAACGAGTGATTTATTTTATTATTATTTTTTACATTTTTTTTTTTATATATATATATAATACTATTTTAAAACCATTAATTCGAAATACTACCAAAAAAAAAAAAAAAAAAAAAAGTCCGGCTCACCAATCGTCCCCCGCCCATCGAGTGCTTGAAGTGCGTCAGAAACAGAGCGCGCGCGCGATCAGTTGTTGGTAATTTGTTGTGTAGCGTGCGCGACTCCGCATCCAATGTAGACAGCACTGCTTTTGTTAACACACAGCTCGTAGAAACGGGCCTGGCAGCTCGCGCCAGTTCTAGACGCGGTGAAAGTTTCCTGATTGTGACGGAAGGCCGAATTTACATGACACATTATAAATGAGCATAGTCTGCGATAGATACAGTGCCAAAAAGAAGAGAAGAGGATAAAAGGGGATAAAGACAGAGGTAAAGTGATGTAGTGAATGAACAATTTATGGCATAGGAGTAAGATACTATAATTTCATGGCAGTTATTTTTACCTTAAACTTAATGTTAGCAGTTGTTCTGAGTTCTCCAGAGTCCCCAGACTGTGTGGTTTTGTAACAATCATGTCAGTTTTAAGACGCATTTTTTATTATCACTTTTTTATTAATGTTTTACTCTACAGTTGTGCAGTTGTGGTTTTCAATTTATTACACTTTAAATTATCATTTATTTCTGTGATGCAAAGCTGAATTTTCAGCATCATTACTCCAGTCTTCAGTGTCAGATCCTTTAGAAATCATTCTAATATTCTGATTTATTATGAGTGTTGGAAACAGTTCTGCTGCCTAATATATTTGATGAATAAAAGGTTAAAAAGAACTGCATTTATTTAAAATAAAATAAAAATATTTTCTAATTATATAAATCATCTTTACGATCACTTTTTATCAATTTAACACATCCTTGCTGAATAAAAGTATTGATTTATTTCAACAACAACAACAACAACAAAAAAATGACCCCAAATTACTGACCAGTAGTGTATATTGTTGTTACAAACGATTTCTATTTTTAAAACATTTAAAAAAACTATTTTACTATTTATTTATCAAAGTATCCTAAAAAAGTATCACAGGTTATGAAAAAATATTAAGCAGCAGAACTGTTTCCAACTTTGATAATAAATCAGAATATTAGAATGATTTCTAAAGGATCATGTGATAGACCGGATGTCACATGTGACACTGAAGACTGGAGTAATGATGCTGAAAATTCAGCTTTGCATCACAGAAATAAATGATAATTTAAAGTATATTAAATTGAAAACCAATTATTTTAAATTGTAATAATATATCACAATATAAAAAAAAATTCTGTATTTTTGATCAAATAAATGCAGGCTTGATGAGCAGAAGAAATTTCTTTCAAAAACATTAAAAATAGTAATGTTTCCAAACTTTTGGCCTGTACATTTTATGGCATAGTAATGATATTTATTTACAGGTTTATTCAAAATAGCAAAGTTCACATTAAATCTTTATTGTAAATCGTGCTATAAAAGATAATGGGGACTTGACTTGAATGCTATGTAATGCTCTTGGTATTTGTGTTTAGGCTGTAATGTGTGTGTGTGTGTGTGTGTGTGTGTGTGTGTGTGTGTGTGTGTGTGTGTGTGTGTGTGTGTGTGTGTGTGTGTGTGTTTGTATATAGGCCTATATATATATATGCTAAATCATGAACACAATGACGGGGTGAAATGGGCTGTGATGCATGGGGCGCCAGGTAAAATCTTGCCTAGGGCAGCAAATTGGTCAGGGCCGGCCCTGGACACGATAACTAAATAAAAACTAGTTTTGAATGACAAAAAACTATGACGAAAATGTTAGATAGTGACGATTTGGGAAGCGATCCAGTCTGATGTCCTGCATTTGTGGTAGATGCGCACAATTGTACTGTAACGTGATCTACCCAGCGGCTCACGAGTTGGCATGCCCTGCATGTCTCATAAAACGTAAAAAAATGTAAACGTCTGGGAGAATGAGTAGAGCAGACATGAAGATCTGAATAAGAGTGACGACGCAAAAAAAAAGAGCTATATTCGGTACGGTTTTCTGTGCGCACACACCCGACCCGAAGCGTGCAGCCATTCACAGTAGAGATGCGCGGATGGGCTATTATTTCATCCGCAACCGCATCACAAAACTCATCATCCGTCCGCCATCCATCCGCACCAACGTTTTTGACCAATTTTCAAAACCGCACCCGCCCGCCATCCGCTGATTGGTGTATACATATATTTTTCATTGGATTGGTTCAACCGCCCCCCACCCGCCCGAATTTAATTAAAATATTATTTTTCGTCACGTCATCCGCCCGATCCGCGGTTTATCCGCGGAGTCCGCGGCTGTAACCGCAAACCGAGCATCTCTAATTCACAGACACCTAGCCTATACAGCGCGCGAGTACAGAATTTAGCTTTCTTTCGTGTCTGAATGGACAAATACACACAAATATTATGTCTAAATGTCCGTTTTGGAGAGTATTCACGTAAATTATGTCGGTTATGTCTTAAACAGTTGTGAGTGTATCTATGTGCATCAGTGGCAGTGCATTGGATCCGCATGTCATTGGACATGATCCGATGTCTTAAAGTGACAGTGGGTAATAAACCTAATGCGGTCTGTGTCCTTAATATTGATCAAGCAACAAAAGAAAAAGAGAAAAGCATTCACTGCTCGTTAATAGCTTTAATAAGGATTAATTATATTTAATTCATACAAATAAATATGTCTGCTTGAAAGAATAGAGAATGATGTATGCAAGCAAGTAGTTATAAAGAATTCATATATCATTCATTGAAAAAAAGACTGTCTTCTACTTTAGGAAAAGTGGTTTTATTTAATTTTAAGATATTTTTTAAGTTACAGTAGTTAAATCTGTATCTGTATTGCACGTTCAAACTTTAAAATCATTCATATTAGCAGGTTAATATATGTTTTCTCCGGGAGTATATGGGTTTGGAAATTGTTGAGAAATTCTAAATAAATGCATTTAAATTGAAACCCATTATATTTTAGTCGACTAAATCTACTGTAGATTTAGTCGACTAAAATCTTATTGCATTTCGTCGACTAAAACTACACTGTAAAAACTAAAGGAGCCTCAAATATCCTGTCGGATACTCAAGGAACTTCAAAATGTAATTTAAGTGCCTCAAAGCTCTTTCTCCTATAGTAGGGTTACTGGAGGAGCATTGACATTCTTTGAGGTTCTTGCTGGAACTTATGGGATCCTTTAAGCACTTTGTATTTAGTTCAGAGGTTCTGGAGTCACCTTTTCATTACCATGAGACCTCGAAGTGCTTTGGGGGAAAATAGAGGAACTTGAATGCGATAAAAGGGTTATTGGAAGATCTTTTAACATTTAAGTGGTTCCTGGAAGATCTCTTATGTTAAAGCCAGCATCTGGAGGAACCCAATGGTTCTGTGAGGCCAGAATGAGAATATTATTATCCTATTATTATTATTATAGGCTACTTAAGTTTGATTCAGTATAGCCTACATACCCAGGTGAAAAAAGAAGTACTATTAAAAATGTACTTGAGTGTGTTTTTAGTAGGCCTACAATACAAATATACTTTAATGCATTTTTAATATATTTAACAGTAGCCTACGTCTTTTTCACCTGGGTAGCTTACATTTATTTAGTATCTATAGGCCTATTTTGTTGATTAATTTAAACCTTAAACAACAACACTAAATTATAATAATATTAATAAGAAGAATTCATTCATTATTATTGAATAAATAATAGTAATAAAATAATAATTTTTACCTACTACTTCATAAATTATTATTTGAAGAAGAACTAGGAGGAGAAAAGTTTTATTCTGTCACGAAACTGCTGCTATACGCTGATTTCACGCAGCCGCCATTTTGAAATCGAAAGTGAGGCTCCGGTGGGAAGAACCCCGGAAGTAAAGATAAACAACAATGCCTTGGATTACCAACCTGAAGCTGCTGCCGCGATTTACACTATTGGATGTTAATATTCAATATAGGATATGTATATAGTTCATTCCTGCTTCTTTTTTTACATTCTGAATTATATATAAAAAAATTATTTTATTTAAAAATGAATTTCACTGTATATAGTCTAAAGTATGAAAGAAATGTATGTACATTTTTAGAATTGACACAACATCATTAAACACAACAATACGCCATCGCATTCACGACTCACCTGTGATTAAAGGCGACACTTCCGGTTTTCTTCCCACCGGAGCCTCGCTTTCGATTTCAAAATAACGGCTGCGTGAAATCAGCGTATTCCTCTGCTGTCGTCGCTTCCATAGAGATGTATGGTCGCTTCAGTGATCCTCGCGCTGCTCGCGCGCAACAAAGCTCATCTGATCGACGTCATCGGGTAACGGCTCCGTCCTCTCATCAAAGCTTCCGCCGTTTGATCGGCTCTCCGTTACAAGGTTTGTAAACTCGCCAAATAAATATAAATACAGAGTCAACTCACTATTCAAACACACATATATATAAACTAAATTGATTATACATTACTACTTTTTTACAGTGTTTACCACTCGTTTATTGCACAGTATCTGGTATGAAGGTTTTAGCCGCGATGCTAACTACGTTGATCTAACGTAAGTTAATGAACAAATGGAAATTATTGACTTATTGTCTTAGATTGATTTAGTCATTCAATTCAACATATTCTGTAAAACTGTGTCTTCAAATTGCTGAGATAGCCTAACTAATGTAGCTGATTCCTGCTGTCGTCATTGGCGTTTGTTATGAATAACAAAAGCAGGTTAATATAGTTTGGTCTGTTTTTGTTTAGCCTAACTTTACTTACTACAGGTGCCCTCATTCTCTCAAATACCATTTTAAAGCCATTTACTGGTCAATAAATATGATGTTGTGAATAATCAGCTTTGTTCTTTTGTTTCCCCAGAACAACCAGTACATTTCTAAAATAATCTGAACATTTCAGAGGCAACATTGAATTACAGTAAGTTACCTATACACCACATGCAAGTACTTTATTACTATGAACTTTCTCTGTGTGAAATTGTATTGTTTGACTGTGTACTTTTTTAATAAGTTATTCTCTGAAAATCTTCCCTCATGCTCTCAAATCTCATTCATGTTACTCAGAAAAATAATATCACAGGTTTGGAGCTAATAATGCTATGCATTTTTTATAGGCTATACCTTAATCATATGCATTTGAATATAAGACATTTGAACCCTGAATTATAACTTAAAGTTTAGTCTGTTTCGACAAAAAAAAAAGGAAAAAGCTATTATAGCCTATGACTTCAGAAGACTTACAACACAACCCATAACACATGAGTTGTGAACTCATTGACTATTTTTAGGATCTTTTCTGGGACATTTTTGGAGCTTAACTATTTTTTACATAAATTGTTGCATTGAATTGAACTAGACAAGTGTACATAAGAATAGTTTGAATGAATTACAAAAAAAATGTATGCTTGTGTTTCATGCAGTGATATTGAATGGTGACGGGTTGCATTATGCCTGAGATCTGCTTTCGGGTTCCACAGACAGAAAGTCAAACAGGTTTGGAACGTCACAAGGCTGAGGAAATTATTTAATAACTTTAATAACCTTACTAACAGTAAATTTTGTACTTTGCAGGGATCTCGGTAAGCTGAAATACAAGTTTGATCAAGAATAAAAATCCTCCTGTAGACCTGAAAATCACTGAAGTGCCTGGACCATCCACCAGAAAAGAGGAAAAGCAAACAGAAAATGAAGCTGATGCACCTTTTCACTTTTCTAACTCGTTAAGTACCTCACGTGTCCCTTGTGAAGATTTTATAATTGATTGCATTTTATGTTGCAGCGAGTAAAGGTGCATCACATTTGTGAATTCCGTGAAATTACACAGGCAAAAAGACAAAATTGCTGATCGTGTGGATTCTTCACCAGTGAACATTCACAGAACAACAGATCATTTTACTGCACCTTAACTCTGTTAAAATGGAAAATGTTTTCTGCTTGTTGTGACATAAGGAATACTGTTTCCGGGTCGAAGCCTCTACTTCTACTTTCTCTATCTTGTTTCTAGATATTGAGAATACTCAACAACCATTTATGGGAACTGTTGATTCAAGTCACACATTTAAGCTTTTCAAAAGGCATAGTGTACATTTCAGTCTCCAGTCTCACGGCATCCCAGACTTCAACATTTTATGATTCAAAATAGCTGAATAACTAACCATCTGAGATTTCGGAATAGAGATAAAGGTTAGGATCCTAATTTCCAGGAATATTACAGCACAATGAGTGTATATTAGCACTGTTTGTTGTTTGTTTTTGGCATCTGATAGAGCTTTTGGACTTGGAAACAGTGACGTCAGACTTAACAAGCGGACTGAAACACATGTTTTAAAATTAAGTGAAGATGGACATTTTTAATTAGTCAAAATTGTAATTTTTTACATTGATTTATTACATGGAACATGTGTTTTCCATGCATTTTGTTGAGATGTCTTTTCTTGTGTAGCCTATTGTATACACATGGTTGATTATTCATGTTACTTATGTATTATACTATTTTGTGTGTGTGTGTGTGTATTCATTGATATTAATCTATTACTAGCTTTTTTTTTTCAAGTGCATGGAAGTGTATTAAAATGGATCTAAAATATGTAATAAACAATTCTTATTTTGTATTTGGTTCAGTTTGTTTATTATAATAGAAGTTAATGGTGGTAACCATAGTAACAACATGAAATTAATTTAATACAAATAACAGGGTTTCCGCGGGGTTGTAAAAGGTAGTAAAAGGTAGTAAATTAAATTATGCCAAATTAAGGCCAGTAAAAAGTAGTAAACGTCATCTGACGAGGTAGTAAATTTTCCGGTTAGATTTTCCGTTTGGCGAGTAAATCTCAAAAGGCTATCCGCCACACTGGCGGGTGAATGTTCATCATACCAAAATAGTAATAAAAAAATATTACAATTGCCGTTTGTAATGTTATGATGCCTGGAAATTAGTTAAAATCTCCTGCGAATCTAGAGCGAGCGAGCGAGCAAAAGCGCGCATGCAAACCGTGTAGCGAGCGCACGGCAGAGAGGGAGAGACCTTGCGTGTGTGTGTGTGTCTGTGTGTGTGTGTCTCTCTCTCTCTCTCTCTCTCTCTCATGCAGTGGTGACGCGTTCATATAAACGGCACCTAAACGCTGTAAAAAAATATATTATGACATTTTAATTGTTTATTAATAAACAAGTGTTTCTGTGTCAGCTGCAAAGATGAAGTTGACACTGACCCGCGATCTTCGCAGTAGTGAACGCGCCGGAGAAAAATGCATTTCTTACGGATTAGCCTATAGCCTACTTTTATTTAGTTTTGAATGGTTCTGTTTAAAAGTAGAAATTTCAAGCTTTCTGTAGATAATAGATATAGGATATTTCTAATTTGTTTAGGTCTGTGAGGCGAGTAGCCTATAGGCTACCTATACGCTGAGTTTCGGTTCATGTCTGAACGTGTTGTGATTATACAAAATAATGAAACATGGATTAAAATTAAGATAAAATTAATACAAAACGAAATTCGTTTCAAAGAGAGGCTTTGTGTTTTCTGTTTGATGTCTTAAGTTTTAAGTTTTAAAAGCATCCTTAATGGAGAACGAACGGTTAGGCTACATAACATGTTTTTTTCCTCAAATGCAAACACGAAATAAAAGACAAAATACTTTTTAACAAGACAATTTTTGGGGAAAAAATATATTTATAGCTTTTGAAAAAAAATCTGGATGGATTAATAGCGTTTTGGAAAAAAATCTGGATGTATTTATAGCGTTTTGAAAAAAATCTGGATGGATTAATAGCGTTTTGAAAAAAATCTGGATGGATTTATAGCGTTTTGAAAAAATAAATCTGGATGGATTAATAGCGTTTTGGAAAAAAATCTGGATGGATTTATAGCGTTTTGGAAAAAAATATGGATGGATTTATAGCGTTTTGGAAAAAAATCTGGATGGTTTTATAGCGTTTTGAAAAAAATCTGGATGGATTAATAGCATTTTGAAAAAAAAATATGGATTGATTTATAGCGTTTTGGAAAAAAATATGGATGGATTTATAGCGTTTTGGGAAAAAATATGGATGGATTTATAGCGTTTTGGAAAAAAATATGGATGGATTTATAGCGTTTTATAGCCAGGTTGTAAAAATACAGTATTGTGTATTGTGTCAATATGTCACCTCTAGTGTGTGGCCCGGCCCTTTGTTTATTTTTCTGTATTTGGCCCTCACTAAAAAAAGTTGTGAGTTGGACAGTGCTCGGCTTGTGTCTAGTGTTGAAGTTATTTGTTTATTAATGAAATACTGTTATTATAGTGTACAATTGCACTTTATTATTACACATTGTGTAGCTGTTCATTCTAAAGGTCCAGTCTGTCTTCTAATTTTTATGTAATTGTTACTCTTTGACATATTGAGTAAATCCTATGGACCAAGGCCTGTTGTGATATCTTGATTAATCCAAGTCCTATGGTAGAGTTCCCTCTTACTTGAATGTAGCTCACTCACTTGCCCTAACACACATGCACACTCACATACACCTACAGAACCTCTCCTGACTTTCTCTTTCTCGCTCTCTCTGGTTCTCTATCTCTCCCTCCCAGTGTTGAAATTAAGTTATAATTGCCTCATTAAATTGTGATTAAATATGTTATTAATTCATTTTGGAAAGATATTTCATGTCTTTACTTGTCACTTTACTTAACACTTAACACTGCTACAATTGAAGTTTGAAGCCGTGTTGGTAGTAAAAATATTGTGATGGTAGTAAAATAGGTAGTAAAAAGGTAGTAAATTCAATTTAAGAATCTCTGTATAAACCCTGAAATAAAATAAAATTGAAATTTGGTTCCTGGAGGCACCCACAGTGGTTCCACACAGTGCCTTATGTAAGAGTTCCTCAGGAAACCTGTGTGGTTCCTCAGAGAACCGCCCCTTTTTAAACGGTGCCTAGAGGATCTACAGACTGTTCCGCCGGTGTGGCAAAGTGAAGAACCCCAAAAGGTTCCTCCAGGCACCTTTTATTTTTACAGTGTAGACTAAAACTAAAACAATTCAGATGACTAAAATATGACTAAAACTAAATAGCATTTTAGTCAAAAGACTATGACTAAAACTAAATCAAAATTTGCTGTCAAAATTAACACTGGTGTACGGCTTTCTGTACCTTTGACAGTGTCTCTCTGAAAGTCTTTTCCAAATCACTAACTTACACCTGTTCAATATCAAAACACAATGAAAGTTACACAATTCAGACAATAAATGAAAAATATTTAACTGTCAATAGTTTTATTAAGAATGAAACAATAAATACAAACATACGTACCACACACTTAATACTAAAATGTTCTGTGGTCTCGCGCCATTTATGCTCAAAATGGAGCTCTGCGTTCATGCTGAACTAAAGAACTTTAAAACATTTAAATTAACAAGCAATCGATATAATACTCACATCTGCACACTCTACAAACATTATATAACATTATATTTAAAAAAATCATTAGAATACCTGAATAGAGGGGGAGAAAATTAAACACAAAACTCGCTGATATTTCCCCACTGCAAACTTTATGTGGAATGGAAAACCCCGCAAATTTTCCAAGTGGAGTTCACGTATTTCCTGTTTGAGAGTGGAGCTCCAGTCGCCCACAGTCTGCAGCCAGACCCTTCTCGAAACATGTCGTTCAACCCGGAAACTGTAGCAAAACGTTGCGCACTGGTTTAAGCTTGAACGTGCCCCAGTCTTCAGTGTCATATGATCCTTCAGAAATCATTCTAATATGCTGTTTGGGTGCTCAATTAACATTTCTTATTATTATCAGTGTTAAAAAACAGTTGTGCTAATTAATATTTTTATGAAAATCACGATACTTTCCCCACAGGATTCTTTGATAAATAGAAACGTCAAAAGAACAACATTTAACAGAAATACATTTTTTTTAACTGAATTCTGTCTTTACTTTACTTTTAGTCAATGTAATGCATCCTTTCTGAATAAACATACATTTCTTTACCCCAGAGTTTGAACAATAAGCCTACTGTATATTAGGTGCAGAAAATGCTCTCTCTTTCATGTCAGCCACAGAAAATTAAATTTTGCTTGTAATTTAGTCTACAGTTATGACAGTGTTTGTGAATTCATACCAGTATTTGGTCATGCATAAAGACATTTCTGAATCTGGTTTTGCACTGGATTGCAGGGAAGTGAGAGTAAGGAAACACAGACACAACTGATCAATTTGAGACTCATTGTTCTCTGTGAGGTTCAACTAACCTTTACAAACTCCCTTGCTTTTTACAAAGTCTAGAGCTGTTGGCTGTCTGGCCTATAGTATAGATTGGTAGAAGTTTAGAGAGGTATGGTTTTGTCAGATTAAATAGAAAAGTTGTCTTTGTAAAGCTTGAGGCTTGAGTCATGATGACTCCAAATTAAGATGTCAAATCTTAAGCCTGAAATCTTCTCTGTGGTCATAGAGCAAAACACAAAAAAAAGGCTATGTGTCATGCCAGCAACCTTTTGCTCTGTTTCTCTTGAATGGTTAACAACTGAAGATAAGCACTGTTGATCCTTGCCAGTACATGGACATAACTCATACTCAGTCTGTCATGGAATGATGAGATGCTGGCTAGCAGGTACGACAAAGATGATAAATTCCCACAGTCTTTATTAGCAAACCAAAATAACTCAGAATACAGAAATAAGCAGAAGATTAAAAAAAATATAAGACCTGAAACTGGCATATGAATACTTGGAGAGAACAAAGGTAATTGGATAATCACAGGTGAAGCAAATTAGGGAATTAATGAGTAATCATAGAAACAATCTAGTAGCGGGAAACTGAGAAAAAAGAAGAACCTACCTACATAACAAAGACAGGTAAAACATGAACTGAACACAATGAAAATGAAACCAAATGACAACAAAAAGGAAATATTTGCATGACCTTCTAACATTATAGATGGAGAATATACCTGGGAAGTTATGCACTACACCACGTCTCAAATGCATTAAACCACACAAAATATTTATGCTGTTTGCCATGGTGGATCATTTTGATCAATGATCGACCTTTAGGGCAAATTATCTTGGCTCATTGAACCTGGGTCAAATTAGTGGGATTGCATGAACTTAAATTGTCCTTTATGGAACCGCTTTAGCATTTTATGGAACAGGCCTCCGGACCGTGTTAAATCTTTAACAATAATGGATGAGAAACCTATCACCCATTTAAATATTACCAGAGGATGAAGTGAAGACAATTCTACAAAAAACAACAACTTGTTTTTCATAACCAACACATCCACTTTCAACCATTTAAGACAAGAAGGAACCAAACATCACCAGCCTACTGACAGATACACAAATGTGCTAAATATTATACATATACATACAGTATACATATAATATCTATTATACATAGATAGATTATTATTTCAAAGTAACAAAGCTACAAACTAGCAAAACTAAAAGAAGACTCCACTAACAGCTACCAGAAGAAGAAAAAATAATAAAATAATAAGAAGACTGTCTATACTGCAGCAGAAGCAGGAAAAAAAAGTCCATCGTCTGAACATTATTAGTTTTACCCTCGGGAAGCCACTGCATGCCTTTATGGACTCCCTTAAATACACAAAGAAGGACCCTGCTTTGGCCAATAGCCTCTATATTAAACTGTACATGGTGCATTTCAGCTGCAACAGTACAATCAAATACATCACATCTAGAATTCCAAGGATCTTGTTGACAAAGTCTGGGAACCAAAAATGGAAACAGATGAGGCAGATGGTGTTCTACAATGTCACATCACTGTTTATATGCATTCCAGCAACAGAAGTGGTGAAAACTATGAAAGACAGCTGTGACAAGACAGCACCCTGAGAAACATCCCGTAACTTAGGCTAAACTCTTCGGCTATGTTTAAACACTTCAAGACAGTTTCTGCAAACAGACATGTAACTTTGAAATGGGATTACTAGTGCCTTTACATTACCCACTCCTAATGAAAGAAGTGGAATGGAACAACCTAAATACCTGGGGAGTAAAACACCGCCATTGCTCCATAATGGGCTTAACACAGAAGTTCAAACCCCAGTGGTTCAGTACTATTCTTACAAGGGCAAATGTCACTTATTTAAGGTTAGTAATGTAAAGATAATGGATGGGGTTTTGGACTGGGATGATATGAGGCATTCTATCCTAATAGTGAGAGAATTAATGGCACTTTTCGGCTAGTACAAAGTCCCATCTTTACCCCAGAAGTAATGGACTATGCAAATCCCCACTATACAATACTAGAAAATCCCCACTATTATACTATTAATGAAAATTCAACCTAACCCCCTCAGGTGTTTTAAAAAATAAAAAAGATTTACACTATTATTCCACAATGTGGCACAATATGGCATGGAATAATATATTTTGGTTACACTTTATTTTAAGGTGTCATTGTTACAGTGTAATTATATATTTAAGTACTTAGTAATATTAAGCAACTACATGTACTTACTATAGGGTTAGGGTAGGATTAGGATTTGGTTGAGAGTTGCATGTAATTATGCATAATTTACTGTAATTACTATGGTAAGTACATGTAACATGTAACAAGGACACTGTAAAATAAAGTTACCTATATTTTTATAGTCATTTGTTACATTAGTACTAAAAATGTCATGACCATAGGCGGAGCGTGTGGAAGGCTTGGCCACAGGTCATTCAATTTAGATCTGCTCATGTTGCATTATACTTGTTATGCACTTTACTGCATTGCGCACTATAACCAATCACACACAACTCTGTTGAGTTTATGAATGCAATGGCCAATCAGAGGCGTTATGATTAGTAATCAAGAGTTTTGTTCAGTGCATGCACAAGCTGCACTCTCGCGAATACTCTCATAAACTGATCATGAACTGATAAACATAAACAGATTTGGTGATTGTGCTCTTGATAGCGTCAAAACTAATATAAATAGATTTTTATAATTTACAAAAAAAATTTGCAGCGCTGAGCAATGTAGAAAATGACAAACATATCTGATGGTTTCTTGAACGCAATGGCCAATCAGACGTGTTTAAGTTACAATCCCTTCACCACTCAAAACGCCAGGGTGTTTTTGTCCATTTTGATATTTACTTGTACAGTCAGCTTAATCGATTAGCAGAACTTTGTGAGATCGCAATGAATTAGGATGAGTGACAGCTTAGTGATTAAGGAAGTGCTTTTATGTACGCTTTCTAGGTGATAATCTGTTCAGAATTTGAAGAAAACATATGTTTTGCTGAATTAGGTAAGGGTAAGGCAATAGGCTATTTATTATTAGAACTGACTGCCATGCTAAATCACGCAAATGCTTGCCTGTTCAAATTATAGTGGTTTGTGAACATAACCACTTTAATAACAAGAGCTTTTATGCTGGGATGTATAGGTTGTTGATATAGGCAACATGTAACTATTTTATGATATCCTATTTAAATGTGTATTTATGGAGGAATCACATCTAGCCTTACCCTAGAGTTGGTTCACCCTCCGTCTATGACCTACACTGATTTCACAGTAAAATTATTAATATTTTAATGTAAGAAATTTCTGTTAAAATGATTAAAATGCTTATAATTTTTTTTTTATATGAATAAGCTATTAATACAAACCTTTTATGGCTACTAGTCATTATCTGAGCAAGCCAGCAGCCATTTAGTATGACATGTTATAAATAAATAATTTAATTCACAATACATATATTCACTTTAAACTCACTATAATCTCTCTGTGTATGTATCTGAGACCGGCTGAGGTTGAAATCTCTTCTCACAGTTTTCCAAAAAACAGCTATCATCACTGTGTCTGACTTTGACTTCCCTTGTCTGTGTCCTCTTTTAGAGAAGGGCATGAAGGATGATTGGCAACTGCTGAAAAGCTGCGTCTAGGGAAATGTTGCTCACTTTTACATTTGGATCCTGGCAGATACTGCAGAAGGTAGATATAATAATGGGGGGAGAAATAATTTTGTCAGTCAGAAAATGGTCTGCATTAAGTCTGAATTCAATCAAGGGTGAGGCCTCAAGTCGTCTGGTTCCCTCCTGTTCCACGTTAATTCGAGTCTAATGGTAATTCTGTGGCCCGAGTGACCTCACAAACCAGATTATTACAACTTCACGGATGTTCTGGTGCCGATTCTGCTGTATTATTGGTTTTATCATTGGCTCTTTGATGCTGAGCTGTTTTAAAGTACTGACAGAACTGGGATTTCAATTAGAGCCTCCAAGGTGCTCAAGGAATGGAATCAACTTAAGTGCCTTTAAAGGACAAGTTCGGTATTTTACACTTAAAGCCCTGTTTACAGATCGTATCTGATGAAATAGAACGGTTAAGATAAAAATTTGGACACATGCTCCTGTCCCGAGAATTTTAGGTTTATTTTGCTTTTGTGGACCTATTTTGCCAAACGCGTCACACCCGTGATTCTTCCGTTGAGAGCTTGAATAATAGACACTCCAGCCCAGTTGGTGGCGATAATGCACCTTTGCCAATTGCAAGCAAACCACGGGCATTTCATTGAATACACAGAAGAAGCAGAAGAAGAAGCGGCGGAGTAATACCGTAAAGGTGCTGCGGTCTCACAGCACGTCCTATTAAGTGGAAGCGAAATAAACCTAAAATTCTCGGGACAGCAGCATGTGTCCAAATTTTTATCTTAACCATTCTATTTCATCAGATACGATCTGTAAACAGGGCTTTAAGTGTAAAATACCGAACTTGTCCTTTAAAGGGATAGTTCACTTTGAAATTAAATTTTGTTATGTTTTAGCTTACCTCAAGGGCATCCAAGATGTAGGTGTCTTTTTTTCCGCAGTAGTTTCAATTTTGATATTTTTAGGTCAAACCGTTCTTGTCTGTCAGTCATATAATGCAGGTCGATGGTCACTTGTCTCAAACAGCATGCACAGAGTCCAAATTAAAACAATTCCCCGTCGTCCAAATTAAACAATTCCCCATCGTAAGTACACATTGATGGCCTAAGACACGAAACGAGCGGTTTGTGTGAGAAAACGAACAGTTTTTATATCGTTTTTACCTCTTGAACTCAGCCACGTCCAAGTGATCTGAGAGCGCGGGCGGGTATAGATATATACAATAGATGTCGCCTTGGCTACGGTTTCGCAGTGACTCGCATGCTGTTTGAGACAAGTGACCATCGACCTGCATTATATGACTGACAGACAAGAACGGTTTGACCTAAAAATATCAAAATTGAAACTACTGCGGAAAAAAAAACACCTACATCTTGGATGCCCTTGAGGTAAGCTAAAACATACCAAAATTTAATTTCAAAGTGAACTATCCCTTTAACCTTGCTTCCATAGTTACCAGGGCCGGAGTGGGGCAACTTTTCAGCCCGGGAGATTCAGGCCCAAGACCGGCCCTCTTTTTCCATAGTGGAATTCCAAATTAGCACTTTTCCAAATTGGATAAATGAAGCAACAGTTCATCTCTTACTATTGTGTAGTTTTTATTAATACCATGGTTCAACAAATAATGTAAAGGTTGAATAATAATTCACTTAAGCTGAGAAGTTAACAAAAAAATATTCCACTATTCCACAAGGATAGGTTGATAAATTAACAAAAGCAGAAAGAAAGAAAGAAAGAAAGAAAGAAAGAAAGAAAGAAAGAAAGAAAGAAAGAAAGAAAGAAAGAAAGAAAGAAAGAAAGAAAGAAAGCATTTGAAATGTATCCCACTCTTCCACAAAGAGGCATATTGAACTAATGTTTACAGTTTTATTTGTATTCAAAAATAATGCTTTTTTAATTAAAAAAACGTGATACCAACTCTCAGATAAATGAGGCCTATGATTAATCAGATTCAAATAGAAATATAAAACGAGTCCTAATTGAAAGAAAACAAGTTGACAAAAAGATTGAATCCAATATTGGGTGAATATATAGTATAATGAGAGATTTATAAGTTATTTTTGTAGGCTGGTCATTTTTGACCGGGAACACCACAAGTGTGACTATGTGCCATTTTGTACAAAATAAAAGTTTTTCAAAACAAATTTCCTGGTGAAAAATTTAAGTAGACTAGTGTGATCAACAGTTCCAATTTTTTATGTAATATTTACAAATTTGTTGAAGATTGAATCCAATATTGGGTGTTAATATAGCATAACAAGTGATTTATAAGCTATTTTTTGTAGGCCGGTCATTTTTGACCGGGAACACAAAAGGTGTTATAGGGTTTTGAACACAACCTGAGGGTTAAATAACTTTAATTCATATTGTTTACTCTGGTATCCTCTCTACCTGTCCCTGTAGTCATCATGGCCTCCTCATTTTCAGCGGGGGACTGGCTTATCTGCTCAGAAGCTTAAAAAAAATAATTAAGAACTGTAATTTTAATGCATACACAGATCAAGCTTGAGTTTTGTTATCAATATTAAATTGCATAATATTTGAAGTCTATGAATCGTCATGTATTGGGTGATACAAAAATGCTAATATTTTAATTAAATTGTATATTTTGCTTGTGAATAGGTTGACAACGCTACAACGGTATTAGCCGAATAATTACGTTGCAGCGTTGCTAATGCTAATCATAGACCTATCTCTCTTTACCTGTTGCCACTTATGTTTGTCCTCTTGAAAATAAATCTGTAAGCTTGGCACATTTGGCAGCATCCTCCTCCAATGCCTTTCTTTTTTTCAACCTGGCTTTTTCAGCCCCTCCTGGCCTCTTCCTCCCATCCATCCTCCCTGACGCGTACCGTTACGGTAGGGCCGACCCAGCTATCGGTAGGCGCTGGCGGTGCCGCGGTAGCCTACCTGAGAAAACGTTTTGGAAAAGACGGGCTATGGACCCAACCAACTCTATGGGAGGGGAGGGAAGAACTCCCTCTCATGGTACAACCCATGCAGAGGCTGCGCGCTGCGGTGTCAGAATGCGGAACGTGTGTAGCCTAATGTAACTAACGTGACAAATGTGAAAAAAAAATTCCTCGACCGGCCCAAAAGTGACGCGGCCCACCGGGAATTCTCCCGATTCTCCCGATTACCCACCCCGGGCCTGATAGTTACCATATGTTGCTAGGAAGTGATGCATGATGCGTCTAAAACTGCAGGTGATGTTTTAAAAAATGGAGATCGCCCTCTTGACCTCATCAGCATGAGACCTTGACATTTTACTGAACTGTGGCATGACAAGGCAACATCTGTTTAGCAATCAAAACCATGCGCTACTATTCGCATATCAGATGGGCTATACAAGGAGCTTTGAAAGACTCATCAAAGTATCAGAAAACGGTCTTGTGTCTCAGTGAATAATCTTAAGCCATCTCAGAGCAGGTCGATATGGTTCTGATCTTATCGTGGGGCTTTCTCTTAGCACTGTAGTTTGTATTGTCCTTTGCTAATTGCTTTATGTAAAGGTTCTCTTATCTCTGAGAGCCACAGAACGATTTTGTCTCTCTTTTACGTGCACACACACTTACACATGAACATACACGGGTCATTTGCACTTGCCAGTTAACAAGCATAATTTCCTTGTTTAGGGTCAGGGACTATCTTTGCCTTTAATTTGAGCCAATCAATATCTCTCCAAGTGGCTTAATCTTATCTTGTTAATGCAGTAATGAGGCTAACATGGGTTAAGGTTCTCAGACAATACATGCCAGTTTGTTGATTGGTTGAGGTGAGGGTGTGGGTTTCGTCTAATATCTATTGATTATGTGTCTCTGATGTTAGTCCTACAGATAGCTTTGCACACTCATAATGGTCGAAAACGTCTGCATGGATGTTTACTTCATGACAGCATAAAGACAAACATACACAACCACAATATTGCAGTGACAAGTACACATAATATGCTCTCAAACTCACACATACACTCTTACATGCATGCACATCCAAATTAATGCTCTCACATTTACTCAAGCACACCCACACGTGCTCAGTAACAGTCTTTAAATGTTAGTCTTCTGTGCCAACTAGTGGTAGGCTGTGAGATTGCAGTCCAGTAGTTTAAGCCTGAGGTCAAAGATGTATTAAAACCTTTGCTCAGAAAAATAGCCAAACCTGTAAATATCTGCCGAATTAAAGCAAAACATTATGAGACTTAAAATGTTCTCACAAGTTAGATTTTGACAGATGTCACTGTATTTGTGGGGATATTTTCAAAGATCTGGCTGTCAAAAGTATAGCTAAACCTTTATACACACACACACACACACACACACACACACACAGAGAGAGAGAGAGAGAGAGAGAGAGAGAGAGAGAGAGAGAGAGAGAGAGACAATATGGCTAAACAAGAGAGACAGTTCCTGTTTGACAGTAGTGAAACTGCAATTTGTTTTTACACCCTCATTTGTCATGGTGTTGCATGAAAAAAATAAGCAAATATGTACTGAATAATTACACCCTGAATAAATGACACTGTTAATATGGACCTTCTTAGGAGGGAGAGTACTGCTTCCATAATTAATTGCAACAGTGAGCACAGAGACAGCTGGTGCGACAGCAGCTTGGCCGAGCTTAAAATGCTAGTGTTATGCTGTTTGCTCATTGTGTTTGCTCGTTTGTCATGTGTACTTTTATTCTATTTCTGTCAGAAGCGTAGAAAGGTTTCCATTCAGAGTTTGAATAATTTTCTTAATTCAAACTAAATTCAGTGTGTCTTGTAACAGGTTGAATCATCCTTACTTTAACTGACATTAGTTCATTAGCTTGATCTCCAGTTCAGAGTTTTAGGCTAGACCCTTTATACAATGGCCTTATGTGTGAGTATATGTAAGAGAGTAAAATAAGAGACGTCAAAGTAACTCAAATAAATCTTATACGGTTCTAGCTTGCAACAGCACACACCAACATGCTAATTTATAGTATGTTGGCAATCTCAACCTAAATACAAGCTCTCTTCACCAAAATGACAACTGCCCAACATAACAATATTACAGTTTTTCACAATTGCCAAGACACAATTCTTGAAACCTTCACTCATTTTCTCAAAACATTAAACACAAAACCAAATCTTCAAACTACATTCAGAAAACCCCTGAGTTTTTTGGGGGTTTTTTTGTACTCAATTTTTATTGTATTAGAGGATAACAATATAAAAGAAGTACTGTAACAATTCAGATACAACAGCAACACTTACATCATACCATAAAGTGAAACCAAGTCATTAAAGTTTAGTAAAGAGTCTTCACCATTCAAGTCTCCAATGACCCAAAACCCCTGAGTTTTCTGGTAAAATCAAACAATGCTTTCAGATCATACTCACAGCAAGTTAATATATTATAAACACTACACAGCATTCATTAGAGAGTACATGAAAAAAAAAGAGAATTGTACACAGTTAAAAAATTGCAATTACATCAAAAAGTATGGTGAAAATATTGACAACACTCCACACCATGCTCTTTCTTGTCCTTATCCTCTTCCTCCTTGTCCACCACCTCTTACATGTTTTCTTTCTCCTCTCCATCTCAGATAGTTTCCATTGTTCGGATCAACATCCAATGCAACTCTGCAACCTGTGCACTCTAAACTGGCCTATATTTTGTACAGTTGGTTTGATCACATCATCAGAAACAAGCGTGAAGAAAGTCATTGTGTAAAAACTATGACAACTGTGTTGTAGTTATATTTAACTTTTGCCACTTGTGTTTACTGTTTTGCAGCACATGTTAGTGCAAAATGTACAGTGAGAATGTTTAGAGTTTTGCAAAAAGTGGATGAGATTTGCAAATGGTGTCCAACTATACAAACAGTTCTCTTTCTTTCTTTTTTTTGCTCAGAAACATAAAATAACACTTAATTTTGTTTCAGTTAATGCCAAAAAATTTAAAATAAATGGATTAAGTAAAACTAATTTTTACAAGTTTAAGTTGATTGCACACAGTTTTTCATAAACTGTGAACTGGCATTAGCTCATTTTTAGCAGCTTTTTTATTGTGTGTTCTCATCTTCAATTTCTTCATCTCTCTCTCTCTGCTTGGTTTCAACAGCATTTCTCTCTCTCTCTCTCTCTCTCTCTCTCTCTCTCTCTCTCTCTCTCTCTCTCTCTCTCTCTCTGTCTCTCTCTCACTCTCTCTCTCTCTCTCTCTCTCTCTCTCTCTCTGTGTGTGTGATTTGTTTCCTGTTAAAGACACAGTCAGTTTTCAGAGCATGCTTCACGTTTCTCCCCCTCTCCCTGTCAAGAATGACATTTGTTCTCTTGAGGGGTATAACAATCAGTTCACCAGCTCTTTACCGAATGTGTTACGATCAAGGGTGTGCTGTTAGAAAGTTAATCAATGAGTCATAAATGCAGCATCAATGATAAAATCATTGTCATATTCATCATTGTGTAATTAATCATTGGCTAATCATCATCTTATTTGCTATAAAGCAGCATTTGCATGAAAGTAATTTTTGTTCCCAATATTCCTCCTTCACATACCGAGAAAAAAAAGAAAAAGAAGAGTTTGAACGATTGCTCATAGATGAGAACCAGGGTCAAGAGGAACAGGAGGATGGAAGGGCAAGGTTTCAAGAGTGATTCAATGAGCAGAGGCCGGGGAAGGAGAAACTCGCTAGGTTTAGAAATAAAGAATTTCTGCGGAGGGGGGAGGGGGGATTCATATTTAGTTTGCTTTTCTAGAAGAAGAAAATGGAATATGTAGATGCTGCTTTTTTCAAGATACAAGCAAACTGGTTGCATCAGCATTATGTATAAGTGCAACTGTAAGTCAGAATATCAGAAGTATCAGAATATCAGCATATCAGAAGTTTTTAAAAGCATGCCACGGGAATAAGACAGGGAAGAAAGGGAAAAACTCAAATGTAATTTTAACTTATTTCTTATATCTTATCAATATCCTGCCCTCAGGGAGATGTATGTAGGACAAAGGCAAATTATTTTCTGTTGCAGAGCACTGTTGATTAAACATTGTTTTGTTTGTTTTTTGTTTGTTTTTCTGTATGTTTTCAAAAAGAAATCCTCTGTAAGTACCAAACTCTGTTTTAAGTACCAAGACTGACTTGTTTTTTTTACTACATTTCCCATCATCCTCCCTGGCCCTAACATGCATGCACTTCCAAATCACAGATGATACTAATCACCTGCACCTGTTGTTTATGTCATGGACTACTTAAGCACACACCTCAGTCACACACATTGTCTATAGTTAATAAAGGTAGTCAGGTAATATTTACGTGGGTGCCAGTGCATGTAGGGATAAGGGGACATGAGATGGCAGATAAGCTAAGAGGACATTATTGAAAGATAACATAGAAATGCTAATAAAAATGACCAAAGCCAGACATCCCAAGTCTCCCGGAAGTTCCGGGAGTCTCCCGCATATTGATAGCGGCTCCCTGATGCCCGCAAATCAGTTAAAATCTCCCGGAAGCAAGAGCGTGCAAGCGTAGCGCTCGCACGGCAGAGAGAGGGAGCGAGAGACCTTGCGTGTGTGTGCTAGTGTGCGTGTGTGCCTCGGGATTTTATCTCTACTCTCGAACCGAATTCATCAGATCAGGTTAGAAAAAAAAAAAAAAAAAAAAAAAAAAAAAAAAATACAGACATGGAGGACGCGCGAGTCCGGCGGTTATGTAGACAGATTTAGATAAAGGGGTTTGAGTGATTAAGTATCAGTATATCTAACCTGACAAATGTATTTATTCAATGTTGTCTACATTAAATTTCATCTGCAGCAGCATTGTGAACTTTTGTAAAGATACGTTTAGCCATTCATTTTTAAATGCATAATTATTTTCAAATTGCAAACACATGAGGAGAGTCTCTGCATGAAAGACCCACGACTGGCAGATGAAAGTGCAACTACATTTCTCTCCGAAACGGTAGGAAATTAAGATTGAATGGAGGGTTTTAACTGTGACAAGATGATTGACAGGATGCACGTGACAGATCTGCAAGACAAGAAACTTGCAGCAAGCCTCAATATTAAATTCCCTTTCAAGGGAACTCGAGCTGCGTCAAAGCGCTGCGGGAACGCCTCTGCGTGATTGCGTCATGAAGCACGTATGAAACCAGTCCAATGGCGTGACGGAACGTCAAGTGACATCATCGACCAGGAATCTATAGAGCACACCTGGACCAAACAGTGTCAGCTTCTGTGTCTTCAGCAAGCGCTCTATGTGAATCTATGTCCCTGGTGTTTTTTGTCTGTCTTAGAATTTGCTAGGCAGGAGTTTTCACCCATAAATATATATATTTTATATATATATATGTATATATATATATATATATATATATATATATATAAAACGTTATAATGGCGAGCGAACAGCATATCAATAGTGTGTTCATCCCTCTATCTACAAATCACGGGTGGGGATACACATATTGGCCCTCATTTATCAAAAGTGCGTACACCAAATTTCCAGCGTACACCCAAAACCACGGTGACTTTGAGATTTATCAATATGGACGTTGGTGTACGGCACGCTCAAATCCTACGCCAGCTCAGGAGGTGGTGTACATGTACGCACGTTTTGAGTTAGTGCGGAAATGCGCAGAAAAACTATTCCTAACACCACAAAACGCACTGACAAACTAAAAGATATGATATACTATGACCCAAAAAAACAACAGCATAGTAATTATAAACTTCAGTGTTTATTTTTGTGCAACATGGACTTCAATGTTTAATTTGTGTGACTTTACCAAAGCATTTGATTTGTAGGCATATGTATTCCTTCAGTTGCGAGCCTGTGCGCTTTACCTGACGTTTCAAGCCTTGTTTATACTTTGGCCTGGCTCCGCAGCGCGAGTCTCCGCAGACTGCGCGCGCACCTCCCCAAACGGACTCGACGCACTCGCCGTTGTACTATTCTTTGAAACGATGGTTAGGCCAGGGTTAGGCCCGGCAGGTGCGCAAGGACTGGGTTCAGTAATGAAAGGCTTTCAATGACCAAAAAATTATTCAGACTGACAAAATAATAAAAATGGCATTCTTCTTCTTTTAAATAATACTAATAATAATAATACAAATAATAATAATAACGACATTCTTCTTCTAAATAACAATAATTCATTAATAATAAAAATAATAATAATAATAATAATAATACAAATTGTCATGCAATTATTAATGTGAATGAATGGTACTCCACATCACATCATCATCACTATTGTACACCCCAATACATGTGACGTGATACGAAATTAAATGCTAATTGTTTCAAAACACGTGCTGTAAAATAATGCATTGTGATAGGTCATTTGCTCATCCAAGTTTCTCTTCTTTGCCGTCTTCCGTGTGTCCATGGCGTAAAATGAGGGCGTGGGGGAAGCGGAGACTTGAATATATAGGGGCGTGTTATTCTAATGACGATCGTTTTCAGACGCGGCATTTATCAAGGGCAGGTATTGCGTACACCTGGATTTCAAAGGTACGCACAGCTTCATAAATCAGGCGGTGAGAGGAGTGTAAGCATAATCTTACGCCAACATATACGCCCGTTTCTACGCAAGAATGATAAATGAGGGCCACTGTGTGATATTCATTTGGAAGCGCAGCACGCTCAATCAGCCCTCGAGGGGACTGAATATAAACATTGTTGTGAGAACGCTGTGCTCCCGCCGGTCGCTTTTTGAGGAGGGCGCCTCGGCTCGCGTTCCTCGCGGCTCGAGTCACGAGGTTCGCAAATGGATCTGGCAGAGGGGTTTTAGAGACGGGCTTCGCCCTTTCTCTGCCTTCACCTGCCAGGTCCAGTGTCTCATCTCGGGGTCGGAAGCACGCTTTGCGGTTACTTCCACCCTGAATGAGGCATCGGTACTGCAATTATCCAGTTCTGAGGAGCTGAATGTTGTAGTTATCGAAATAGACTCGCCACTTCAATGTAAGCAAAACACGCGGTTAAAGTGTTTGTTTGGGGGCAGTGTATGCATGTCAGTGTGGCCTGACAGTTTAATTCATAAAAATGTTCCCTATGTGTAGAAAAACACACGCACAATAAGGAAGTTTTAGCACCGCCCCTGTTGAGTCTTTACTAGCTCAGATCTCGCGCTTGCTGAGGCAGCGCGTAGATTATGGCAACATAAAGAATCAACGGCTTGGATCTCGCGTTGTCGAGGCAACGCGTAGATCCGCAATATATTTATAATGTGGAGGAAACTGAGCTCAAGGAGTTTCCCTTTCTCTCTTATTCCTATTATCACAACTAAAATGTGTCTTCTGAGGGTACACCCCTCCTTGGGGAAGATGGTTTCCTCATTATATTATGGTGCCCGTCTCCCCTCGGTGCCCTCAGGGGGGCCATTCTGCCAACCCCGCCTTCATGCCGGGGCGCAGAAGGTCCCAGCGAGCGTTTCCCGAGGGGCGCTCGCTCCCTCCGAGGAGGAGTCTAGAGCAGTTAGACCAGTTGTTCCCTGCCGGTGCGCCGTTACAGGGCACTGTGTCTGCAGCTCAACATATTCCAGGGGCCAGCCTCGAGGGGCTGGTAACTTAGAAGACTTTCTGGCAGAGTGGAAAAGTCTTCCAAATATATCTCAGTGGGTCCTGCAGATGATCGAAAACGGTTTCGCTATTCAGTTCAGGTCTCGTCCACCTCGATTCAGAGGGGTCCTGCCCACAGTGGTGGGCCCCGAGCAGGCTCTGGTAATGGAACAGGAGGTAAAGACTCTGCTGCAAAAGGAGGCTATAGAACGGGTCCCTCCTCCCAGCAGGGAGTCAGGTTATTACAGCCGATTCTTCATAGTTCCGACGAAGGATGGGGGGTTGCGTCCAATTTTAGATCTGCGCCTGTTAAATCGCACAGTAGGGAAGCTCAAATTCAAGATGCTCACTCTCAAGCAGATCGTGTCACGAATCAGATCCGAGGACTGGTCCGCTATCAGATCCGAGACGCCTACTTCCATGTTTCCATCCTTCCACAACACAGGAAGTTCCTGAGGTTTGCTTTCGGGGGCGAAGCATACCAATATCGGGTTCTTCCGTTCGGCCTAGCTCTGTCTCCCCGCACATTCACAAAATGTATGGATGCAGCTCTGGCTCTGCTGTGACTCCAGGGCATCCGCATTTTAAATTATATCGACGATTGGTTGATCTTAGCCCAATCGGAGCAACAAGCGGTTCGGCATCGAGATGTCGTTCTCGCTCATATCAAGAGATTGGGTTTGAGGCTAAACGTCAAGAAAAGTGTGCTATCTTCATTACAGAGGACCACTTTTCTCTGCGTAGTTTGGGACTCGAGGACGATGCAGGCACGTCTGTCTCCTGCTCGTATCACCTCGATTCTCTTAGCGGTGAAACAAGCAAAGCTAGGCCAGTCTCTCACTGTAAAACAGTTTCAAAGAATATTAGGTCTGATGGCAGCAGCGTCCAACGTTATACCTTGCGGCCTGTTATACATGAGACCGTTGCAGTGGTGGCTCAGAACCAAGGGGTTCTCCCCGAGGGGAAACCCACTCCGCATGATCAGGGTCATACGACGATGTCTTCGTGCCCTGGTTATGTGGAAAGAACCTTGGTTTCTTTCCCAAGGGCCTGTGCTGGGAGTTCTTTGTCGTCGCGTCACGCTAACGACAGATGCCTCCCTCACGGGCTGGGGAGCGATCATGAGTGGTCGCTCAGCCCAAGGTCTGTGGCAGGACCATCATCTCTCATGGGACATAAATTGTCTAGAAATGTTGGCGGTGTTCCAGGCTCTGAAACGCTTCCTCCCAGACCTCAGGGGTCACCGTGTGCTCGTCCGGTCAGACAACACATCGGTGGTCTCTTATATAAACCATCAGGGGGGTCTGCGTTCGCGCCCCTTGTACAAGCTGGCTCGCCAGATCCTTCTGTGGGCCCAGGGGAAACTCCTTTCATTGAGGGCTATGTTTATCCCATTCTGGCCGGCCCGAGTATGGTTTGCGGACCTAGTGTCTGTCCTCGACGGCTCTCCTCTGGAGATTCCGATCAGGAGGGACCTACTCTCTCAGGCGAGTGGGTCGATCCTTCACCCCCGCCCAGAACTGTGGAAACTGTGGGCTTGGCCTCTGAGGGGGCCCAGCTCATAAGTTCTGGTCTCTCAACTGAGGTTGTTGAGACCATTCTCCACTCCAGAGCTCCATCCACGAGGAAGTTATATGCCTTGAAGTGGAGATTATTTACTTCTTGGTGCGGAGAACACCAGTTGGACCCGGTTAACTGCCCGGTGGGTGCAGTGTTGGAGTTCCTGCAGGAGCGATTCTCCACAGGGTTATCCCCCTCCACACTGAAGGTGTACGTGGCGGCACTAGCGGCTTACTACGTCCCTTTGAGTGGAGTCTCTTCGGGGAGACGCCCACTTATAACACGCTTTCTTTGTGGCACTTTGAGGCTGAGGCGCACGAGGGTGCCGACATGGGACCTGGCCGTCTTTGAGAAGGCCTCTCCCTAGCTCAGTTTGAGCCCATTGAAGAGATTTCTGAGAAATGTATTACTCTCAAGACTATCTTTCTTCTTTCTATTTCGTCTCTCAAAAGAATTGGACACATTCAAGCACTCTCGGTTTCTCCCTCGTGCCTGGAATCCTTGCCCGGCTTGGTAAAGGTTTTTCTCCATCCTAACCAATATTGTTAGGCCAATAATACTGCAAGCTTTCTGTCCTCCTCCTTTTCTGACGTCAGACCAAGAGAAACTTATCTGCTCTGCCTAGTTAGGGCATTAGATGCTTACGTCCACAGAGCTGTGGAGGAAATCTGAACAGCTGTTTGTTTGCTTTGGATCACCCAGGAAAGGGTGTCCTGCATCTAAGCAGAGGTTGAGCAAGTGGGTGGTTGAGGCTATCTCACTTGCTTATGAGTCGGCTGGTCAGCCTTCACCTTTGGCTGTATGAGCTCACTCGACTAGGAGTATGGCTGCTTTTATAGCTTTATTGTCAGGAGTTTCACTACATGATGTTTGTGATGCAGCAGGCTGGTCCTTACCGCACACATTTGTCAGGTGCTTCGTCCGAATGTGCGCTCTGACTTCACACGGACGGGCATTTGCTCTTATGGCGACATGGGTATTAGCGTTCCCGCAGCGCTTTGACGCAGCTTGAGTTCCCTTGAAAGGGAACGTCTCGGTTACGTATGTAACCCTAGTTCCCTGAAGAGGGAACGAGACGCTGCGTCGCCCTGCCATACACCCGGCATGCCCGTGATCGACTTGCTTCAGCCAATCAGAAGCTGACGCTGTTTGGTCCAGGTGTGCTTTATAGTTTCCTGGTCGATGATGTCACTTGACGTTCCGTCATGCCATTGGACTGGTTTCATACGTGCTTCATGACGTAATCACGCAGAGGCATTCCCACAGCGCTTTGACGCAGCTCGAGTTCCCTCTTCAGGGAACTAGGGTTACATACGTAACCGAGACGTTTCTACAGGTAACCTAAACACTGGAACAAAAAGAGGCCATTTTTAGACTCTGCATCTTATGTCAAATTATTTGGGGTGTGTGTGGTCCTACATACAGCTAAACTAGAAGCTGATGGTTGATGAGTTATTGACTGTTTTACCACATATATTTTGATAAACGTTTAAGACAGCTGTTTAAGACAGCTGTTTCACAGCAACTGCGTAACACTGAATTTTCAAGACCTTCGAGTGAAAGCAGCATTGCCTGAATCACAGAAGATGGAGGGCAGGTTGTTCAGCTGATGCAACTTTAATCTTCAGAGAATTCACAAGCATCCAGTGACAAATGACTGCTGGCAAAAAAAAAAAATGTATATAAAAAAAAAAATATATATATATTCTTCAGCAGAGGATTGCATGTGGAGCAATATCTGTAGACAAACGGAAGAAACACTCTTAACTGTAACAGATTTATGTTTGTTTTTGCCAGATTGGTTCTTACTGTATATGAATGTTTAAGTGAAACCATGTCTTGTTGGTTTGTTATATATTGTGTAATATTTGACTTTACTGTTTAATTATTATTTTGCAAGAAGTACCCTTTCATCTCGACAACTCTATCTCATCACGCACAGAAGGCAGCACAATACTGCTAATCTGCGTCTCATTCTCTCATCCTCACACACACCTCTCTCTTTTTCTGTGGGTCTATGGAATTGTCAGTCAGCAGTCAATAAAGCTGACTTAATTCCAGCCTTTGCATCTCTATCTACTCTTAATATCCTGGGCTTGACAGAGACCTGGATTTTTCCAGGAGACTCAGCAACCCCTGCTGCTCTCTCTAACAACTTCTCTTTCTCTCACACCCCTCGCCAGTCTGGGAGGGGTGGGGGTACAGGTCTTCTCATTTCTAACAATTGGAAATACTCAACTCTCTCTTCTCTATGCAATAACAACTCATTTGAATATCATGCTATTACACTTACAACTCTCATTAAGATCCATATTGTAGTCATATATCGCCCCCCAGGTCAACTGGGAAGCTTTGTTGGGAAGCTTTGTAAGCTGGATGTGCTGCTGTCCTCTTTCCCTGAGAATGGCACCACACTTGTAGTCTTTGGTGATTTCAACATTCATCTAGAGAAGCCGTATGCAACAGACTTCATCTCTCTCCTAGCCTCATTCGATCTCAAACGGCTCATCACCACAGGTACTCACAAATCATGCAACCAACTGGACTTGGTTTACACACGCAACTACATCACAGACAACATTTTGGTGAAACCTCTCCACGTTTCAGATCATTTCCTCATTACTTTCAATCTACAACTCACTACCAGTTACTTTCCTGCGCTCACTTTCTCCCTCCCATCTTTCCTCTGCTGTGTCATCTTCTGTCCCCTCACCCTCACAATTCTCATCTCTGGATGTGAATACCGCAATGGATACCTTATGCTCCATTTTAACTTCTTCTTTAGACAATATCTGCTCTCTCTCCTCCAGGCCAGCACACGCTACTCCCTCTAACCCCTGGTTATCTGAGGTTCTTCGTGAACACCTGGACCAAACTCAGGGCAACGGAGAGGAAATGGCGCAAATCAAAAGACACATCTGACCTGAGTATGTTTCAATCTCTGCTCTCTTCCATTTCTGTTGATGTTCATGCCGCAAAATCTTCATATTTCCACAACAAGATCAACAGCGCCTCTAACACATGAACACTTTTCAAGACATTCAACTCTCTCGTCTGTCCACCTCCACCACACACCAACCTCCTCTTTAATTGCTGATCATTTTTCTAACTTCTTCACCAACAAAACAACAACTATCAGCAGTCAGTTCTCAGCTCCACACACACAGGAACCCAGACCAACCTCTCCCACAGCCAAAAACCTTCTCTCCTCCTTCTCTCCACTAACCGAGGAAGAATTATTTAAAATTCTCCTCTCCAGTCATCCTACCACCTGCCCTCTAGGCCCCATCCCCTCACACCTTCTACAAGCCATGTCTCCCACACTTCTACCAACACACACACATCATCAACTCATCCCTCCATACTGGCATTTTCTCTACAACATTCAAGCAGGCTTGGGTAACTCCACTGCTTAAAAAAACAACATTAAACACATCACTTGTAGAGAATTACAGACCTGTCTCTCTCCTACCATTCATTGCAAAAACAATTGAACAAGTTGCTTTCAACCAAGTATCATCTTTCCTGTCTCTGAACAACCAGCTGGATGTCCACCAATCTGGCTTCAAGAAAGGGCATTCAACCGAGACTGCATTACTGTCGGTCACAGAAACCCTGCGTATCGCAAAAGCTGCTTCCAAATCATCAGTTCTTATTCTCCTGGATCTGTCTGCTGCCTTCGACACTGTGAATCATCAGATCCTTCTGTCCATCCTCTCATCACTGGGCATCACAGGAACTTCCCTCCACTGGTTTCAGTCCTATCTCACAGGTAGGTCCTTCAGGGTCGTATGGAGAGGCAAGGTATCCAAAGCACATCAACTGACCACAGGGGTTCCTCAGGGTTCAGTTATTGGACCCCTCCTGTTCTCCATTTACACCACATCACTGCAGGCATATGGTTTCACTTACCATTACTATGCTGATGACACACAGCTCTTCCTTTCATTTCAACCAGATGATCCCACAGTAGCTGCACGAATCTCAAGCTGTCTGGCGGACATCTCGGCATGGATGAAGGAACATCACCTGCAGCTCAACCTGGCAAAGACTGAGCTTCTCATCCTCCCTGCCAATCCGACTCTACAGCACGACTTCACTATCCAGCTAGATTCATCCTCAATCACCCCATCAAGGTCGGTCAGACATCTTGGAGTAATATTTGATCACCAGCTGACCTTCACAGACCAAATTGCAAAGACAGCTCGATCATGCAGGTTTGCACTGCACAACATCAGGAAGATCAGGCCTTTCCTAACTGAGCATGCACTTATCGTATAGGCCCTGGTCATTTCTAGGCTTGATTACTGGAATGCTCTTCTAGCTGGACTTCCATCATGTGCAAATAAACCTCTACAAATGATTCAGAATGTTGTAGCCCGTCTTGTCTTCAACGAGCCCAAAAGGGCCCACGTCACTCCTCTGTTCATCTCTCACCACATAGCAACTTTTTGACGTCCCAGATCCGGCACACATCTGGCACAGGTGGAAAGATGATCTGGCCCACATGCAGCGTGGAATGACTGCCCTTTGGTGGCTCACTCCTGTTAGCCAGATCTGGGCCACAAGCAGGCCACAGCAATGCCACAGCAATGCCACATGTCAGCTAAGAGCAAAGAAATAAACCAGAACTGGACCTTATCTGCGCCACAAAATCTGTGTATATTAAATATGGAGTCATTTCAGCCTTAATAAGCCTGTTAACAAGCAGAATCACTGAAGGAAAGTAGAGAATAGAAAAAGAGACACAAGAACTATAATTACAACTGAACTACAACACAGCCTTAGATGAAATTAACTGAAGATAAAATAAGACATTAAATCTCTCAAGATCTCAGTAGAGGAGGAATAAACAACTCCACAAACAGCATTACCAGAGATGGGGGACTCGAGTCACATGACTTGACTCGAGTCAGACTCGAGTCGCAAATTTAAGGACTTGAGACTTGCTTGACTAAATTAAGAAAATGACTCGACTTTACTTTGACTTGAGATCCAATGACTCGAGACTTGACTTGAACTGTATGACTCGAGAATGACTTGATATACATTTTTATATAAATCATCGCAATATCAATTGATGAACAAAATGAAAGCAACGGAACCATTGACGCCAGTAATCAGATTCTGCGCGATTGCGTGACGCTGCACAAGCCCAGAAAAAACATACATCGCGGTGAGCCTGCGCTAAATACAAAAACATTTCCCAGCATCGTTTCTTTTTGGATATAAACACTAGAAATTGACCATATTCATACAAGAAGATTTGCTGTACGCATAATAACTGGCAAGGGATATCGGACGACCATCACAACCTCGAACAGTCAAACTTCATTCACCACGTCTAAAAGTAAGCTATGGCTTGTTTAACCTGTTTGTTAATTTGACTATCTTTAAATCTAGAGAGAATATTGGTCAAAACAGCATGCCTCTTTATACACAATTATGTTTCCAAATGTAGCTTAATGTTGTTAATATTCAAATGATAATTAATGATGGCATATGTTTTGTATAACATTTGCCACATTTCTTTCAAATCATGCTTTAAAGCCAAATATGTCGTTCTTTCCAATGACAAAAAACAACATAGAAAACTGTTAATGTTTTGTCGCATTTTATGTTTCTCTTAAAGCAGGGTTAGATGTTATCAGGGGGTTGGGGGCAAAAAATGCCAGCAGAATTAATATGCACCCAAAATTCAAAATGTGGTGGAAAAATTGCCCTAGTATGAGTTATTTTTATAATTATAACATATGATATTAAAAAATATTTCCAGAATAATGGCGCAATTGCAAATGTGATAATGATTTTATAAAACAGTTCAGTAAACAAAGATTGAGTATTGTGATGTGACATTTTAGACATAATATCCCAAATATTCTCTGTTTTTGCTCTATTTCTCCAATGACAATAGTTCCAAACAAGCCACAGAAAGAGTTGTCTATTTGTGATTCAGTGACCTAGTTGCTTATTTCCAGAACGAATCTGCCGTTTTGAACAAATCAGTTGAATGAATGCTTCTATGACTCGTACATTAAGACGGTGATTTTGCGCCACCTATTGGCGGTTTTAACTTCATAATTAAAAATATATAACTTATATAATGGGTTATATATATATATATATATATATATATATATATATATATATATATATATATATAAACTTATATAACACCTATTGGCGGTTTTAACTTCATAATTAAAAATATATAACTTATATAAAGGGGATGCCAGTTTGAATAATGCATTTGGTATAGGAACCATTATACTTGAATTGTGAATTGTTTCATACCTTTTAATGGTCTTCTGCAATGTTTGAGGCATATTTATTTTTTCATGCTTTAATGTTGGCCTTATTTCAGTTACATTTACATTTTAGGCTATGTAGTTTGACATTTTTTTTATTTTTTAGACTTTTATTGTAGTAACCACTCAGCTGTATGTGGAAATGCATATTTAAAAAAAGTCCACAACTTCTGTAGTTTTAACTTATTTTAATATATAAATTCAGTGAAATCATAAAACGTTTGTATGACTTGCCAGTGACTTGTGACCCAAGCTACGACTTGACTTGACTTGCCTGACATAAAGCAGTGACTTGACTTGACTTGCTTTTCACAAAATTGACTTGGACTTGCTTGAGACTCAAAGGTTAAGACTTGAGACTTACTTGTGACTTGCACATGTGTGACTTACTCCCACCTCTGAGCATTACTAGCTTCACTTATTACTAACCAGACTGACTTTATTTCTGTCAGACATCTACAAAAGTTTAACTCTAATGTGTTTCATTTGAAGTCACCATAACAGTGATTAGTGTTTCCATTATTTGCAGTAGCACCTCACTGCAGTACACAAGATCCAGGGGGCGGAGTTGGATCCAGATCTAAGGGGCGGAGATTGGTATGTTTAGGGGTGGGTTTAGGGATCAGGGGGTGGAGATGGGTAGGTTTAGGTATATGTAAGGTGGATTTTGTGTTCTGCAGTGAGGACCATCTCGAAACCTGTGAGATCAAAGATGGATTTCGCGGGATTCACGGGATTCACGCTCATGCACAGTGTTGCTAATAAATTGGATGTAATTTAAGTTTTGTTGCTTTTATATGAAAATATTTATAATGAACAAGACACCCATTTAATTACATACCAAATACATGTTTATCAATCATTTTTACTTTAAATACAGACATGTTTTATATATATATATATTTTATAAATATGACCACAATCAAATAACCCATAGATCACACTGTCAGAGAGTTTGGGAATAGTAACACATCATTTATACACATAAAAACATGAGATCAGAGTTTTAAAATCAAACAGTTTAAAAGAGAACAATACATCACGGTTGTTTAAACCAATGAGCATTAAGCTGTGTCATCAGCAAGTCGTTTCCCATCATGGTTTTGATCAGCGCAGTCGGTGGAGAGCAACTGCGTTCGACTGCAGAATTCGACACGTCTGCCTTGCGCTCGCGAGAGTTTTTTGTCATACGTCAGCATGACATCAGAGCCAGGAGGACCGCACTCGGACACATTTTTTTTGTCAAGTTTATTTGTATAGCGCTTTTCACAATACAGATTGTATCAAAGCAGCTTCACAGTATCAAATTAAAATAATACAACAAAGTTTTTTCAAGAGGAATTTATTGATTGATAAAATTAAATTAAATATCCCCAAAATATCCCCAACTGAGCAAGCCAAAGGCAACATGCCGGTTAGAAGATGCATTTCTAACCGGCATGCATCTAGCGGTGATAACCGGTGATCGGTTCTGCACAGATTTTGCTCATCTCAAACAAGCCTAAGCTGTGCTGGCTGAATCAGCCATCTGCTCTCGAATCGCTCTCATGCACGTCTCATGTCACAGTGATGTGGCATCGTCGGCGCTGTCTCAAGTCGGACAAAATTTATAATTAAATGTATAATTAGCCCTCATGTTCCCATTGTCTTTATCTAGCTTAGTTCTGAGTAACCCACTGTTAGGTTAGTTTGTTTCATGGTCATGTCAAGTCAAGTCAAGTCATGTCTCAGTTTATCTTGTATTGGTTCATGTTTTTGGATTTAACCCAAAACTACCGCACGCATTATGATAGACCTATAGAAAAAAAATATTTGACTCTTTTTCTTTTCTTAGAATGGCTTAACTTGAAGTGCTGTAAAAAAATGTTTTGGAAAAAATATTATTTTAAGGTATTTTATGATATGTTGCCATACGGCAACAACATACAATAGTGGAAATTTTTGGAAAATAAATTGCCTTTTTTTTTTTTTTTTATAATACAAATGCCTTTGCAGTCCTTAACATGACTAATCAACCATTATATCACTAACATTAATGTTGTTATTGTTACAGCTTAACAGATTGCAGCTGACCTTTCTACGTAGCTAGCTAAACTATTGCAATAATGTCATTCCATTATTGCACAGTGTTGCCACTTGGCAACACAGACATTTGATCGATTTACCAAAAAAATATTTCATAAAAACTTTTTTGAGTGGTGAATATGTCATCATAACTTACCTGAGGTGATGTTTCCCTTTTTGTGTGTGTGTGTGTGTGTATGTGATATGGGCTGGTCCTTGTTTGTTACTGATGTTTTAGTTTGCTTTCAGCAACTACTAACAAGAGATGGCAGTCTCTTAGAAATCGCACCACAGAAAAAAACGTACTTGGTTACTAACGTAACCTCGGTTCTCTCTAGAAGAGGGAACGAGTACTGCGTAAGTATCTTACGCTAGGGGAAAATCCCTTTTCCGCGAGATATTGAAGCCAAAAAATTATCCTTAATTTGTATTATTGTAAAACGCGTTGCGGCAGCATACAGACATAGGCAAGACAGCTCGCGTGCCTATTGGCTGTTCTGCGGCAACTGCAGCAGCCTATCGAGCGAGGCCTAGCATGACGTCAGACCCAATGAGGGTGCTTCGCGCCCACTGCGTCACGTCCCGCCGAAATGGGCGTAGCTTAGACCTATAAATCCGGCTCGCAGGCAGCTGATATCTGGTTTTTCATCGCCGAAGCGAACCAGAGCGTGTGCATGCACGGCAAGATACGCAGTACTCGTTCCCTCTTCTAGAGAGAACCGAGGTTACGTTAGTAACCGAGTAAGTTCTCTTACGAGAGGTCTCTCGTACTGCGTAAGTATCTTACGCTAGGGGACCCAATGTAAAACGCTGTGCGTTCTGGGATCTGACACCAAAGACCCAGGGCGAAAGACCGGGGTTCATATAGTGCACAATCACCAAGGGAACTCACAGGGAGTCCGGGAAGAGGGAGGGGCGGAACCGCACTCTTCCACATATAGCAGCGTCCCTCAGACGCAAATTACATCATACAGACAGGGCGGAGTACGGCCTGAACTGATGGAAAATTGTGGGTCTTATTCATTTGCCCATAAGCATTTTATGGTCGATCAGCGAACAGTGCTCAGCGAGCAGTGCTCAGCGGACACAGTATTCTGAACCGATAGCATCAGAACAGACAGTACTGGTTTATTTAGACCGACAACAGCCTGGCCTGTAAGGTGGGAACCTCTAGGTTATAAAACCTTATAAATGTAGACGGGGAGGCCCAGCCTGCCGTCATACATATATCTTGCAAGGCAATCCCACTTGACCAAGCCCACGATGAAGCCATGCTTCTCGTGGAGTGCGCTCTGACTCCCAACAGGCACTGCATGCCCTTGGAAGTGTACGCCAGCGCAATGGTGTCAACTATCCATCTGGATAGGCTCTGTTTCGACGCGGCTAGTCCCTTGGAATGTCCACTGAACGAAACAAAGAGCTGCTCCGTCTGTCTGAAGACAGATGAGCGAGACACATAAGCTCTTAATGCCCTGACTGGGCAAAGGAAGCTCGCGTCTCCTTCCTCGTCAGAGACCGGTAGGGCTGAGGGATTTTGGAACATAACCGTGCCTAGGTTTGAGTATAACTCTTGAGTCATTAGGCCCAAACTCCATGCACGTCGCGCTTACTGAGAGCGCGTGTAAGTCCCCTATGCGCTTCACTGAAGCGAGAGCCAGAAGAAACACTGTCTTGAAAGACAGGTGTTTAAGATCAATCGTCTGTAAAGGCTCGAATGGGTCACCTTTCATGGCTTCCAGTACCGTAGAAAGGTCCCATACAGGGACTGAGGGAGGTCTGGGAGGATTCAGTCTCTTAGCTCCTCTAAGGAAGCGGATGACTAAATCGTTCCTTCCTATTGACTGACCAAGCGTTGTTTTTGAGAACGCTACTATGGCCGCCACATAAACTTTGAGCGTGGAAGGGGACCTGCCCTTGTCCAACAGCTCTTGTAGGAAGGAGAGAACCTCCATCACCCCACAGTCTGAGGGCGACACGCCACGAGCTGTGCACCAGCTGGAGAACACTGACCATTTCGAGGAATAGAGACGTCACGTAGACGGAGCTCTAGCCTGCGTGATCGTGTTTAACACTCCGCTTGGGAGGTCAGCGGGTACCCGTTGATGGCCCAAACATGAAGGGACCACAGCTCTGGGCGCGGATGCCAAATCGAGCCCATGGCCTGAGAGAGGAGGTCCCCCCTCACTGGCACTGGCCATGGGGCAGTGCTCACTAGCTGCATCAGAACTGGGAACCAGGGTTGGTTTTTCCAGAACGGCGCTACGAGTAGCACTGAGCATCCTTCTTCCCTGATCCGTTCTATCACCTGAGGCAGGAGAGAGATGGGAGGAAAGGCATAGAGCAGGCGGCAGGGCCATACATGAGCCAGCGCGTCCCTGCTCTCGGAGAAAAATTCCAGACAGTGAGCGTTTTCTTGAGACGCGAACAGGTCTACTTCCGCTCTGCCGAATTTCTTCCACAGCAGCTGGACTGTCTGTGGGTATAGAGACCACTCGCCTGTCGGAACATTGTTCCTGGACAGTCTGTCTGGTCCTACGTTTAAGAGCCCTGGCACATGCACTGCTCTCAGCGAGAGCAGGTTGCGCTGAGCCCACACCAGGAGGCGTTCTGTCAGCCTGTGCAGGTTTCGGGACCTGAGGCCACCCTGGCGATTTACGTAGGACACCACTGACATGTTGTCCGAGCGGACCAGGACGTGGTGTCCTCGTATTTGGGGACAAAAACACGTCAGTGCATTGTCTACTGCCAGCATTTCGAGGCAGTTTAAAAGCTTCTCCCGTTCTGACCATTGGCCGAAGAACGGTCTGCCCTCGAGCAGCGCTCCCCATCCCGAGGTGGATGCATCCGTAGACACTACCTCAACACTCGAGGAAGTCCCCAGGCTTACACCTGATTGGTACCAGTCGTTTGCTTTCCAAGGTTTCAGAGCTGCGATGCATTTCTGATTGACCTTGAGACGAAGCAGACCGGAAGCCCACGCTCGGCGCGGCACTCGCGCTTTCAGCCAGAACTGTAGCGGGCGCATGCGAAGCAAGCCCAGCTGAAGTACTGATGATGCTGAGGCCATGAGACCTAGCATCCTCTGAAATTTCTTGAGCGGGACAGATGCGCCGCAGCGGAATGAGCTCGCTGCGCGCTGAACGTCTAGTACGCGCTGTGGTGACAGTCGCGCTATCATAGACAGCGAGTCCAGTTCTGTGCCCAGAAAAGATATTATCTGCCTGGGGGACAGAGAACTCTTCGCCCAATTGACTCTGAGACCCAGATTCTCGAGGTGATCGAGTAAAATGGCCCTGTGCTCTATGAGCACCGAGTGAGATTGAGCTAGAATCAGCCAATCGTCCAAGTAGTTCAATACTCGCATGCCGTGTAGTCTGAGGGGTGCGAGCGCTGCGTCCATGCACATCGTAAATGTACGGACGGTAGGACTGTGTACTGATATGCCTGGCCCTCGAAGGCGAATCTCAAATATCGCCTGTGACGTGACGCTATCTGTATTTGAAAATACGCGTCTTTCAGATCTATTGACACAAACCAATCTCCTCGGCGAATCTGCGCGAGGATTTTTCTGATCGTGAGCATTCTGAACTGTCGCTTCGCAAGCACTCTGTTCAGTTGCCTTAGATCTAGTATGGGTCTGAGACCCCCGTCTTTTTTCGGTACCAGGGAGTATATGCTGTATAGCCCTCCTTCGCTCTGAGCTTGAGATAAGGGCTCTATGGCCCCTTTGCTCAACAGTTTCGAAATTTCGGCTCGAAGTAGGTGTGCTACTTCTGTTTTTACCGTGGTTTCGACGTGCGTCGCATAGCGGCGAGGGCGTCGGCGAAACTGTAGCGAATAGCCTCTTTCTATAATGTCTAGCACCCACTTCGAAACCCCGGGTAGCCTTGCCCATGCGTTTGCACGAATGGCTAGGGGTTGAATGCGAAGCGCGCTCTGGTCGCTCAGCGACAGAGGGGCTTCAGTGTGCTGCAACATAAGCGTCGTGCTTATGACATTTGAGGCAGGGGGCGCGCTGATAACAGCGGGCAGATTGCCCGCGCTCGACTCCTCTGCGGTGGTCAACCGAGAGGGGGAGGGCTGGGCGAGTCCCGTAAGACCTGTCATGTCTATCTGTGAATGTGGGCGCGGGATAGCGGGCACATTTACAACACTGAGAGCATTGTCCGCCTGAGCAGAGCGAATGCATGTTGGTTTTGTTTTTACAGAAACCTTGAGACATGCAGAACGTAGTGTTTGTGGGCACTGGGCAGTGGGCACATTTACCACGTTTAATGCGCAATCGATCTGGGTCGATTTCATGTGCACGAGCCCTGTGTGACGGGCTGTGTTTGTGTGTAGGAATGAGCACTGGGCAGTGGGCATTTTGTCTACACTCAGGATCACGGCTGAACGCGTCTTCTCCACACTCACTTACAAACAAACATTTTATATCCAAGATTATATCCAAGACTTCAGTCATAAATTAGTATTAATATTGATAGCATCACTGGTAGCTTCGTTGCTAACTCACTGTCCATCTGTTAAAATGGCGAATATATCAGATGTAAGTAGTCTACCTTTTGGTGCAGGTGAGGACACATTTGAGCTGCACGCACTGCAGTCTGAGCTGGAAGCTGTTGAGAAACAGATCCACGACCTTTTATTGAGACAGGCCGAGCTGAGAGACCGGTGTTTGGCTCTTGAAACAGCACGCGCCAATGCACACAAATCAGTGTTTAACGTTACTAACCCGCTGACTCCGACCGCGTCTACTCCGTGCGTTCCTCAGCATCGGTCGCAATCAGCCATGGTCTCGTTCACTCCGGCTCCAACACGCCACCACGAAGCCTGGGTGGTTCCGCAGCGGAAGACGCGAGTCAGGTTTAGACCAAGACTTTCTCCGACCCTCCCGGTTTTCGAGTTATCCACACAAAACCGCTTCTCCCCTCTTCGCGAAACAGAACGCGATGCTGTGATCATCGGCGATTCCATCGTTCGGCACGTACACGCTACGTTAGGTAAAAGTAAGGTGCACAGTCACTGCTTTCCTGGTGCTCGTGTTTCTGAAATCGCTGCTCGCATTCCCGAGATCATGAACGGTGACGAGCGCGTCGGAACTGTGGTCCTGCACGCGGGAGTGAACGACATCAGGCTGCGCCAGACGGAGATTCTGAAGAAAGACTTCAGGAATCTAATCGATACGGTACGCAGCACATCGCCTGAAACAACGATCCATTGTGTCAGGACCGCTTCCCACGTACCGACTAGGGCATGAAAAGTTCAGCAGATTATTTGCGCTAAATGAATGGTTAATGTCATGGTGCAATGAGCAGAAACTGCTCTTTGTAAATAATTGGAATCTGTTTTGGGAGCGTCCTAGGCTTTTCCGTGCTGATGGCTTACACCCAAGCAGATTCGGAGCGGATCTTCTGTCAGATAACATCTCCAAAATGTTAAATACCCTTTGACTAGTAACCAAAAGTCCAAATCATAGTCTCTGCTGCACCAATTCAACTGATATAAATACTAGTGTAGAACATTGCATAGAAACCGTGTCTATTCCTCGTTTAGTGAGATCAAATAATAAATCTAATGCAGGATCTAGGAAAAATCTAATTGTTATTAAAACAGAAAATGTTGCTATTAGTAAACAAAAACTATTTCTAAAGCTAGGTCTTCTAAACATTAGATCACTCACACCTAAGGCAGTTATTGTAAATGAAATAGTCACAGATAATAGCTTCGATGTACTTTGCCTTACTGAAACCTGGCTTAAACCAAATGATTATTTCGGTATTAATGAGTCTACTCCTCCTGGATACTGTTATAAGCATGAGCCCCGTCTGATTGGTCGTGGCGGAGGTGTTGCAACCATTTATAAAGATTTTCTAAATGTTACTCAGAAAACGGGTTATAAGTTTATTTCATTTGAAGTACTTGTACTAAATGTTACGCTCTTAGATGTTAGAAAAACATCCCTATTATCTCTAGCCTTGGCTACCGTATATAGACCGCCAGGGCCTTACGCTGATTTCCTAAAAGAGTTTGCAGATTTTCTCTCAGACCTATTAGTCAATGTTGATAAAGCATTAATTGTTGGAGATTTTAACATACACGTAGATAATCCAAATGATGCGTTAGGAGCTGCGTTTACAGATTTATTAAATTCATTTGGGGTCAAGCAAAACGTCACCGGACCAACACATCGTCTTAATCATACACTCGATTTAATTATATCACATGGAACCGATCCAACCGATATAGATATCATTCCACAAAGTGATGAAGTCACTGACCACTACATGGTAACTTGCATATTACGTACTGCTGTAATATGTCATGCGGCGTCGCGTTATCAACCAGGCAGAACAATCCTCCCATCCACCATAGATAATTTCTCAAATTGCTTATCTAATCTGTCTCAGCTGCTGCCTGAACCCAAACAAACAGATGAACTAGAAGAACTAACTAGCACTATGAGCACCATTCTCTCTAGAACATTGGATGTGGTTGCACCTATTAAATTAAAAAAGGTCAGAGAGAAAAATAAAGCACCATGGTATAACAATACTACGCATGCTTTAAAGAGAGAAACCCGTATTTTAGAGCGTAAATGGAAACAAACTAATTTAGAGGTCTTTCGAATCGCTTGGAAAGACAGTATGTCACGTTATAAAAAGGCCCTAAAAGCGGCCAGGGCTGAGCACCTCCGCAAACTAATAGAAAACAACCAAAACAATCCAAGGTTTTTATTTAACACCGTGGCTAGACTAACAAATAAACAGACGTCACCCGAACAAAATATCCCGTTACAGTTCAGTAGTAATGATTTCATGAACTTCTTCACTGAGAAAATAGAAAGCATCAGAACCACAATTGTAAACGTTCAATCTTCAATCGCGCATTATAATTCAGCTTCAATTATCACCCCGCAAGAACAATTACAGTGCTTTACAACTATAGAACAAAAAGAGTTAAATAAACTTATCACTTCATCTAAAACAACAACATGTTTATTAGATCCTATACCAACTAAACTACTGAAAGAAGTGTTACCTGTAGTGGAAGAGCCTCTCCTCAATATTATTAACTCGTCTTTATCTTTAGGTCATGTTCCAAGAACATTTAAACTGGCAGTTATAAAACCTCTCATTAAGAAACCACAATTAGATCATAATAATCTAGCAAATTATAGACCCATTTCAAATCTTCCATTTATGTCTAAAATATTAGAAAAAGTGGTGTCCGCTCAACTGGGCTCTTTCTTGCAACAAAATGATATCTATGAAAAGTTTCAGTCTGGATTCAGACCACATCATAGCACTGAAACTGCGCTTGTTAAAATCACAAATTATTTACTTTTAGCTTCTGACCAAGGCTGTATCTCAATACTAGTTTTACTTGATCTTAGTGCTGCGTTCGATACTATAGATCATACATTACTCTTAGATCGACTACAAAATTATACTGGTGTTCAAGGACAAGCACTAAGCTGGTTCAAATCATACCTATCTGACCGCTACCATTTTGTCTATTTAAATGGAGAAAAATCGATCATAACTCCAGTAAACTATGGAGTGCCGCAGGGATCTGTGTTAGGCCCTCTGTTATTTTCAATATATATGATGCCACTTGGAAATATTATAAGGAAACATGAATTAGTTTCCATTGTTATGCTGATGACACTCAAATATATATTTCATCACGGCCGGATGAAAACGCTAAATTTTCCAAATTGACAGAGTGTGTTAAAGATATAAAAGATAGGATGACGCGTAATTTTCTTTTATTAAATCCAGACCAGACAGAGGTAATACTTATCGGTTAAAAAAAACGCCCACAAAACATCGCACAATACAACTTTAACATCATAGGATGTCCTGTTACTTTATCCTCTACAGTAAAAGACCTGGGTGTTATACTCGATTGCAACCTGTCTTTTGAAAATCATATTTAATATGTTACAAAAACAGCCTTTTTCCACCTTAGAAACATTGCTAAGCTACGTAATATGCTATCAGTTTCTGATGCAGAAAAGTTAGTTCATGCATTCATGACCTCGAGACTGGATTACTGTAATGCTTTATTAGCTGGTTGTCCTGCATCCTCAATAAACAAGCTACAGTTAGTCCAAAATGCCGCCGCTAGAGTTCTTACGAGATCAAGAAAATATGATCATATAACACCGATTTTATCATCACTGCATTGGTTACCTATAAAGCTCCGTATTAATTATAAGATATTGCTACTGACTTACAAAGCCCTAAACGGCTTAGCTCCAGTCTATTTAACGGATCTTCTATCACCCTATAATCCATCGCGCTCTTTAAGATCACTAAATTCAAGGCTTTTGGTCATACCTAGGATATCCAGAACCACCAAAGGAGGGAGAGCATTTTCACATTTGGCTCCAAAACTCTGGAATAGTCTTCCTGATACTGTTCGTTGCTCAGACTCGCTCTCCCAGTTTAAAACTAGATTAAAGTCGCATCTCTTCAGCCAGGCATTCATACAATCTTACAGTTCAAACTACAATCCGGCCTCTAGCTCATAAATGCCAGAGGAGAACTGGCCCCCGACTGAGCCTGGGTTCTCTCAAGGTTTTTTTTCTCCATTAGGTCACCTGATGGAGTTTTAGGACACCATTAGGTCACTTGATGGAGTTTTTCGGTTCCTTGCCACTGTTGCCTTTGGCTTGCTCAGTTGTGGATATTTTGGGGATATTTAATTTTATTTAATTTTATCAATCAATAAATTCCTCTTGAAAAAACTTTGTTGTATTATTTTAATTTAATACTGTGAAGCTGCTTTGATACAATCTGTATTGTGAAAAGCGCTATACAAATAAACTTGACTTGACTTACACTCGTAACACCATCGGCCGTGGCAGGGACACCAGAAAATACACTCTTATGGGATTTATCTGGGTAGCCGTAAAAGCGGCGTTTGTGTGCAGGCAAGCGGGCTGTGTCGCCGACTTGTTTACTGCAGAATACACTGGAACAGTCGCATTTACTGGAACTGAACGAGCGAGAAGTTGCCATAGAAACAGAGAGCGTCAACATGCTGGCGTTTGTTTGCAGGCGTGCGTGTATTACAACAGGCTCGTCCACTGCAATATTGACATTTCCAGAGAAATGTGTGAGAATGGAGGTCGGTCCAGCCGCAGCTGGACTAGGAACACTCTCTTTTCTCCTTTCGCCAGTGACGCACGGAAACCATAGAAACAGTGCTTGGGTGCAGGTTGTACAACGCGCTCGTTGGCTGCAAAATACACATCTGCAGTCGCCTTTTCAGGGAACTGACAGAGCGAGCATTGACGGCATAATTTTATCTGCCAGTAGACCCGGGATCGAACACGGGTCTCTTGCGCGAAAGCTTGAGAAACTGCCACTGGGCCTCAGGGGAAGACACATAGGCATTTAATTAGCGCGAGTATTATCAGAGAGCGTCAACATGCTGGCGTTTGTTTGCAGGCGTGCGTGTATTAAAACAGGCTCGCTCACTGCAGTATTGACATTTCCAGTCGCCTGAACTTCAGAGGGGAATGAGAAATGTGTGAGAAATGGAATTCGGCCCGGCCGCAGCGGGACATAAAACACTCTTTTCTCCTTTCGCCAGTGACGCACGGGAACCATAGAAACAGTGTTTGGGTGCAGGCGAGCGGGTTGTACAACGCGCTCGTTGGCTGCAAAATGCACATCTGCAGTCGCCTTTCAGGGAACTGACAGAGCGAGGCATTGGAGGCATAATTTATCTGCTGTTAGACCGGGATTCGACCGTCTCTCGTGTGAAAAACCAAAGATTCCGCCACTGAGCCACAGGGGGGAACACAAAGGCTTTCAGATGCACGAGCATATAATAGCGTCAACATGTTTTCTTCAGCGTTTGCTTGCAGGCGTGCGTGTATTATAACAGGCTCGTTTGCTGCAATATTTATATTTCCAGTCGCCTGATCAGGGAACTGAGAAATGTGTGAGAAATTCAGGTCAGTCCAGCCTCGGCGGGACTATAAACACTCTTTTCTCCTTTCGCCGGTGAGTGACGCGAGAATGGGGCGCAGGGGCAGGGTAGCTTTCTTGTACGTAAAGAAAAACTAACCCCGACCGTCCGCTTCCAGCCTCCCTTGTGAACGGCGCAGTTTGCGCAGCTCTAACAGAGGGAGAGAGAAAGCTAGCCCCGTGACGTCCGCTCCTGACATCCCCTGTGAATGGCGCGGTTTGCGCGGCTCGAACAGAGGGAGAGCAGGTATCATCCCCCAAGCAGGCAAGGCAAGCGGGCGAACCGGCGAGATGAAGAGATGAAAAATCAGATATCAGCTGCCTGCGAGCCGGATTTATAGGCATAAGCCACGCCCGTTTCGGCGGGACGTGACGCAGTGGGCGCGAAGCACCCTCATTGGGTCTGACGTCACGCTAGGCCTCGCTCGATAGGCTGCTGCAGTTGCCGCAGAACAGCCAATAGGCACGCGAGCTGTCTTGCCTATGTCTGTATGCTGCCGCAACGCGTTTTACAATAATACAAATTAAGGATCATTTTTTGGCTTCAATATCTCGCGGAAAAGGGATTTTCCCCTAGCGTAAGATACTTACGCAGTACGAGAGACCTCTCGTAAGAGAACTGCATGTCATTTGACTTAACCAAAGCACATCATTGGTTCAACTAAGGTCTTCTCATTGAGAATGTTTTCTTAAAGAGACAGTGGCAAGGAAATGAACACAAAGAATATGTTGCCATATGGCAACACCATGCGGTAGAGAGTGAAATAAACTGCAGATGGGTTCACTTTAATTTGCCTCCAGTGGACTATAGTTACACACACTATACAAATAAAACTGAGATTTACATTTAGTCATTTAGCAGACGCCTTTGTCCAATGTGACTTACAAATGAGGACTAAAGAAAGTGAGTCATCGTGAAGAGGCAAAAAAACACAAGAAGTGCTCAAAATACAAAGTTCAGGCATTGCTCAGAGTAGCATAAGCCAGACAAGGGAGGATTAAAGGAGAAGGAAAGAATTTTTTGTATATATTTTTTTTTCATGAGGTAAAGTGCTCACGGAAGAGATGAGTTTTCAGTTGTCTTTTGAATGATCATTCCACCAGCATGGAACCGTGAATGAGAATGTTCTGGAGAGTGATTTTGTGGCTCTCTGTGATGGTACCACAAGTTGCCGTTCATTGACTGATCGTAGGCTTCTGGTAGGGATGTAGACTCGTAGGAGCGAGTGAAAGTAGAAGGGAGCTGAGCCTGTGGTAGACCTGTAAGCAAGCGTCCATGCCTTGAACTTGATGCGAGCAGCGAGTGGTAGCCAGTGCAGACCCACATAGCAAACTTTGTGACGTCCCAGATCCGGCCCACATCTGGCACACGTGGAATGATGATCTGGCCCACATGCAGCGTGGAATGACGACCCTTGGGTGGCTCACTCCTGTTTGCCAGATCTGGGCCACAAGCAGACCATAACAATGTCAGCCAAGAGCAAAGAAATAAACCAGAACTGGACCTTATCTGAGCCACAAAATCTGTGTATATTAAATATTGAGTCATCACAGCCTTAATAAGGCTGTTACAAGCAGAATCACTGAAGGAAAGAAGAGAACAGAAAAAGAGACGAGCAGAAACACAAGAACTACAACTAACTTCAACCACAGCCTTAGATGAAATCAACTGACGATAAAAGAATACATTAAATCTCTCAAGATCTCAGCAGAGGAGGATTAAACAACTCCACAAACAGCATTACCAGCTTCGCTTATTACTAACCAGATTGACTTTATTTCTGTCAGATGTCTACAAAAGTTTGTATTGAGAATTAACAAGGGTTTAACTCTAATGTGTTTCATTAGAAGTGACCATAACAGTAATTAGTGTTTCCATTAGTTGGTCTCTTAACCCTTATTATAGCTTTAGTCTTTTTTGGCTGCTGTGACAGTGTCTTTGTTAAACATATTTGCAGCAGCAAAGAAAGCTAAAGTGAAAGATCAGGTGATGGTGGTTACCAGTTGATGGCTTTATAATCATCATGAAATAACCCGATTCACTGATGTTTTTTTAATCTAACAATTATGTTGCTCGATTAATGCATTCATACTACAAACCCTGTGTTACTGCAGAATGAGATCCAGCAGTATTATAACAATCAGTTAAAATCTTTTAACAAACATGAGCACAAAAACTTAACCTATGCTGAAACACACAGATATCAACTATGATCTCAACAATGCATGAATCTCTACAATGGTGACAATCAAAAATATTCAGATAAACAGATCAATTCAGAACATCACTGAAAGCTACTTAATATCACAACAAAAACAACAGCAAAAAATAAAAGGAAATATTTAGAATTAAACTAAATAAAAGGACAATTCAGCTGCATAATTTATTCATGTTGCAATGCATGCTGGGAGTTTTGTAGTATGCTGGTACCCAGCATGCATTGCAGCAAGGTACTTTTGATTGTCACCAACGTTGAGATTCATGTGCTGATTGTTGATGTCTGTGTGTGTCATCGTAGATTAACTTTTCATGCTCATTTTTGTTAAAATCTTTTAACTGATTGTTATAACATTTCTGGATCTCATGCTGCAGTAACACTATGGAGCTTATAATATGACAAAATTATTTGAATTTTAATTGTGTAAATTAGAATTATTTGCAAGTGTAATCTAACAAAATTGAATTTTAGGTGGTAGTTTAAATATTTCTGAATTTGATTTTTTTTTTGAAATTTAACAAATTGAAATGTTTTATGGCTGAATTTTATAGACATGTATTTTCAAACAGCTAGTTTTTTTGTTCTGAATTCTTATACTGCAAATATTCAGTTTAAAAAAATACAGATTCAAGTTTTCAGGATGAAGAAATTCGGAACTTCAAATTCAGTTTTCTAAAATTCAATCTCAAAAATTCAAACTCAAAAATTCAGATCTTACAGAAAGTAGGTCACAGGTCATCCACAGGGAAGAGTAAAGGATCTCAGATAAGTCTAACAGAGCATTTTGGCTGCACTGCAGAAGTTTTCTGCCGCAAACGCGGTGGTGGTTCAAGAGAATCCGTGTATCTTTCGTTCAGTCGTTTTTTTATTTAATATTAAGAGTAGAAAATGAGAAAACAGCTTGAGTATTAGATTTCTAATATTCTAGTAATAATAGTCCGCTGCAGCGGAGCATTTTGGCTGCACTGCAGTAGTTTTCTGCCGCAAACGCGGCGCATCCTTTTGAGATGTAAATTATAATACATTTTAATTAAAATAAAACACATAAGTCCTACATCATAAAACTCAGAAGATTATGTATTTGAATATATTATATTATAATACAAATGAAAAGGCTTCATACTTCAGTCGAGTCCCAAAATACACGTATAGGCTAAATCAGCGTCTTCACAGCAAGGGAATGTTTGGAATAACAAGTAGGACTGTGCGGCACAGCTTGCCCTTTATATTGTACAACAGACCAATTAAATTAGTCAGAATAACTTTGTATATGTTTGGTTGACTGTGTTTCATTTTGATAATGAACAGTCTGTGATATGAAGCAACACCAGAACTGATACTATGTTGTGTGAGAGCGCGATGCGCCTGCGCCATCACTTGGATTTGTTCCACTGCTGGGAAATAACTTAATACTCTGTTATTTATAGTCATACAGATAATATGACATCATTCGAAACAGTCAAATGTATATTTTTATTTGTGTACAGTCAAAATGACTACAAAATATCATGCCATTGAAAAATAAATAAAACAACATGATGCGCGCTCACCAAAAATGAACCAAAATACAGAGAATAGCCTTCTTGGCGCGCCTACTTTTGAAAGTCAACATTTAGATTATTTAACGTTAAATGCATTATATATGCCTAAGTCACTTTGGAATAAATCACAGCGTGTTTTATGATAAAACGTGACTTATACAGTCCGGAAAATAGGCTATAGGTTATAGCAAATTCAGACCAACTGCTGGTCTACACAGAGAGAAAGCCCTTTCTAGGCTCTTCTGTTGTACCGAGCCATTCGTTAGTCTAGTTGTTTGATGAGAAAATTAAATGTAGCCTATAGTTGCAATACATGCGTTTTGTAAGCTCCGTGCAACTGCTGCAGCGGACTATTATTACTAGAATATTAGAAATCTAATAGTCAAGCTGTTTTCTCATTTTTCTACTCTTAATATAAAATAAAATAAACGACTGAACGAAGGTTACACGGATTCTCTTGAACCACCACCGCGTTTGCGGCAGATAACTACTGCAGTGCAGCCAAAATGCTCTGTTCGACTTATCTGAGATCCTTTACTCTTCCCTGTGGATGACCTGTGACCTACATTCTGTAAGATCTGAATTTTTGAGTTTGAATTTTTGAGATTGAATTTTAGAAAACTGAATTTGAAGTTCTGAATTTCTTCATCTTGAAAACTTGAATCTGTATTTTTTTTAACTGAATATTTGCAGTATAAGAATTCAGAACAAAAAAACTAGCTGTTTGAAAATACATGTCTATAAAATTCAGCCATAAAACATTTCAATTTGTTAAATTTCAAATGTTCAATATTCGTAAAAAAAAATTAAAAATCTAATTCAGAACTATTTAAACGTACACTATGGAATTTTTTCTCCACTAGGGGTCGCTAACATATTTACAATAACAAAGGCGTAGTTTGATGACGCAACATTTGCTAAGAATTATGGATCTTGTCGTCAACGTCAAGCCGACCGATCTAATAATGTTTATGGATGACTGAATACATCGATGCTTTTATCATGACTGTGATATGAAGCAGTTCGGGGTTGCTAAGAGACAGCTATCAGCTCCACACGCGACACGACTCCCGCGGATATAAAAGGAATGGACATCTCATTCTACCGAACTAACGTTACACGCGAGTGCAGAATTACAACTCACAGGTCAGTTTATTAGACAAATTAAACTTGTGAGGTAACGCAGCACTGTTCACTTGGTCTACCATTACACTATCACACTAAACTGCATTTGAATGTGTTGAAATGTATGTGTTAGTTTGTCTGTATGAGACTAGCAGTAAGCTAGATCAACATTAGAATAACATACAGATCATATTCTGACATTTTATCATTGTTGAACTATATAACATTGATTAGTTTTATGTAAATGTGCTCACCTGTTTAATAAAGTACATGTAGAAGCGGTCGAAGTCTCGGACGTGGAGCTCTCGTTTATATACTGTCTATGGGAGCTCTAGGCATCTCGAAAACACCGCGCTGATATTGATTCTCAGTTTAGTTCTCCTTTTTTATCCAAAGTCTGCTTGCCATGGTCCATAATGTTTGAACGAAATAACAGCAGCGTGCAGATAGATATTGCGAACTACAGTGGTCCACGTCTGTCGTCTTGGTTACTATCAGAGGGCTCTGGTTCATAGCTCTGGTTACCATGGCAGTACAAGCGGAAACCAGGGACAACGCGGATATGACGCCATTGACTGCGACAAAACGGAAATAAAGAAACGTGCCGTGTCTTCGAATTAAATTAAAATTTCTCCTGGTTTGAAAGTTGTTGGAAACAGTCGGGATAATGTAAGTACACAACTAAAAAATATATATAACATAGATATAGTGATTTTTGCTATTTTTAAAGCAAAAAAATTACATATTGTGCCTTTAAACTACCACCTAAAATTCAATTTTGTTAGATTACACTTGCAAATAATTCAAATTTACACAATTCAAATTCAAATCATTTTGTCATATTATAAGCTCCATAGTACACAGGGTTTGTGATGTGAATATAATGGTACAACACAATTGTTAGATTCAAAAGACATCAGTGAATCAGTCTATTTCATGATGATTATAAAACCATCAACAGGCAACCCATCATCACCTGATCTCGTTTCATTTGAGCTTTCTTTGCTGCTGCAAATGTGTTTGACAAACACTCAGTCACAGCGGCCAAAAAAGGCTAAATATATAATAAATAATGTACCTAAACCTACCCATCTCCACCCCCTGATCCCTAAACCCACCCCTAAACCTACCAATCTCCACCCCTTAGATCTGGATCCAACTCCGCCCCCTGGATCTCGTGTACTGCAGTGAGGTGCTACTGGCCTACTCTCGCATACATTTCAGGCAAGGCTAGGCGCATCTCAAACAAGCCTCTTCTCAAGAGGGGCTACACAAGCTCTGATGACAACACAGCTGCTCCACAATTGGCCCGATTCGCCACATGACAACGATCACGTGTGTTTCGTGTTTATTCGGACACCTTCAGTTACACCACTGCTCACAAATCTGTATTTTTATAACAGCAAAAGCTCTTTTCATGTAGTCACGATGTTATAGGCCTATTGTGTCATGTTTATAAAAATAAAACTGATAAAAAATTTAGACCCCACTTAATTGGTATTTAAATAGTATAGGCTTAAGTTATGTTGAACTTTATTCTTGTACAAACAGATGCTGTATTAAGCAGTACATAAAGTATTAAATGAAAATGTCTCTGAAACATCTGTGTATTTGGCAAATATTGCATTTATTTCACTTCAGCTGTGATAAAGTATGCAAATACAGCGAGAGCAAGTGTCAAACTTCACGTCTCCGTTTTCAGCTCCTCCCCGACTGCAAGTGGCAACTCTCGCCGATCGGTTACATCCAAGGGGGTAATCTTTCCGAAAAAACTGAAGCTTCCCCGGGGGGCGCCATTGATTAGCAGACCATCACCTGCTGTTAGCATTCCATTGACTCCCATTATTTTGGCGTCACTTTGACAGCGAATAACTTTAGATCTGAGGCGTTTAAAGACTCCATTTGTGATGCGATCTGGGAAAACCCGTCGGATGTCGCGCTGGGCCGTTTTCACTAAATTCCAAAATAGTTTGAATGTCAGTTTTTTGTCAAATTATTTTTTTTTTTCATTAAATTATTATTCTATAACATCTTTTCTCTTATCTCTGAAAATATCTTGGCAAAATTCCCTTGTTTAGTGCAGAAAAAAAGCGATAGTGTCAAGCTGAAAATACTCTCTTTCTCTAATGCGACCATTTTCTCTAACGCCCGGCAGAGGTGAAAAAGACAAAAAACAATCGCCGTATATCCCATACACCTGTCCGTCTCTTAACACTACAAAGATAGTTTACCTATAAAATAAACCACATAACATGTACAGTGAATGTGTATTAGTGCGCATTTCGCGCTGTTGATTTAAAAATCTTGCTTTCCCCTGTTGTTTGATTTCATGGAAAGTGATTTTGCCAAGAGATCTCTTATTTATTTATTTAATATAAGACATAGGAGGAAGAGACAACGGACCAAACAGATATCTTCATTCAGCAGCCTTACCATCTCTTCCTGATTTTCGGACAAAGAAGCTCAGTCTTTATACCGCTAACCAAGAAAAAACTATATCACCATAGGAACACATACATTACCACAGAAACATATGGTTTCCATTAACGTTGGAATGTATATCCCCTTATGCTATGCTTGTATAAACACTGAATATACATTTCAGTCCAGCACACATTCAAAGTCCCCCAAAGTCTCTCTTCCCCCATATCTTCACAAAATACATTGAGTACAAATGATTATGAATGTATATAAAACGTATAAAAGAGATACATAGTACTACTGATTATGAATATTAATAAAAAAAATAAAAAAATACTAAAAACAACATTAAATGATGAAATTTGAGTCTTCAGTCCCTCCTCTGGAACTACGTCAGTCAGTTCCACACCATCACTCCACCAGTGGCCACCTAATGAAGCGATAGTGAAGGAAGTACAAACAGACCAAGACATAAACATAGAGACAGAAGAATAGAAACAGAAAAGAAAACAAAAGGACAAAACAACAAAACAACAAAGAACCCCAACCCATGTCATGTCCCTGTATACTACTGTATGTGTCATTTCACATCTATGTGTAAGCATTTAAAAATGAACCCCAATCATCATAAAAAAAAACAAAAAACGAATAAGTCTTCCGCCAGTGCCTTGACTCGTTAATTAATTAACTCAACAAACTAAAATAAACGTTGATGTTAAAGGATTCTATCCCTTGGGGTTGAAAATCAGTAAGCGGGTGTTCATTGTTTGTGAGGTTGTGTTTTGTAAGTAGTGTAGAATGTGTAAAATCTCCTCTCACACCGTATGTCCCATTCATGGTTCTATCCATTTGGTTAGTAATAACCAATTTAACAGGTTTGGTACTTTTCCTTCCAATAACACATATGATGAGGTTTATTGCTAACAGAATCACAAAGACTCCTACCATAGTCAAAACTATCCATTCCGACCATGACCGATTTCCTGGAATTTGCGTTAATTTCCTCTCAGACATCAATTTAGCTATTCCATTCGCTACAATAACATGACCCTCTTGAGCTGCCTTAACACTTCCTTTAACTCTCTTAACCATTTCAAAGAGTTCATAATTCCTCTCCTCTACCAAATCATTATTCCACCACTGTGGATCTAGCTGCAACAATTGTACATGTGGAACATGAATTCCACCCAAGTAAAGAGGATAGAGAATCTCAATGCAAAATGGATCAGGAGGAATTGGACATAACGTCCCTCCATATATCATACTTTCACTTATTCCATCATGTAATATACACCACTGTGCTTCTGACACCTGCCATGCACCTGTGGCTTGATCTAAAGGAACAACTTCCCAAACTGCGGATCCATTAAGAGATAAACTGAACATTGTAGAACATGAGCAAATTACCCACTCATGTTCCTCAACACAACAGTCTGTGGTAGAAATCATTGGTGTATACCAACCAAAAATCGTCAGGCACCTCAAACACCGAAGCCTGTGCGCCGAGCTCGCCCGCCCCCTCCTCCTGTGAGAGCTCTTCGGCCTCTTCGGCCAAAACGCCAGGGCCCACACCCTCCTCCATCTGCTCGAGGTGAACCAAAAACAACTGATACCAGCTCTCAGTGATGTGTTTTGGGTTCCTGTTATGATAACAGTAACTTTCTCAAATGTTTACAGAACAAGCGGGAACCCAGTGTGCCTGTATCTTTCTCTATTGCTGTTCTATTACAAGATAGAAAGTCTAAGGCCTTCAATAGCCGTACAGCAAACCCAACTAATCTGGTGCCTATTACATGTCAAACTAAGATTGCTGTGGGGACAAAAAGTAAGACTGTTAAGTTAGCACTTTTAAACATTCGCTCACTTAAAAATAAATCACTTCTAGTCAACGACTTAATAACCACAAACAACCTGGACTTTATGTTTCTAAATGAAACCTGGCTAGAATACAGCTGCAGTGCAACAATCCTCAATGAAACAGCCCCTCCTAACTTTACTTTTATGAGTGTCTGCAGAGCTGTTAAGAGAGGTGGGGGTCTAGCTGCTCTTTTTAAAGATATCTATCAATGTAAGCAAATATCATTTGGGAATTACCCGTCTTTCGAATATCTGGGTACTGTGTTAAAAGGTGCTCCACGCATTTTACTTATCATTATTTACAGGCCTCCAAAATATTCTCCAGCCTTTGCTGAGGACTTTACAGAACTGTTATCAACAATTACCTCAGAGTTTGACTGTTTTGCCATTGCTGGAGATTTTAACATTCACATAGATAATGCAGAAAACAATATGGCAAAAGAAATCAAAACTGTTTTAAAAACTTTTGATCTGACTCAGCATGTACATGGACCCACACACAATCATGGACACACTCTAGATTTACTTATCAGTAAGGGTCTAAACATTTCATCGATTTTTATTAAGGATGTAGCACTGTCTGATCATTTCTGTATTTTCTTTGATATATTGATCTCTCCTGCCACTGAAGCTAAATCTGTGTCTGTCAAGAAGAGATGCTTAAATGAGAACACTAGTGTACTATTTATGAAGGCTATATCCTTAACACCAAGCATATCTGCTGACTCTGTTGATTTTCTCCTTGATTCTTTTAACTCAAAAGTTAAAAATATAATTGATGATATTGCTCCTGTTAAAGTCAGGAAGAAGAGTGGCAGACAAAAAGCACCTTGGAGAAACTCAACAGCAGTGCAACATATGAAAAGACAATGCAGAAAAGCAGAGCGCATGTGGCGGAAGACAAAACTTGTAGTCCATTATAACATCTACAAAGACAGCCTGCATGCTTTCAATATGGAACTAGGCAAAGCTAGACAGACTTTCTTCTCAAATATTATAAACAGCAATTTAAACAACACACGCACTCTTTTTGCTACTGTAGAGAGACTGACAAACCCCCCAAGCCAGATTCCTAGTGAAATGCTCTCAAACAGCAAGTGCAGTGAGTTTGCTTCTTTCTTCTCTGAGAAAATCAATAATATCAGAAAGGTGATCAGCACATCCTTGAGTTGCACTGAGGTCAGACAGATCAGACCACCTGAGAAAGTAGTTACTATGTCTGACTTCAAAGAAATTGATGGCAAAATTTTGGAAGAAACCGTACAACACCTTAAAACATCAACATGCGCTCTTGACACACTTCCCACATCTTTCTTCAAAATTGTGCTAAACAGTTTAGAAGCAGATCTTCTAGAAGTGGTAAATGCCTCACTTCTCTCTGGGAGTTTTCCAAACTCCCTGAAAACTGCAGTTGTCAAGCCCCTCCTGAAAAAGAGCAATCTGGATAAGACCATATTAAGCAACTATAGACCGATCTCAAATCTTCCTTTCATAGGCAAGATCATTGAAAAAGTTGTCTTCAATCAGCTGAACAAATTCTTAAGCTCGAATGGATACTTTGATAATTTTCAATCTGGTTTCCGACCGCATCACAGCACAGAGACAGCGCTCATAAAGATAATAAACGATATTCGCTTAAATACTGATTCAGGCAAATTATCAGTGCTGGTACTACTCGACCTCAGTGCTGCATTTGACACTGTCGATCATAACATACTTCTTGACAGGCTGGAAAACTGGGTGGGGCTTTCTGGGATAGTCCTAAAATGGTTCAGGTCATACTTAGATGGGAGAGGTTATTATGTGAGTATAGGAGACCATAAGTCTGAGTGGACATCCATGACATGCGGAGTCCCTCAAGGCTCAATTCTTGCGCCACTCCTGTTCAACCTGTATATGCTCCCAATGAGCCAAATAATGAGAAATAACCAAATTGCTTACCACAGCTATGCAGACGACACACAGCTGTACTTAGCCCTATCGCCTAACGATTACAGCCCCATTGACTCCCTGTGCCGATGCATTGACGAAGTCAACAGTTGGATGTGTCAAAACTTTCTTCAATTAAACAAAGACAAAACTGAAGTTATTGCGTTTGGAAACAAAGATGAAGTTCTCAAAGTGAACACATACCTTCACTCTAGGGGTCAAACAACTAAACATCAAGTCAGGAATCTTGGTGTGACACTAGAGTCAGACCTTAGTTTCAGTAGTCATGTCAAAGCAATAACTAAATCAGCATACTATCATCTGAAAAATATTGCAAGAATTAGATGCTTTGTTTCCAGACAAGACTTAGAGAAACTTGTGCATGCTTTCATCACCAGCAGGGTGGATTATTGTAATGGACTCCTCACTGGCCTTCCCAAAAAGACCATAAGACAGTTGCAGCTCATACAGAACGCTGCCGCTAGGATTCTGAGCAGAACCAGAAAATATGAACATATCACACCAGTCCTCAGGTCTTTACACTGGCTCCCAGTTAGATTTAGGATTGATTTCAAAGTATTATTACTGGTATATAAATCATTCAATGGCCTAGGACCTCAATACATTGCAGATATGCTCACTGAATATAAACCCAACAGATCACTCAGATCATTAGGATCATATCAGCTAGAAATACCAAGGGTTCACTCTAAGCATGGTGAGTCTGCTTTTAGCTATTATGCCAGCCACAGCTGGAACCAGCTTCCAGAAGAGATCAGATGTGCTCCTACAGTGGTCACATTCAAATCCAGACTCAAAACACTTCTGTTTAGCTGTGCATTTACTGAATGAGCACTGTGCCGCTGTTCGTCCGACTGTTTGTACTGTACTGTATTTTACTCTATTTTTCTAAACTGTTTTAATTATTCTTATTTCTTTTAATTATTTTAATTTCTCCTATGTCAGCAGGGCATTTAGCCCGAAACTGTAAATGCCCACTCAGAAGGTGATAATGTGAAAGTGATTAATGTGGGTTTGAAAGTAGAACAGTATTTAAATGACGATATTAAAGTTTTCGTCTGAGAAAGAATGTGAACGCAGTGCTAAAGTGCTAAAGAAAGTGAAAAGAACGTGTGAGTAAATGAGGGAGAAAAGAAAGTTAAAGGAAAGTTGATAGATGGAAGTCGTAAGAAGATTGAAGGTTAAAAGAAGGTTGAAAGATTTAAGTCTTAAGGGAATCCTTTGAAAGAAAGATCTATAATAAATATTCTTTTTTTATTTTTTAAAAGTACTGTATTTTATTTTATTTTTCTAAACTGTTTTAATTATTCTTATTTCTTTTCATTATTTTAATTTCTTCTATGTAAAGCACTTTGAATTGCCATTGTGTATGAAATGTGCTATATAAATAAACTTGCCTTGCCTTGCCTTGCCTTGCCTTGCCTTGCCTTGCCTTGCCTATCACCTTCAGCCCAATATCCATTCTTGGTTTTATCAATATGTCTCGTATTGAGAATAACTTACAACCATCTCTAATCAATGTCAATGAACTTGATTCCTGAAATGGAAGCAGATAAATAATTAAACATCACTTCTTTGTTCCCAATCTTAAAAGCTAATGCATGAACAGTGCTCAATATCAGGCCATTAACCTTCATAATTTTGTTAATTCACTAAGCAAGGTTTAACTTGTGACTAATGATACCATCTCCGTTTAAGGCAAACACTTGTATCGATTGTTAAGAGTATCTCACATGGTCCCTCCCTTCTAGGGTCTAAACCTTTCCTAGCAATATGTTTGACCATAACAAAACTGCCTAACTCAGGAATGTGTAGAATGTCAGTAGTGGTATGTTTTTCATCCCATTGCTGTTGAGCTTCTCGCACTTTCTTATTATTGTCTTTGGTAGCTTTGTCCAGCATTGTGAGATAGCGTCGTAACTTCTCTTGGAACAAAGTAGAATCTCCTCCCGTTCCCGCAGGTGGCGGTGTATCAAGAGATAGAATCATTGCTCCTCCAGTCATCAGTTACGAATAATTCCCTCTATAAGCTGACGAACTTGTGCTTCTGTCCACATCTTCCCTTGAGAGGTTTCATCATGGTTTTGCACACTGACTTGTTTGAATGATGGACCTTGTCCTTCTACTCCACCTCCTTTAGCCCAACAATCTTTTCTTAAGTGACCACGCTTTCCACAGTTGCTACAAATCTTCAACCACCTCTCTGTGTCTATGTTGTATTGAACTGTTGCCACTCCTCTTCGATTTGGCTTGTTTCCTTCTTCATTGTTTGATCTTAGAGCCATCTCTAAGCGGCCAGCCCATTGCATAATTTGGTCAAATGTTTCACCTGGGTTAACTCCAAGTGATAAGGCTTGTTGGTATTTTGTGCTAAGTCCATCCACAAGTGCGTCAGTGAACTGTACATCATCTCTGTCCGGTTGTTTCTTAGCACAGAGAGCCCATCTCTCGTAAGCATTCCACTTACGCAGAGCATATTCATCTGGAGATTCATCATCTTTTTGCTTAATCAATGTCACTGATGTGAATGGAATTTTTCCACTTCCCAAGATTTCTTGGATTTCTTTTCGAAACACATCTAATGTTTGCCAAAGACCCAGGGGTCGTCCTTGGTCATCAACCCACAGATTTATCCATTGGGCTGTTGTTATCAAAGCTGGCAAGCGTTCCCATCTGTCTCTTGGGATTTTAGCTTTCACAATGGTGTGTATGTCTTTTAATGTCATTTGATGTGCTTCAACCAGAGAGTCTAATTCTCTCCAAAACTCGGTGTTTGGATCTTGTCTCTTCAAAGGAGGCAAGGCTGTGAGAATGGCTTGACGTTCTCCTGGTGTGAATGGTCTCTCTTCTGTCATCATTTCAGATTGTAAGTCTTCCTTTTTAACCACAGGAGAAGAAATTCAGGACCGATCTTGTCAACTGTGAACATGTCGTCATCTCTTGTCTCATCACCCCAGTCAGATCCATGATTACGAGCTGGTGTACATCGCAGCATGTCTCTGTTTGGCTGGGCTGATTTAGATATTGTTATTATTGGAGCTGCTAGTGCAGATGCAATGTACATCTTGTCAACTGGACCTCCATTTGATCTCGAAGCTTGAGGCAGTGTCAGAGGTTTAGATGGACTCGTATATTGTTCAGGCAAAGCTGGATAGATTGGTTTGTAAGGAGGAGGCGTTACTGTGGCTGCGGATTTCACTGGTGGTTGTGAATATTTCCTTTCAGCTTCAGTTATTATGTTCGTCCAATCTGGATCAAACGAATCATCATTGGTTATATTTTCTCCATCTGAACATTTAATAGACATGATTTTGTTCAACTTGTTAAATGCTTCAATTTGAGGCTTCATTGCTTCAGCAAGTGGAGCTGGACCACCATTTAGATTGCAACAAATTCCACCTTGTTTCACAATCCAATGAGCTGCCAGTATTGGGAATGCTTTGGATTTTATCTTGTCTTTTTGAGACTCGAACCAGCGTAACTGTGCATCAATATTTGCATTTATGTCAAGTCATAGGCGTAATTTACGGGTGGGACGGGTGGGACATGTCCCCACCACTTTTTACCAGGCTCGATATTGTCCCCACCACTTTTAAAAAGTAACTGAAAAATAGATTGCGTAAGGTATGTATTAAAGGAAAAGCACCATCTACAAATCGTCACTCTTCGTAATCTAATTCATTCATTTAATTAACACATTTTTCCGCCGGTCAGAAGCTTTTCAACGTCCTCAAAGATGAATATTAAGTCTCGTTGTGAAACTATCGCGAGACACGCGATATGCGTCCTGGGATATGTAGTTTCCTTTCCTAAGTCTACAGATTCCTGTACCTTTCTTTTTACGATGTTCGTATCAAGGTCTGTTTCAAGGTTGAAATATTTTATTTGAGATTTTTGAGAAGATTAATTGGACAATATCTCTGGTCCACAAGTCAAATCATCACTCACTTTAGTCATCAAGTGATCAAGTGATGACTAGAAGGTGGACGACAGTTCTTCTTCAACCACGAAGCGAGGTGAGTTCACTTGAGGCATTATTAAAAAGTCACGGTTATTATCACAAGTCATGAAGTGTTATCATGTTATCAACGAGGAATAGACACGGTTTCTATGCAATGTTCTACACTAGTATTTATATCAGTTGAATTGGTGCAGCAGAGACTATGATTTGGACTTTTGGTTACTAGTCAAAGGGTATTTAACATTTTGGAGATGTTATCTGACAGAAGATCGGAGCGGATCTTCTGTCAGATAACATCTCCAAAATGTTAAATACCCTTTGACTAGTAACCAAAAGTCCAAATCATAGTCTCTGCTGCACCAATTCAACTGATATAAATACTAGTGTAGAACATTGCATAGAAACCGTGTCTATTCCTCGTTTAGTGAGATCAAATAATAAATCTAATGCAGGATCTAGGAAAAATCTAATTGTTATTAAAACAGAAAATGTTGCTATTAGTAAACAAAAACTATTTCTAAAGCTAGGTCTTCTAAACATTAGATCACTCACACCTAAGGCAGTTATTGTAAATGAAATAGTCACAGATAATAGCTTCGATGTACTTTGCCTTACTGAAACCTGGCTTAAACCAAATGATTATTTCGGTATTAATGAGTCTACTCCTCCTGGATACTGTTATAAGCATGAGCCCCGTCTGATTGGCCGTGGCGGAGGTGTTGCAACCATTTATAAAGATATTCTAAATGTTACTCAGAAAACGGGTTATAAGTTTATTTCATTTGAAGTACTTGTACTAAATGTTACGCTCTTAGATGTTAGAAAAACATCACTATTATCTCTAGCCTTGGCTACCGTATATAGACCGCCAGGGCCTTACGCTGATTTCCTAAAAGAGTTTGCAGATTTTCTCTCAGACCTATTAGTCAATGTCGATAAAGCATTAATTGTTGGAGATTTTAACATACACGTAGATAATCCAAATGATGCGTTAGGAGCTGCGTTTACAGATTTATTAAATTCATTTGGGGTCAAGCAAAACGTCACCGGACCAACTCATCGTCTTAATCATACACTCGATTTAATTATATCACACGGAACCGATCCAACCGATATAGATATCATTCCACAAAGTGATGAAGTCACTGATCACTACATGGTAACTTGCATATTACGTACTGCTGTAATATGTCATGCGGCGTCGCGTTATCAACCAGGCAGAACAATCCTCCCATCCACCATAGATAATTTCTCAAATTGCTTATCTAATCTGTCTCAGCTGCTGCCTGAACCCAAACAAACAGATGAACTAGAAGAACTAACTAGCACTATGAGCACCATTCTCTCTAGAACATTGGATGTGGTTGCACCTATTAAATTAAAAAAGGTCAGAGAGAAAAATAAAGCACCATGGTATAACAATACTACGCATGTTTTAAAGAGAGAAACCCGTATTTTAGAGCGTAAATGGAAACAAACTAATTTAGAGGTCTTTAGAATCGCGTGGAAAGACAGTATGTCACGTTATAAAAAGGCCCTAAAAGCTGCCAGGGCTGAGCACCTCCGCAAACTAATAGAAAACAACCAAAACAATCCAAGGTTTCTATTTAACACCGTGGCTAGACTAACAAATAAACAGACGTCACCCGAACAAAATATCCCGTTACAGTTCAGTAGTAATGATTTCATGAACTACTTCACTGAGAAAATAGAAAGCATCAGAACCACAATTATAAACGTTCAATCTTCAATCGCGCCTTACAATTCAGCTTCAATTATCACCCCGAAAGAACAATTACAGTGCTTTACAACTATAGAACAAAAAGAGTTAAATAAACTTATCACTTCATCTAAAACAACAACATGTTTATTAGATCCTATACCAACTAAACTACTGAAATAAGTGTTATCTGTAGTGGAAGAGCCTCTCCTCAATATTATTAACTCGTCTTTATCTTTAGGTCATGTTCCAAGAACATTTAAACTGGCAGTTATAAAACCTCTCATTAAGAAACCACAATTAGATCATAATAATCTAGCAAATTATAGACCCATTTCAAATCTTCCATTTATGTCTAAAATATTAGAAAAAGTGGTGTCCGCTCAACTGGGCTCTTTCTTGCAACAAAATGATATCTATGAAAAGTTTCAGTCTGGATTCAGACCGCATCATAGCACTGAAACTGCGCTCGTTAAAATCACAAATGATTTACTTTTAGCTTCCGACCAAGGCTGTATCTCAATACTAGTTTTACTTGATCTTAGTGCTGCGTTCGATACTATAGATCACACAATACTCTTAGATCGACTACAAAATTATACTGGTGTTCAAGGACAAGCACTAAGCTGGTTCAAATCATACCTATCTGACCGCTACCATTTTGTCTATTTAAATGGAGAAAAATCGATCATAACTCCAGTAAACTATGGAGTGCCGCAGGGATCTGTATTAGGCCCCCTGTTATTTTCAATATATATGATGCCACTTGGAAATATTATAAGGAAACATGGAATTAGTTTCCATTGTTATGCTGATGACACTCAAATATATATTTCATCACGGCCGGATGAAAACGCTACATTTTCCAAATTGACAGAGTGTGTTAAAGATATAAAAGATTGGATGACGCGTAATTTTCTTTTATTAAATCCAGACAAGACAGAGGTAATACTTATCGGTTCAAAAAACCGCCCACAAAACCTCGCACAATACAACTTTAACATCATAGGATGTCCTGTTACTTTATCCTCTACAGTAAAAGACCTGGGTGTTATACTCGATTGCAACCTGTCTTTTGAAAATCATATTTCTTATGTTACAAAAACAGCCTTTTTCCACCTTAGAAACATTGCTAAGCTACGTAATATGCTATCAGTTTCTGATGCAGAAAAGTTAGTTCATGCATTCATGACCTCGAGACTGGATTACTGTAATGCTTTATTAGCTGGTTGTCCTGCATCCTCAATAAACAAGCTACAGTTAGTCCAAAATGCCGCCGCTAGAGTTCTTACGAGATCAAGAAAATATGATCATATAACACCGATTTTATCATCACTGCATTGGTTACCTATAAAGTTCCGTATTAATTACAAGGTATTGCTACTGACTTATAAAGCCCTAAACGGCTTAGCTCCAGTCTATTTAACGGATCTTCTATCGCCCTATAATCCATCGCGCTCTTTGAGATCACTAAATTCAAGGCTTTTGGTCATACCTAGGATATCCAGAACCACCAAAGGAGGGAGAGCATTTTCACATTTGGCTCCAAAACTCTGGAATAGTCTTCCTGATACTGTTCGTTGCTCAGACTCGCTCTCCCAGTTTAAAACTAGATTAAAGTCGCATCTCTTCAGCCAGGCATTCATATAATCCTACAGTTCAAACTACAATCCGGCCTCTATCCAATGCCAGAGGAGAACTGGCCCCCGACTGAGCCTGGGTTCTCCCAAGGTTTTTTTTTTTCTCCATTAAGGCACCTGATGGAGTTTTAGGACACCATTAGGTCACTTGATGGAGTTTTTCGGTTCCTTGCCACTGTTGCCTTTGGCTTGCTCAGTTGGGGATATTTTGGGGATATTTAATTTAATTTTATCAATCAATAAATTCCTCTTGAAACAAACTTTGTTGTATTATTTTAATTTAATACTGTGAAGCTGCTTTGATGCAATCTGTATTGTGAAAAGCGCTATACAAATAAACTTGACTTGACTTGTTATATGAAAAAATTAAGTTATGTAAGAAGTAAATAATTCATTTTGTAAACTCGTCTTAATTCAGTAACGTTAGTAACGGTTCGTTCGTTACTAACGAACGAGCACGTGAAGCAGTTTAGGCTTGACGTTAGCTAACGTTAGCAAATGCGATTTAGTGGTGGTAAGAATCATATACAGATTCATATAGGTGTCAGTCCTCTTGAAAGTAAAAATGCAATGAATTGGCTTTTATTGTTAACTAATGTTTTAATTCTGTAACATCGTTTTAGTGAAACCGTTTGATGTCAGCCTTTTCCACGATTCCATCACAAGTGCGGACTAAAGAGGTAGGCTAAGTTTGTGCTACCATAGAATGTTATTATTGTTATTTCATTATTATTATTATTTATTTCCAATTGTATTTACTTTTTTTGGTATATCATTTTATATATGTTTGCTTCTAAGGTAACGCTACATAGTATTTTAAGTGTTTAATAAGTGATAAAGATGAAAATGTATAGTATGACAAAATGTTGAGCAACAAAGATACATGCTTTTGTTAGAAGTCAACAGTAATCTTGTTTATTAACAATAAACAATAACATCGGTATGTTTATGAACACATCAGAATGAACTGTAATAAGAAATAAAATAATATTGTAATGGATGTAAAAAAAAAGCAGGAAAAAAAGCAGAGTATCAGAGTACTCTAGAGGAACTAAATCTCTTTAGGTTTAGTTAGCTTTGTCCACTAAAATGAACCAAAAACCTGAGCACGTCTCTCTGAGGCCTTTATGAATCCCTGGCTTATTTTTGTTGTGTCTAATTTATTTGTTCTGTCTTTGTGAACATGACAGACAATAACGCTGTTCAGACGGTTCTGGGACATAGTTGATCGAAGCCATGTCTTCAGGCGCCGGAGAGCGCTGAAGCTTCTCTCTGCCTCAGCTGATGATGCAGGAACTACGAGAAGTAAGCGGACCAGAGTCTCCACTTGCTTGAAGAGTCCACGGACCTCAGGTACCATGTTCTTCAAAATATTGACCACTTCTGTACAACTTTGGTATTTATAATTTGTGCGAAACATGGCCATCTGCACCTTTAGGGACCGGGATTCCAGCTCAGGGTACAGTTCAACAGTGTTGTTGACTTGCCCAGAGATCAGGACGTTTTCAAGCATGACAATGTTGCGCAGACCCTCCTGCTCAAATCGACGTGTCAGCTGTGTCATCACTGTATCAAGAACTTGGAAGAACTGCACACGATAGTACTCCTCATCTGTATTTGGACTGTAAGGCTGAGCTGGACCAGCGTGTCTTGCAGAAGGCCTTCTAAAATGTGGTACTTTTATCGCCTCAAGGTCCAGTGATGTTACCACCTCAGATGCCTTTGTGTAGAGCTCTCTGAAACTTTCATCTGATCTTTTGTTCTGAAAGCCATTTTTCACACACTCAACTGCACTTAGCATGCCTCCGACTGTTGCTCCTCTCGCTTGCAGTGAGGTGTTCAGGCCTTCAAGGCCTATCATGATGTCCTGTGCCAACAGCAGTCCAAGGACAGTGTTCCCTCTCTGGAAACGCTCGTGAAGGCCATTGGCTTTGGAGGCAGTGTCATGTGTGCCGGATGATGCCATTTCCTCCAGTGCTGTCAAGACAGCTTCATATTGGGTGAGGACAGAATTGATGGCTGGTGTTCGCACTGTCCATCTAGTTGGGCACAATGGTTTCAGTGTTGTATAGCAGCCAGATGTAGATTTTGCCACAGACTTAAAAATGGTTTTAAATTTGCCTGACTGGCCAAACAAACAGCCCAGCTCATGTATCCATTGCAAAGAATCGCGAATTATTGGTGCGGCTGAACAGGCTGCTTGTGTGACCAAGTTCACACAGTGGGGGCCACAGTGAACAAAAGTGGCAAGTGGTTGCTCTCTGCGGATGTGAGCTTGTACACCTGACAAATGCCCAGACATGTTTGCTGCTCCATCGTAGGTTTGACCACGCAGACTGGAAAGGGGAAGGTTTAGACGGAGGAGAACATCAGAGGCAATCCTGCCTATTTGCTCACCAGTTGTAGAAGAAGCTTCATAAAGGCCAACAAACTCCTCTCTAGGTTCCAGGTCTGTGTCAACATAACGTATGCAGATAGACACTTGCTCAACACCACTAATGTCCTGCGTCCCATCCATTATTATTGAATACTGCACTACTGGTAAAGCAGAAATTTCCTGTGCAATTCCACGAATTATGGTGTTGCTCATTAAATTCATTATTTCATTTTGTATTGCAGGGCTTGTGTAGCAGTGATTGCGTTTGAGCCAGCTTGCCAGACCAGGATCACTCTCTGCCATGAAAAGGAGAAGCTGGTGGAAATTTCCTTCCTCTTGGTTGTGCCCCCTCAGAGGCAAGCCTTGTTGGGTCAGGTATTTAACAGCATTTACTATTTTTGACAAATTTAACCTGGCCTCCTCTTGTGCCTTTGATGAAATGCTGCACAGTTGCACTTTTATATATTTTTCAGAGTGTATGAATGTGTTCACAGCAATGTTGTGAGCTTTGCTTTTTGTATGTCTCTCGAAAGCTTCTGGACCATGTTTCCAGTTCCTGAAACCCTGAGAGACGAATGCTTGCTCTGTATTTTTGGCCAGTGTGGATGTCTGTTCGGAAAAGGCATTGAAGCAGTAAAAACACACTACCCCTTTAAGTTCAGAGCAGTAGTGCAGCCATGAGAAGCTCTTAAACCAGCTCTCCTGAAATCTAAGAGTTTTGTTTGACAACTTCTGAACCTCAATGAATTTGGGATCAGGCTGAAATGGTTCAGTTGTTCTGTATATTTCAGGTGCCTGCTGTCCTGGCTCTATGGAAGGAGTTGGCTGTATTGATTGCTGCAACTGTGTGATCTCCACAGTCAAGTTTTGCCCTGCCTCACCCAAGCTATCAGCTGCCTGCCTCTGTAGATAGTTCATTACATTTTTAGCAATTTTACATGAGCATTGATGAATTCATATTTTGTAAATAGTTGTTATGTGTTACATAGTTAAGTGTTTTCTAATTATTTATAGCTATTTAAAAATGCAATATGAATTTAATTTATACATGACTAATTATAAATGAGTATGTGAATGATTTTCTATTGTTTTTTTTTGGGGGGGGGGGGGGGGGGAATAGTTTTAATAATCTAATTTATGTGAACTATGTGAAATGTTTATAGTAATATTAAAGTAAAAATATGTATTGCAACATGATTTTATTTAAAATGTATTTGTAGTCTACAATGTTAATACTGTATTTTAGTCTTATCCTTACCTCTACATTTTCTGCTCCCTGTTCTTGTTCATTGTCAGTAGGCACATTTGTCTGATTCTGGGGGGGAAATTACTAGTTCAACCCAGGATCTAAATGTTTACATTTGCAAATCATAAGCAATATATTTGCATTTGTCCATCATTGAAGGCAGAATAATAATTAAATCACTTTTAGGCAATAGGACAATTCTATGTTATGACTGGGATTTCCACAATTAAAACAATTAAGTATACAAGTCTTTAGTTCATAGTCCTTTAATTCAGTTTTGTATTAAATCACAGCGCGCTCCAGTGGCCGCCAAAAAACATTAGCGACAGTATGTCTATTCACGTAAGTTAAATAATGTTTTCGTGTTAAGCAAAGTAACTTACTGTGCGTGGCTGCTTCACTAAAAAGCTTCTTATATCACTTCCACACTTTCTTTTGGACATTCTGTTGATGTTTTAACATTTATGCTATAGGTTGCAACATCTGCCGTTAACTAGCCTTTACATGTGGGGTGGGGGAGGAAAAAATAGAGCTTTTATAAAAACGTAATAAAAAAAGATTCGTCAAAACAATTTCATTTATTTAATTATTTAATTAATAAAGATAGTTTAACCATTTTAAACACAACTTAACTCTCATTCATGTTTTACACAAGGTTTTGCGTAGTTCAGGATTGGTTCAATTATTTGATTGGATGAGGAAACATTTTGTGGGCTTGTCTTGACTCTTGACGTAATGTTGATTCTTCCATGTTCAGCGCGTGCATCGATCACACCTGCTTTTAGCAAGTTGTCCGGCTGGTATTGAGAAAATATGTAAGTAATGCAAAGTAGAATGAATCGTAATACACACACACACAATTGTGCAATAATGAATACGCTGCAGCCTGCAGCTGAGCTGACCATGTAATGGTAAGTTCACCATATTTATCTTGCGTATTTTAGCTACCCTATGTGTTGTGTTGTGTGATAAGCAAAACGTAACATTCACATTCTGAATGTGTTACGTTTTGCTTATTCGGATGTTTATAGACACATTTGTGAATGTGATGCATGTGTAGGCCTACATCAAAGTGAAAATTAAGTGCATTTCCAACTCTGAACTCAGTCCCCAAGTAAATTCGGTTATTAAATAAATAAATAGCAAAAGGAGTTGAGCGGTGTCCCCACCACTTCTCAAAGCAAAGTTACGCCACTGTGTCAAGTCCTTTCCTCAAAAGCTTAGCTTGTTTCTTGTTCTTTCTTTCAAGATACCAAGCCGAAATCGTTCTGCTATTACAGTCACTTTCTGCCATCTTGCAAAGTTTTATCACTCTGTGCCGATGCACTCAGACAGCAGGATTGTGTGTCTGTGAGTGTGAATGTGTGTGTCTCTAAGGGTGGGGCTATCGCTACTCTGCTTCTCTCTCTCTCCCTCCCTCTGTATGTATGTGTGCGCTCAGAACTGCAAGCCTATGTATGTGTGTATGCATATGTGCATGTGCATGTATGTGTGTGTGTGTGTCAGAGGCTGACTTTCTTCTCTCTCTCTCTCCCTCCCTTCTCCAAACTACAGTATGTGTGTGTGTGTGTGTGTGTGTGTGTGTGTGTGTGTGTGTGTGTGTGTGTGTGTGTGTGTGTGTGTGTGTGTGTGTGTGTGTGTGTGTGTGTGTGTGTGTGTGTGTGTGTGTGTGTGAAGGTATGGAGCAAATTCTAAAGGGAGGGGCTGCCTCACTCTCTTTCCCTCTCTTTTACTTCACAGAACAAAAGAAAATTTTAAAGAAAAGTTAACTCCAATGTTTTTCAGTATTTTTTGTTTGGTTTCCAGCTAACTCGAAACAGTTTTTTTTCTTTCTTTTTTAAAAATATTTGTGGATTTTATCTCAGATTAATTTCTTTGTTTTCTTTTTCCTTTTTTTTTCTTTAAGCTTACTCGGATCAGTATCCTCAAATATTTGAACAGATCCATCTCAATCCCAGCATATCAAATAATTTTAGAGGTTTACTTTTCAGAGAAACTTAAATAAGCCAAATTAAATTGAATTATTTTTTTTATTTTTATTTTTTTATTATACTATGTCTTATATTCATTGGCAAAACCACAGGTTCCTTAACCCCCTGAGGTCGACGGTATCGCCGGCGATACCAGCTCGCTTTTTTTTTTATTAGTGTAAAAGAAACTCATAAATACTCTGTTGACTTTGATTTTCCATAGGAGTTTCATACATCAATCGATTCTGTTAAATGTGTATTATTTTTGTGTATACTCACAATAAAAACAAAGTGTTGTGCTTTTTGCCAAATAAAGAAAAATAAACACGAAGCGAGTTCTGCCTTCTCTCTGCCAGTGAAGTCCATTCTGAAACGCGTCCGAAAATGAACAATAACTCAGCGAATACTCAGTCAAACAGGCATACAGACACACAGGCATGAAGCTTGAATTCTCTTCTTTTAAATGAAGTAATTTATATAAAAAACAAATATTCTCATCTTGTGAAATCTGTATTAAAAGAGAGCGATTCCAGTCTACCTCATTACAGCTAATTCAGATGTAATGTGACTCCGCCCACGGAGAGCGCGCAAATGGCTGAGGCAATCCTGTGAACGCCCCCATCAGCTCGAGAAAACACACAAGTTTATTTAGATCATTGTTTACACCGTCTTGCAGCGCTCTGAGGAATAATACTAATGGAAAATGTCCCTCAGAAGTGCGGGTATATCGAGGAGCGAGCTGAGGAATACTAGTAAGTTTTTTCCTTCTCACGTGAATTTCTTCACGTGGGTTTCTGTTTATGAATGAATAAACGGCAGAGATGCGCGCTGTTTACCACAGCTGGCAAAGACAGTTTAAATTTAAATCGCGTGTGTGAATGAATGATGATGTTTTAGCAAACTGTATTGCTATACTGAGATGAGTAAAAACGTTACATTCAGACGAAATATGAAAGACAACATTTTGTTTAGTAGATTTGGGTACAGTTTTTACTGTAGAATATACTGCCACATCAAATAAGCTTTTGTTTAGCAATTTCTATATATAAAATACTATTTTTGTCAAAAATAAAGTCATCAACTAAGATGTTAGCTGTTCCAATGTTGGCTATATTCAAACTAATGAATACATAGATAAAATGTAGGCCTATAATCATTTTTTTTACAAAGAAAGAGTACACTTGAAATATTGTTGAAATTGTAATTATTGTTGTAATTGTAACCGTTTTAATAAAATAGCAAAACATATTTACAAGATAGATGTAAGCAAAATCTTAAATGGTCAATATAAGTCTTCTTCTTCTAAATATATCTTTTGTCCTTGCATTGTGGCTCAGTCAGTGTCACACCTGAGTGAATGGCTCATCATTATGCAGAGTGGGTGGGACATTGTATTCTAAGGTGTAAACCACTCCTTGTTCACGCCCCCCTCGCATATTGGCTTTCCAAGCAAAACCTGTTTTACATCAATTTAAATCAATGTATGGTTTTATGTGAACGATAAAGCAAGACTATTTTCACATAATTTTGAAGAAAAAACTATAGGCGACGACATCCATTAGTCAAAAGTCTTATTGCCACATATTTAGTATGTGTTTTGTGGCCTTATTTCAAAAACTTTAATTTTTAGTTTTTTCGATAACCACGCATAAACATTATTCTCTCAAAAATGAAAACATGTACATACATGTGGCTCACATATTATTGTAGTCCTGTTTGTGCTATATAGAGTGAATTTACACCTTTGCCATTAATATGTTTATAAGCAACTGAAAAAAGCACAAATGTCAGAGCATGTCAGAACACCCCCAGGGCCCAAAAAACCGCTCAGACTCCAGAGGGTTAAACAACACAGTTCTTTTCAGCAGTTACAGTCATTGTCTCTAATCATCAGGCAGACTTAGAACTTTTTATAAGAATAAAAAAGTCTTACCTGCAATGACTGAGAAAAATGCCTGGATATGCTATCCTGTTCGTGAGTGACGCCAAATTGTTGATTTAAAAATCTTGCTTTCCCCTGTTGTTTGATTTCATGGAAACAGACACCAGTGATTTTGCCAAGAGATCTCTTATTTATTTATTTAATATAAGACATAGGAGGAAGAGACAACGGACCAAACAGATATCTTCATTCAGCAGCCTTACCATCTCTTCCTGATTTTCGGACAAAGAAGCTCAGTCTTTATACCGCTAACCAAGAAAAAACTATATCACCATAGGAACATATACATTACCAGAGGAACATATGGTTTCCATTAACGTTGGAATGTATATCCCCTTATGCTATGCTTGTATAAACACTGAATATACATTTCAGTCCAGCACACATTCAAAGTCCCCCAAAGTCTCTCTTCCCCCATATCTTCACAAAATACATTGAGTACAAACGATTATGAATGTATATAAAAAGTATAAAAGAGATACATAGTACTACTGATTATGAATATTAATAAAAAAATAATAATAATACTAAAAACAACATTAAATGATGAAATTTGAGTCTTCAGCGCCAATCCTGTTTAAAAAAAAGAGTGCCAAGCGTCCCGACGGTGACAGTTATTAAACCTGTTTTTCTCAAAATTCCGTTCCAGAAAATCATAGCGATCGGCCGACTTCAGATAAACATAACTTTTGCTACCAACAAGCTATGATAAAAATAAAAACAGATTTGGAAAGGGCTTGCTACCAACTTCCATATGATATCAAAACCTGTAATAGGTAAAATTTCACCATGTGGTGGGTTCCCTTTCAAGGGAACTCGCGCTGCGTCGAATTGACGCTAGGGGAACGCTTTGCGTGATGATGTATTGAAGCACATGTAAAATCAGTCCAATGGTGTGAGGGGACGTCAGAGGCGCGTGACGTCATGATCCAGGAAACTATAAAAACCCTGCCCAAACAAAAGAGCGACAGCTTCTGTGTCTTCACAAGCGCTCTGTGTGAAAACTGTATCTGTCTATTTGGTGTTGTCTGTCACATATATATAAGTATGGCGAATCAAAATAAGCAGCAGTTCAGATTGTGTGTGCACCCCTGCCCGCGCTATTTAACGGGTGGGGACACACACGTTCTGTGTGTTGCATGTTTGGGAGAGGAGCATGCACAGTCAGCGCTCGAGGGCGCTGGCTGTGAGCACTGTGATGTGCTTCCCTTGCGGACGCTCCGATCCCGCCAGGCGTTCTTTCGCGAGGACGCCCAGGCTCGCGTTCCCCAGGGCTCTGGTCCCGCTGCTGCCGAGGCACAGCGGCGATCACAGACTTGGGGTTCGCAAATGGATCTGTCAGCGGGGTTTGAGACGGCCCCAGCCTTATCTCAGCCCTCACCTGACAGATCCAGTGCCTTCTCTCAGGGTGTGGAAGCACGCGCTGCGGTTCCTTCCGCCCTGATTGAAGGACCAACGCTACAGCTATCCAGTTCCGAGGAACTGGATGTTGTTAGTGTTGAGGCACGTGATACTGAGGACTCGCCACCTCAGTCTCACGCGTTTGAGGAGCTCGTTGAGGTGGTGACGAGAGCGGTCGAAAAATGTAATATTGATTGGCCGGCAGATAAGCAGGACGTTTGTTCTAAAAGCAAGTTAGACGAACGCTTCCTGCCCTCTCGAGCACAAACTCAACGCCGGGGGCTTCCGTTTTTCCCCGATCTCCACACCGAGGTGTCGAGATCGTGGGGAAAACCAGTGTCATATAGAGTATACAACACACAAACATCACATTATTCCTCTATTATGAACTACAAAGAACATGGTTATGGGGAAATGCCGAAGGTAGAAGAGACGCTCGCGAGCTATCTCTCCCCTGAGTCAGCTTCCTCCATGAAGTCCCCATTATTACCCACTTAACCTATGAGAACTACATCAGCTTTAGTGGGAAAAGCTTATTCAGCGGCTGGTCAGGCTGCAGCCTGTCTCCACACAATGTCTCTTATGCAGGCGTACCAGGCTGAATTATTAGGAGAGCTCGATGAGGGCGGGGTATTGGCCCGAACGCAGTTTGCGAACTGCGTCGGGCTACAGATTTGTCTCTCAGGGCCGCCAAGGAGACGGCTAAATCCATCGGCCATTCTATGGCAGCCCTGGTGGCCACTGAGAGACATCTCTGGCTTAATTTAAGCAATATAAAAGAAAAAGATAAAAACTTTTTAATGGATTCGCCTCTGTCTACTTCTGGCCTCTTCGGCGACGCTGTTAATTCAGTTGTGGAGAGGTTTCAGGAGTCTTCCAAACAGGCAGCTGCCTTCCAAAAACTCCTTCCCCGCCGTACTCATGCCTCCGGGGCTGCTGAGCGGGAGCAGCCCCAATCATCAAAAGCCAGCTCCTCACACCGTGCCTCACAAAAACAGAGCGTGGCTTCCCGCGCTCCCCCACAAAAAGACTGGGGACACGGGAAGCGTGCTCAACCGCAGCCTTCAAGGGTTAAGACGGATCTGAGGACCATCATTATCTCCAAGAAGGCTGCGGGAAAAAGGTCCTGACGTCCAAGGGGGCAGGCCATCGAGGGCAGTTCCCCCCCAAAGCAGAGCGGTTAACACCTCATTACACGGTGCCCTCAGGGGACCGTTATGCTAACCCTGCCACCCTTGTGTGCTTCAGGGCGCAGCGGTCTCCGGCGAGCACATATCTCAGGGTCCACCCGGAAACGTAGTGGTCCTGGGATGCCTGCCCCCTCCCAGGAGGGTCCCAGAGCAGTCAGTTCAGTCGCTCCCTGCCGGTGCGCCGTTACAGGGCGAGGGGCTGATTGCTCAACAACAACTAAATCCAGAAGCCAGTCTCGAGAGGCTGGTACCTTTAGTAGAATTTTTGACAGCGTGGAAGCTACTGCCAAATATTTCTCGTTGGGTCCTGCAGACCATAGAAAAGGGCTACCAAATACAGTTCGGGTCTCGCCCGCCCGGGTTTATGGGGGTCCTATCTACTGTGGTGGGCCCCGAGCAGGTTCTGGTAATGGAACAAGAAGTGAAAACCCTGTTGGAGAAAGGGGCCATAGAACATGTACCTCCCTCCAGCAGGGACACCGGGTTTTACAGTCGGTATTTCATCGTTCCAAAGAAGGATGGTGGGCTGCGTCCCATTTTGGATCTGAGAGTTCTGAACAAATCTCTCATGCAACTAAAGTTCAAAATGTTGACACTGAGACAAATCGTACCACAGATCAGGTCCGAGGACTGGTTTGTCACGATAGACCTCAAGGACGCGTATTTCCACATTTCCATCCTTCCATATCACAGGAAGTTCCTGAGGTTTGCTTTCGGGGGCAAAGCATATCAGTATCGGGTTCTACCATTCGGCCTAGCATTATCACCCCGCACTTTCACGAAATGCGTAGATGCAGCCCTGGCACCTCTGCGTCTCCAGGGTATACGCATCCTGAATTACATCGACGATTGGTTGATTCTAGCCCAGTCGCATCAGTTGGCGGTTCGGCATCGAGATGTCGTTCTTGCCCACATGAGAGAGTTGGGGTTACGGCTAAACGCCAAGAAGAGTGTGCTTTCTCCACTACAGAGGACCACTTATTTAGGCGTGGTGTGGGACTCATTGTTGATGCAGGCACGTCTGTCACCTGCACGCATAGAGTCTATCCTGTCAGCTGTGAAAAGAGTAAAGCTAGGCCAGTCACTCACTGTCAAACAGTTCCAGAGGCTGTTAGGTCTGATGGCAGCAGCGTCCAACGTTATACCTTTTGGCCTGCTGCACATGAGACCTTTGCAGTGGTGGCTCAGGACCACAGGGTTTTCCCCGAGGGGCAACCCCTTCCGCTTGATCAGGGTTACGCGGCGATGCATACGTACCCTGGATATGTGGAAGAAATCGTGGTTCCTGTCCCAGGGCCCCGTGCTGGGAGCTTCGTGTCGTCGCAGGATGCTAACGACAGATGCCTCCCTCACGGCTGGGGAGCGATCCTGGAAGGACGCTCAACTCGGGGTCTATGGGGGGACCAGCACCTCTCCTGGCACATCAATCGCCTAGAGATGCTGGCCGTTTTTCTTGCCCTCAAGTACTTTCTTCCAGACCTCAGGGGCCACCATGTGTTGGTCCGTTCAGACAATACATCGGTGGTCGCCTATATAAATCATCAGGGGGGCTTGCGTTCACGCCCGTTATGCAAACTGGCGAACCGAATCTTCCTGTGGGCCCAGGGGAAGCTGTTGTCACTCAGGGCAGCTTACATCCCGGGGGCCCAAAATGTAGGAGCAGACATCCTGTCGAGACAGGGGCCGAGGCCCGGGGAATGGAGGCTCCACCCCGAGGTGGTGGAGCAGTTATGGAGGACGTTCGGCCAGGCACAAGTGGATCTGTTTGCGTCTCGAGAGACATCTCACTGTCCACTCTGGTTCTCCCTCACGTATCCAGCTCCTCTCGGACTGGATGCCATGGTACAAACGTGGCCGAGGCTTCGCTTGTATGCTTTTCCACCGATCGCTCTGCTCCCGGGAGTTCTGGAGAGAGTTCGCAGGGACCATGTACGCCTACTTCTTATAGCCCCGCGGTGGCCGGGCAGAGTTTGGTTCCCCGATCTAGTGTCTCTCCTCGACGGGCCTCCTCTGGAGTTACCAGTCAGGAGGGACCTTTTGTCCCAGGCAGGGGGCTCTATATTTCACCCCCGACCAGAACTGTGGAACCTGTGGGCTTGGCCTCTGAGGGGGCCCAGCTCGTAGGGTCAGGTCTCTCAACCGAGGTTGTGGAGACCATTCTTCAATCCAGAGCTCCCTCCACGAGGAAACTTTATGCCTTGAAGTGGAGAGTTTTCACTTCATGGTGTAGTGACCGTCATCTGGACCCAGTTAACTGCCCAGTTGGTACAGTGCTGGAGTTCCTGCAGGAGCGGTTCACTGCAGGTCTAACCCCGTCCACTTTAAAGGTTTATGTGGCGGCCATAGGTGCTTACCACATTTCTTTGGGTGGAATGTCTGTGGGAAAGGACCCTTTGGTATCTCGTTTCCTCCGTGGCACTTTGAGGCTGAGGCCTGCTACTCGCACGAGGGTTCCGACATGGGATCTGGCAATTGTCCTTCAAGGTCTTTCCCAGGCGCCCTTCGAGCCTTTGGAGGAGGTGCCAGCTATGTTTCTTACTCTAAAAACTCTGTTCCTCCTCGTTATCTCATCACTGAAAAGGATAGGGGATCTTCAGGCTCTGTCGGTTGCTCCCTCGTGCTTGGATTTTGCACCTGGCATGGTTAAAGCTTTTCTTCATCCAAGACCAGGTTATGTTCCTAAAGTCCCCACTCAGGTGGCCAGATCTATAGTTCTGCAGGCCTTCTGTCCTCCTCCGTTTCGAGATCCGGACCAGGAAAGGTACAATCTGCTTTGCCCTGTCAGGGCATTGGATGCTTACGTCCACAGAGCTGCCCTGTGGCGCAAAACTGATCAACTATTTGTATGTTTTGGAACCCTAACAAAGGGCCCCCAGCATTTAAGCAGAGAATGAGCAAGTGGGTGGTCGAGGCTATCTCACTTGCTTATGAGTCGACTGGACAGCCTTCTCCTTTGACTGTCCGGTCCCACTCTACTAGGAGTATGGCTGCCTCTAAGGCTGTAATTGCATGAGTGCCCCTTCAGGACATTTGTGATGCGGCAGGTTGGTCCTCACCGCATACCTTTGTCAGGTTTTACTCCCTGTACCTGGACTCCACCCCGGGGTCTCGGGTACTTTCGTCCTAGTGCTGCTTTTAGGATTTCACACAGGACAGTCACTTCTCGCTATGGTGGCGTTGGTATAGACGTTCCCCTAGCGTCAATTCGCTTTTTAATTTGTAATTTGTAATTACAGGCACGTAGGAGATATGGCAGGTGACGCAGCGCTCGTTCCCTCTTCAGGGAACCGAGGTTACAGTCGTAACCGAGGCGTTCCCTTTCAAGGGAACTCGCGCTGCGTCACCTGCCATATCTCCTACGTGCCTGTAAGCTCTTGCTCAGACCTTATGAAGCTGTCGCTCTTTTGTTTGGGCAGGGTTTTTATAGTTTCCTGGTTCATGACGTCACCCACCTCTGACGTCCCCTCACACCATTGGACTGATTTTACATGTGCTTCAATACATCATCACGCAAAGCGTTCCCCTAGCGTCAATTCGACGCAGCGCTCGTTCCCTCTTCAGGGAACCGAGGTTACAGTCGTAACCGAGGCGTTTTCCCAGATCGCATCACATTTGTCCATTATTTATTTCTAAAGAAACACGAAAATGTATAAAAGGCTCCATTACCTTGTATCTTATGTTATGGCCCCGTAGAAGCAGTTTTTGTAAAAATAGGCTAACGATTGTGTCATAACCACGCGACTCTCTGTCGCACAGTAGATAAATTACCGTATGGACAGGAGGAGAAGCTCGCGGGCAATCGGGGGGACGTGGAGGCAAAATGACAAAATAATTAATCAGAATACTTAGCAAAAGTTTCTCCTGCTCCTAGCTCATGGACACCTCCTATTCACACTCTCCATCTCTGCAAGTTTCGGAAGGGAATGATTCAGATTTCTCTTGGCACAGCTACTAGAAGACAAACAGGTTGCTAACGTCACATCTACGTCGTCAAGCTCAGTTTGAGTCTGCACAGTACGGCCAGCCATCAGGAAGTGAGTGCTTCTAATTGACTTAACTTTTCTCCGTTGAATCCAAATCCGCTGTGTCCATTTCTTTTACTGTCTATGGTTATATCCAGCCGCAGCCGAAAGGCTTGTTCGACTTGAACCGGTGCTGCACAGACCTATCGGTTTATGACCTTGAAGTACAGCGAGAGCGATTCAAAAGCATACGGACCCGTCTGCTCTCTAATCGTTCTCGCGGTACTTTGATATCATTCACCGAACGGTCTGTGCAGCGCCGGTTCAAGTTGAACAAGCCTGGACTGCGTCCGAAACCGCATACTTCCCTACTATATAGTAGGGGAAAAGCAGTAGGCGAGCGAATAAGTGTGTCCGAATCCTTAGTATCCATAAAATTGTAGCCGAGAATTACCTGGGTGACGTACTAATTCTCGTGAGATTCGGACGTGCGTATACTAACAATGCGTCCGAATATTCCTACTTTCCTACTATAGTAGGAGAAAACAGTATGTGAAAGAAGTAGTATGTCAGAAACCTCAGTAGGCGAGAAGTTCCCGGATGGCTTACTGCTTCAGCACAGATTCTGAAGAGCTTGTGGATCGATACCTTTCTATCCCAGAAGGCCACGGGAGAGGATACGTCATAATCAAACATAGCGGAGATCAGCGATGCGGGTGTTTTCAAATGTGAGTAAACACGGTTCCTTGTGTTAAAATCACATGTGTTGAACTACTGTAAACTGTTGAATTGTTGAAGGTGTAAATACATTAGACAGTATATAGTAGGCTATAGTTGTGATTTTTCTGTAAAAATACTTTTTATTATGTATAGCTAACAGGGGAGCTCCAGTAAGCACACGTAGCCTATGTCTTTAAATTGGATTTACATAAACCATATACATCTTAAAGACGCTTATTTTAAATGTCTATTAACATCTGACAGGAAGATCTTCGATATCGCAGATGAGCACATCACAATTCACAACATGAAATAGACATCTGAGTGATGTATGTGTCCTATTGTGTAGGAGAATTTACTGTTGTCAACACTGCTTATATTACATGATAAACAAATCTACATAAAGTAACTAAACATACGTTATCTATTTTATTTGTCCATTGGTACTGTTGATGAATTGAGGAACATTTATGTTGCATAAAAAGTGAGTTAACACATCAGCATCAACCTCAACATGTAAATGTTTATTGAGCTCATGAATCTTGTCTGGATGTTACAGGGACAGATGAACGTGTGTTTATCTGGTGGAGAGTGGCTGATGAGTATACTACAGAAATGAATCTTTTTTTTTTTTATCTTAAATCTGAAGTTGTAGTTTATTTTAATTATTGTAATTTCACACAGAGTTATTACAATACTTTTCTGATTCTTGATTTATGTGCATTTGCTGCAGAGCTTTTGTGGTGGAGCAGAGGATGCAAGGCAGGGTGACGGCGGCATTTGTCGGGGGGGGGGAAGGAAAACCTGAAATAAAAATAAAAAGTAAGATAATTTTGTTACTTGTAATACAGAAACCAAATGACATTGTGCTGTTAACATGCTGTTTTTTATTATGTTTTGTGCATTTTTGTAGAATTCAGATATTTCTGCAGAGTGGTAAATCATCATCACCACTGAGGATGAGGAGCCCAGAGCTGAATCCTGGAAATGGTACCATGGATGAGACCCTCCATCACTCCACCGGCCCTTATTGCCTCAGATTGTGAAGCACCGCGTAGCAAGCAACCTCAGGCACAAAGGCATGGCTCACCTCTGGCCATGAAGAAAATAATGCACCAGTGTGTTTTCAGCATGCCAAAGGCTCGCTCTACTATGCTTCGCTTAAAGGATTGTTTGCTGTTAAGTCGAGTCTCACAGGTTCAGTACAGGCTCTCTGTACGAGGTGATGAGGTAGACGGTGCTCTCAGGCAAGGATAGCCTCCATGTCCCTTTCCCATCCATGATCAGATTCCAGTCTGACTGCAGCAATGAGGGACATGATGGATGGCAGAGACAGGTGAAGGTGGGAATGGTGGTGGTCAGCTGATTCATCAGAATAAAGCCACAGAATGGGAACCGTTGTGTTGAGATGGCAGAAGGATGTGAGGTTCACCGCCTGTAAATATGTGATTGTTAGAAGTTTTAATAAAGCTTTGTTTCATGTGTTGTTGACTTGTATTTATGTATTTATGTATTTATTTATTGTGATGGTTAATTTTTTTAAATCTTTTACTAATTTATTCATGTTTCTTATTGTTGTCAGTAAATAAAATATAATTAATTTCATTAAATAATGCATTAATTCATTGCTTGACTGAAAGGGGATTGTTCACTGCAATTATCTAGTGTAGTCATGCATAGCTATGTCATATGACAAAACAAATTACATTTTGCTTGTTTTACTAAAATATATAATTTTCAGTAAAAAAAATAAAATTAGAAAAATAATATTAAGTATTGGTCAGCATTTATCATTATTATTGTGCATAAGTGTTGGGGTGGGCTAGCAATGCAATTCATTTTGGAGTAATCTTAATTTTTAAGGAGTGACGCTTCCCTTTTCCCAGAATAAAATCAAGTTTTCTCCAAAGGCGAGATCTTCTACATCTCCTTTGTACAGACATTACAAACACTGAGGAAAACGGTTCTAGGTAGGGCTGTCGAGTTACTGATGTTAGTGCACCTGTCGCTCATATCATTTTGTTATTGCAGAACTTATAGTTACATAAAGATCAGGGAACGATACCATGGTTGTATCTTTCAACAAAACAGAAAACATAAATAGCATGGGTTTGCGTACATCATAATATAAGATTATATACAGGGGGGAAAAGACGAGAATAATTCATCATAATACATAAAGAAAATGCATTTTTTGTTTGCTATTTATACGCCTGAGGGATAAAAAAAAGAGTTAAATTCAACAAGAAAAAGAGGAAAACAATGGAGATTTAAGTGACTTTTGCTTGTGGGCAAACATTTTTGCATATAAAATGAAGAATTTTAACAACATATTCAAGAGATGACGATTTGGGGGTTTAGTAATAAAAAAGTATATCTTTAAGGATAAACTGTGGGTCACATTAGTGGGTTAAAAATATAAGAACCTAAATCAACCCATAATTTATTGGTTATACTACAATCACAAAATAAATGGGCAGTTGTTTCTTCAAGACCACAAAATGAGCAAATTTTTTTCAATATCAAGATATTTACAGATAGATGAATTAAACCTGTCCCTCATATCTTTTAAGTTGTTGCGCTTGTTATAACGTTGTAGGTCACATGATAACATCAACATGCAGGATGATGTATGGCTAGCATTCATACTTAACGAGATCAGGCTATAAAGTACCTACTCTTTTAGCGCTTGTTAAGTAAGTACTTATTGAAATTAAGTACCTACTCCTCAGTGAGTATGCGGTTTCGGACGCAGCCATGATGTCAAACGCACCTAAGGAAAGCACATGACAAGATCACATGAGGGAACATGTAATCAATCACATGACATGACAAGGAAACATGACTATATCTGATTACAAAATAAAAGACATCCAAGAACCAAGTGGACATCCAAGTACCAAGACCTAACGTGACACTTAAAGTCACATAATGGAAGTTATGGCCAACTTGATTTCTCTATTGTGACATTTCTGAGCTGAAAGAGATTTTCAAATATAAAAATATATAGGGCGGGACTTGACTTATCTATCAATATAAATTTAGGAATTCAAACCAGGGGGTGGTAACCAGCCTATTGGGGTTAGAAAGGCCAAAATGCAGTGGTAAGGAGATAGGGGAATGGACAGACCTGCAGTCTTTACCATGGCATACACTGTGCTTAAAGGTCCTACGTGTAATTTCCATAACTCAGGGCCAACTAAAAACTGTTTAATTTTTTAATGCATTAATGATTAACAAATTACATTATTGGAAGTTTATTGTATGGATCTATGTTTTCAAGTTGATGAATATTTTGGTAAGGCTTTGCCCTGCCTGCCCATATACACAATCCACACCTGCATATAATTACTGTAGCCTATATTTCCATATTTACCATAATAAAAAGCTATACTAATAATTAGTATATTTATTATAAGTCAGATAGAATAAATGCGTATTTGGCGTGCTGTAAAGCTCACTGGAAGGCTTCTTGTAACATCGGACAGGAGTTGGTTGTCATGACATCGGATGGGTGTGCCTCTCAAGTGGTAGGCTGGGGATGGTTGTACGTGATGTACTTCTGCAGAAGTGGAGGAGAATGGTAACCGCTGTAGTGGAAGCAAGTTTGATGGAGAACTAGCTCCTGCAGGAGCAGAGGAGTTGACACTGCTGCGGCAGTGGATCAAACTTGCTTTCAACTTGCTTTCCAACTATCTGATGGCAAAAAGATGGAGAGTTGAGTACATGTGGGAACGGAAGAGGAAACGCTGCTGCAGCAGTGAAAGCGAGTTGGATAGAGAAACGGAGCTCCTGCGGGAGTGGAGGAGATGACACTGCTGCGGCAGTGGGGCAAGTTTGGACGGAGTAACGGAGTTCCTGCGGGAGCGGAGTAGATGACACTGCTGCGGCAGTGGACCAAACTTGCTTTTCAACTTGCTTTTAAATATGCAAACAATTTTGGACATAGAACTGAGCTCCTGCGGGAGTGGAGTAGATGGCAATGTGATTGTAGTATTGGTTATACTACAATCACAAAATAAATGGGCAGCTGTTTCTTCAAGACCACAAAATGAGCAAGTTTTGTCAATATCAAGATATTTACAGATAGATGAATTAAACCTGTCGCTCATATCTTTTAAGTTGTTGCGCTTGTTATAACGTTGTAGGTCACATGATAACGTCAACATGGCGGATGATGTACGGCTAGCATTCATACTTAACGAGATCAGGCTATAAAGTACCTACTCTTTTAGCGCTTGTTAAGTAAGTACTTATTGAAATTAAGTACCTACTCCTCAGTGAGTATGCGGTTTCAGACGCAGCCATGATGTCAAACGCACCTAAGGAAAGCACATGACAAGATCACATGAGGGAACAAGTAATCAATCACATGACATGACAAGGAAACATGACTTTTTCTGATTACAAAATAAAAGACATCCAAGTACCAAATGGACATCCAAGTACCAAAACCTAACGTGACACTTAAAGTCACGTAATGGAAGTGGAGCAAGTTTGGACGGAGTAACGGAGCTCCTGCGGGAGTAGATTAGCTGTCGTAGAAAGACTTGGTTTTGACTTGCTTTTAACTGTCCGATGAGCCAGTTGGGTGGAGAATGGGCTCCTGTTGGAGGAAGAGATGATGCTGGTGTGGTGTTGGAAACGACTTGCTTTCAAACTGTGATCCAAAAAGTGAATGGGACAGAGATCTGAGCTCCTGCAGGAGCAGAAAATAGCACTGCTGTGGCAGTAAAGCGAGTTAGGATGGGGAACGTGGTTCCTGCAGGAGTGGTGTCCTGTAGGGTTGGATGTATGAGAAGTTGACAATACGAATTTAGCTGATGAGGGTTCATTGGGCTTCTTTGATATGGAACCGATTTGAGCGGATGTAACTCTTGAAGGCCTCGGATGACCAGCGGTCAAGTACTTGGATCTGCTGCTGAGAAAGGCCTTTTTGGGCAGCTGTGGTTGCTGCGCCTATGCGAAATGAATGGCTGGAAAAGTGGTCTGCTGGGATGCCTAAATGGAGCAAAACGGATTTAAGGTGTTTTTGAAACCAGAAACGTGTGACAGGGCGGTTGGAGTTGTCTACGAAAAGTGTGTCGGAAGGGGATTTAGTCTGCAAGTTTCTGAAAAGCATGTAGGCTGAGAGAGTACGGTTGGATTGGTGATGAGAGATTGAAAATGTATATGAAATGGCCTTTCCTGGTTTGATCTGTCTTACTTTGCTTTATGAAATAAGAGATGGTTTCGTTGTCTAACACTGATAGATCTGTGATTGTGGGGTGGGCTTTTGGGTTGAAGCTGGAAGTAATGGTGAGTTCTGAGCATCTGAGGAGACCGAAAAAAGCCAATATGAACGTTGCATCCAGTGTGCGGGCAGTAATGGTGGAGTGGTAGCCTCGGCAGAGGGTGGAGATGCATTTAGTAAGTATGTCTAACGTTATTGGTTGTCTGGCGTCTGGGCGGGTAGGTTGGGTTTTTTGGATGCCTTTGAAGAGCATCGATGTCTGAGAATTTGCTATCTCTGAGGAAGGCGGACCAAAAATTTGTTTGTGGAAGAATTAAGAGAGGCGTCGAGAAGTGGTTTCAATGGGTGGTTTATGGGAATATCAGTTCTGAATAGTGAGGTACTGGGGTTGGGAATGGGTCCGCGTCTGGTGCCAGCAGCCTGGATTTCTGGAAAGCAAAACGAGAGAGAGTCAGTTATTTGATTTTGTTATTATTCGGGAACATGTTTTGCAGTTATGATGAACTGATCACAGGCAGCAATACAAATGAGGCGTCTTAGGAGAGGCATTAGTGTGGGGGAATTTGAGAGCCCTTTGTTGATGCAATGCACGATGATGCTGTTAGTGGACCATTCTTTGCCCCACAGGAAAGCTGCTACCACTAAAGGAAACAACTCGAACAGCGCTGAGGATGTTAGTGACTGCGGTGAGTCTAACAGCTGGGCAGGCCATGTAGACGCGAACCAACAGCCTTGGTAGAATCCCCCGAAACCGACGGAGGGAGCTGTGTCGGTGAACAGTTGGATATCCACGGGGAGAGAAATCACATTTTTATAGAAAAAGGACAGGCCAAAATGGTTTTGAGCTGATTTTGCCACAAGAGTCAGGGGTTTTGTGAATGAATTTAAGAGGCTTTTTGTTGTTGTTGTTGTTTTTTGTTTTTTACGTGACATGTAGCCAAGTATGGTGTCCCATAGCCTACTCTGAATTTGTACTCTGCATTTCACCAATCCAAGTGCACACACACAGCATTGAGAATTTAACACACAGCTGGAGCAGTGCTGCAGAGCCCGGGAGCGACTGGGGGTTACTGTAGTTGTGGGTAATGAGAGTGGAAGAGAGCCCCCCACCTAAATTTCATGCCCATACTGAGACTTGAACCCTCAATCTTTGGGTTACAAGTCTGACCTCCCTTACGAAAAAAAAGTATACTTCAAGTTCATTTTATGAAGTATACTTGAGTAATGTTCAAGTATATTTTTAAGTATACTTTATATAGTAAGTATACTAATGTCAATATGTACTAGTAGTAAACTTGTAAGTGTACTATTTTAATACCGCTTGGGACTAAATTGGCCCACTTGAAGTATATAAAAGTATATGTTTAAGTGTACTATAAGTGTAACAGTAGTAAACTTTAAGTGCACAACTAGTTCATAATTATGTTTCTCATTTGTACTGCAAGTGAACTTATGAGTATACTAGTAGTTTACTATTTTAATACTTGTAGCAACTTTGAAGTATACTCTCAGTAAACTACTAGTTTAGTAGTTTTATACTACAAGTTTTATTTTAATGTACTCTCAGTAAACTACTAGTTTAGTAGTTTTATACTACAAGTTTTCTTTAAGTGAACTTAACATTATACTTATAGTTTACCATTTATGTATTATTTTTACTCTTTTAGTGTACTCTCAGTAAACTACTAGTTTAGTAGTTTTATTCTACAAGTTTTATTTTAATGTACTCTCAGTAAACTACTAGTTTAGTAGTTTTATACTACAAGTTTTATTTTTAATGTACTCTCAGTAAACTACTAGTTTAGTAGTTTTATTCTACAAGTTTTCTTTTAATGTACTCTCAGTAAACTACTAGTTTAGTAGTTTTATTCTACAAGTTTTCTTTAAGTGAACTTAATATTATACTTATAGTTTACTATTTATATACAAGTTTTGCAGTTGCAGTAGGCCTATACTACTATGTTCAAATGTTATTTTTTTATACTTGAAAAATACCTTTAACTCTACTTTAATTTTAAAAAAAAACATTTTATTAGCTTCATGCATCCTTTTTTATCAACACTTGAATGTCAGTAAGTTTCATAAAGGCAACATTTTAAACGAAATAGTTGAGAAAATCACATTTTTGTCAAAGACTACGCCTTGATCAGATCCAGAACGATGATCAAAACACAGGTGGAGTAGATCGAGTCCAACACCCCCAAAGCTTCACAGTCGTTTTCTCTTCATGGGTTAGGCCTACGCTTCATTTTATTTGGAAACATTAAGCAGTTTTGATTTACAAGCTGTTTAATGTTTGATATTACATTATTTTACATTTGAGTGAGCAATCTTCTATCACTTGTTTCAGCTTCTTCTTCCCTGTGTTTTGATCCAGAGATTCTGTACTAGAAGATGTGTCATAGCGCCCCCTACCGTATACCAGTGAAAACATGGATAGCTGGAACATTCAGTCAATGGTGGGGAAAAGTTAAATTAAAGAAAACATGTGCACTACCAGTGGACTAGCAGATTTCAGATACGCAGAATTAGAAACATATCTGTTTTATATCAATATTTTAATCAATATTTTCAAACAAAGTTTCATAAGACTGTATATGAAAAACGATGTAAAAAAAAAAGTATATTTAATAGGCTACTCGATCAAAAGAGTTAACACAACTACAAGCCAAGTATACTTTGAATAATTCAAATTTTAAGTATATCTCGATCAAAAGATTGAGTACAAGTATAGGCCAAATATACTTGGACTTTTCTCTCAGTCTAAGTCAAGTACACTTGCGTCAAGTACACAAGTACAAAAAAGTATATTTTTGAGAAGTATATAAAATGTAGACTGAAAGTATGCTTTCTTCTTTTTAGTTGAAAAGAAGTATACTAATAGAACACTTGAATAAACTTATTTTTCATGCTTATTGTATTTACTCTATAAGCTATTCCACCCGAAAGTTTGTTACTATATAAAGCTGAACATGTTAGTTTATAAGACGGTGTGTAAAATTATGTTTTTAAAAAAGTATTTAATAAGCTACTCAATCAAAATAGTAAACACAAGTACAAACTAAAAGTTTTAGTTAAAAGAAGTATACTAATAGAACACTTGAATAAACTTCTTTTTCGTAAGGGCTAGTTTGATTCTGACAAAAAAGAATATGTTTTTGACTAAAATATTTTATTTGAATTCCATCTCTTTGCAGTAATAGTGCAGCAGGCATTTGTTAATGGCCTCCCATGTGGTTGATAATTAATAAGGCTTATTGAATTGCAGACATGACAAATGGGAAATTTACCTTAAACTTAGACACTCTCTAAATGTATGCAACATGGGGAAGGATAAACAAACATATAGAGAAAACAAGTGTTAATAACAAAAAGAGATGAAATAAGATATGATAAAATGTTAAGTGTTGAAATTAGACTCATGTAGCTGAGGCTGGATATATAATTAGGTGTCAAGTCATTATTTGTGAGAATGGAAGAGGAAAAGAGGGCTGTGTGTTTGTGTGTGAGTGGAAAAAGTACAGACGGATGTGCTGTTTTAATGAATCTGTGGATGTGTGGTGGCGTCACAGTGTGGACTCACAGAGCCAATGGGATCAGCTCAGAGCTGCACAGTGCTGACCTTGAAACTGGAATTAGTAGGATGACGCACAGGCCACAGGTGTGGGAGAAGACAGAAAGAGAAATAAAGCTAGAGAGACAGACAGAGAAAGGACAAAGAGAGAGTGGGATCAACTACTGATTTTTAATGAACATACAGCACACACAAACACACACATCTTGTATTTGTACACATATAGTTCTATGTGAATATTGTGTGAATGGTTTAGTGATTTCATATGCATGTCATTTCCTTCCATTCATGCCTATGTGTCATTCAGGGACTGGATGTGAAACAGATGGAGGAGGGGTAGACAGGGAGAGGGAGCAATGAGCCTGGTTGAAATGCATAAATCTGCCACTACTGATATGAATGCAAATAAATGGGACAGAGCATATATGCAATTACTGAAAAATTAAGACATATGACTTCAGCCCACCTTGTCGCATGCATGCTCATAATTTACCATGGGTTATAAATTAATCAAGTGTAGTCACGTTTCGAGATTTCACACTATACATTTGTATAGTTTTACAAATGTACAGTGAAACTGTTTCTATATATCACTGTTAGCGATCGCCCTCGCGATCAGAGGCATAAAACGTCTCGGGTTACTAATGTAACCCTCGTTCCCTGAGTAGGGAACGAGACGCTGCATCGATACTCGATACTTTGGGGAATGCCTTCGGCATGAAGCATCTGAAGTCAACTATGCAACTATTCCAATCTTGATTGGTGCAACATCATTACGTCACCCGTGACGTCGCATGTGACGGTGATCCGGAAGCTATAAAACGGTCACAGGAACCAGGAAATGTTAGCTTCTAATTGGTCAAAGCAAGTCGTTCTCAGGGGCGCGAAAAGTGTGTCCGAGGGATGCAGCGTCTCGTTCCCTACTCAGGGAACGAGGGTTACATTAGTAACCCGAGACGTTCCCTTTCGTAAAGGGAACTCCCGCTGCATCGAAAGTCACCCAAAGTCTCCAAAACTCTGGTCGTGGATGAAATAATGTACCACCAGCCTGAGACAGAAGATCTCTCCTAATAGGAATTTTCTATGGAGGACTCTCCAAGAGACTTATAAGGTCCGAGAACCAAATTCGGGCCGGCCAGTACGGGGCTAAAAGGAGTAATCTCACGCCGTACCTCTTGACCCTTTCTAGAACCCAAGGGAGCAGAGCGATCGGGGGAAAAGCGTACAGACGTGACCTCGGCCACATCTGTACCATGGCATCCAGGCACAAAGGAGCTGGATGTGAGAGAGAGTACCAGAGCGGGCAATGAGAGTTCTCATGAGAAGCGAACAGGTGTTCCTCCGCCCGGCCAAACTCTCTCCATATAAGCTCAACCACCTAGGGGTGTAGCCGCCATTCCCCGGGCCTCAGCCCCTGCCTCGACAGGATGTCTGCTCCCAAATTTTCAACCCCAGGAATATAAATAGATCTGACAGAGAGAAATTTATCCTGGGACCAAAGAAGTATCTGATGCGCCAGTCTACAAAGAGGGCGAGATCTCAAACCTCCTTGGCGGTTGATATAAGAGACCACCGACATATTGTCTGTCCTAACAAGAACATGATGGCCTCTGAGGTCCACAAGGAAGTGCCTCAGGGCAAAAAACACAGCCAACATCTCCAAGCGATTAATATGCCATGAGAGATGATGGTCCTTCCAAGTACCTCGGGTGTAACGGCCCTCCATAACCGCACCCCAGCCCGTGAGGGACGCATCCGTAGTCAAGGTCTTTCTCTGACATGGTGCTCCCAAAAGCCTTGAGACAGGAACCCTGGTTTCTTTCACATGACAAGAGAACGAAGGCATCTGTGCATAACTCTGATCGTACGGAAAGGGTTTCCCAGAGGAGAAAAACCCTTGTTCCTGAGCCACCACTGCAAGGCCCTCATATGGAGCAGACCAAAGGTTATTACCGTGGAAGCTGCAGCCATAAGACCCAAAACTCTTTGAAAGTGTTTGACAGTGATAGCCTGGCCTAACCTAATACTCTTCATTGTGTGTATGATAGTATTAATACGAGCAGGAGACAATTGTGCCAGCATCGTAACTGAGTCCCACTCTACTCCCAGGAAAGTAGTTCTCTGAAGAGGAGTTAAGGAACTTTTCTTCACATTGAGTCTCAACCCCAAGCACCTCAGATGACGCAAAACAACATCTCGATGTTGAATTGCCCGTTCTTTTGAATGAGCTAAAATGAGCCAGTCATCTATGTAATTTAAGATACGAATCCCCTGAAGTCTCAATGGAGAAAGGGATGCATCCATACATTTAGTGAAGGTGCGAGGGGATAAGGCTAGGCCGAAAGGAAGGACCCTATATTGATAAGCTTTTCCCCCAAAAGAGAATCTAAGGAACTTCCTGTGTTGTGGGATGATGGAAATATGAAAATATGCATCCTTAAGATCTATCGTCACAAACCAGTCCTCGGATCTGATTTGTTGAACGATCATAGGTATAGTCAACATATTGAACTTAAATCTCCTCAAAGATTTATTCAATACCCTAAGATCTATAATGGGACGCAGCCCACCATCCTTTTTTGGAACTATGAAGTACCGGCTGTAGAACCCGGAATCCCTCTGCTGTAAGGGCACATATTCTATCGCCTCCTTAGCTAAGAGAGTCTGAACTTCATCTTCCATCACCTGAGCCTGATCAGGAGATACCAGCGTATGAATAACACCACTAAATTTAGGTGGTCTATACTGGAACTGGATTCTATATCCCTTCTCGACTGTATTCAGGACCCACTGAGCAGAGGTGGGTAGAGTATCCAAAAACTGTACTCAAAGTAAAAGTAAAAGTAATAATCTTAATAGTTACTTGAGTAAGAGTAAAAAAGTATCCCATGAAAAAACTACTCAAGTAGCGAGTTACTTCGGATCATATAGGCCTCATATATACACTCACAAAAATTAAAGGAACACTTTTTTATTTGGGCCTGGCATGAAATCAATTAAACCTCTCTGATAATTTTCTCGTTGGCTAAGCAGCTGAGGGCATCGTTAATCACTTTCAGCTATATTGGTGTTCATGGACTTCACAACAGGTGCACTACAGTGGCAACAATGAGAAAACCCTCAAAACAGGATTGGTTTTACATGTGGAGGTCATTTCAAGTTTCTCCCTCTTGATCTTTTTTGGCTGGTTTTCCACTCGTGCTGGTTTTGGCTTGAGTAATTATCTCTACTAGCAGTATGAGGCGATTCCTTAACCCTACAGAAGTTGCACAGGTTGTCCAACTTCTCCAGGATGGCACATCCACACGTGCTGCAGCAAGAAGGTTTAATGTGTCTCCCAGCACAATCTCCAGAACATGGAGGAGATTTCAGGAGACTGGTGGTTATTCTCGGAGAGCTGGACAGGGCCGTAGAAGGTCCTCAACCCATCAGCAGGACCGATACCTGCTCCTTTGTGCAAGGCGGAACAGGCTGAGCACTGCTCGTGCCCTACAGAATGACCTCCAGAGGGCCACTGGTGTGAATGTCTCTACCCAAACAATCAGGAACAGACTTCATGAAGATGGCCTGAGGGCCCGACGTCCTGTTGTGGGCCCTGTGCTCACTGCCCAGCACCGTGGAGCTCGACTGGCATTTGCTCAAGAACACCAGAATTGGCAAGTCCGTCACTGGCGCACTGTACTTTTTACAGACGAGAGCAGGTTCACCCTGAGCACCTGTGAAAGACGTGAAAGAGTCTGGAGAAGACAAGGAGAACGTTATGCTGCCTGCAACGTCGTTCAACATGACAGGTTTGGTGGTGGGTCAGTGATGGTCTGGGGAGGCATATCCATGGAGGGATGCACAGACCTCTACTGCCTAGGAAATGGTGCTCTGACTGCCATAAGGTATCGAGATGAAATCCTTGAACCCATTGTCAGACCCTACGCTGGTGCAGTAGGTCCTGGTTTCCTCCTAATGCACGACAATGCCCGGCCTCATGTGGCAAGAGTATGCAGGCAGTACCTGGAGGATGAAGGAATTGAAACAATTGAATGGCCTTCACGATCCCCTGACTTAAACCCAATAGAACATCTGTGGGACATTATGTTTCGGTCCATTAGGCGCCGCCAGGTTGCTCCTCAGACTGTACAACAGCTCAGGGATGCCCTCACACAGATCTGGGAGGAAATGCCACAAGACACCATCCGTCGTCTCATTGGGAGCATGCCCCGACGTTGTCAAGCATGCATACAAGCTCGTGGGGGCCACACAAGATACTGAAAAGCATTTTGAGTTGCAGAAATTAAGTTTTTGAAAAAATGGACTAGCCTGCCACATCTTCATTTCACTCTGATTTTAGGGTGTCTACACAATTGAGCCCTCTGCAGGCTGAAAACTTTTATTTCCATTAAAAGACTTGGCATCCTTTTGTTCCTAAGACATTGCCCTGTCGTTATTTGTATAGATATCCAACTTCATATTGAGATCTGATGTATCTAATGTGGTTGTTTAAAGTGCTCCTTTAATTTTTGTGAGCAGTGTATATATATATATATATGAAGACTTCATGATGCAAAAGCCTCTGAGTGCCATCTGAAATTTTCTTCTAAAACAAGCATTTTTATCAAGCTTGTATATTTAAGTTCAGTAATTTCACTTTAATGACAATTAATAGGTACTTTTCATTGCCATTTAAGTGAAATAACTGAACATAAACATACAAGCTTGATAAAAATGCTCTTTTAGAAGAAAATTTCTGATGGTACTTAGAGGCTTTTGCATCTGAAGTTGTCATATATATAAAATGATTTTATTTAGAATTTTTTTTTTTTTTTTAATGACTATTATTATCATAAGTAGATGCTATCTTTGCAACAAAAACAGAAGAGAAAAGCATTATTTCTGCCATATAGCCCGAAAATCATTGCCTGTCCTTTGGTTTGTATAATAGTAACTTATACAACTACATTTGGATTATTAGACAATGTCGAAATAAAGTGAATCTGCAGAGTGTTGCATTCAAATGCATGTAATTGACACAGAGAAGAAGGAGTTAAAACTCTTCACATGTGCTCGCGCTCATGACTGCTACTGAACATCTGAACACAAAAAAACAAACAAAAGTACATCGACGGATCTTCTTCTGTCTGTTCTTCAAAATATTATCAAATGTATATTTCTGCAAGCATGTTTAAAGTGGTTAACTGTGTCTACGGCAGGCAAAGGCATTCGTTTTCAAGTCGAGTTCGCACGACACTGCGCAACAATACAAACTACCGCGGGATGGCGGGTGTTCATAAACTGTGAACAATAGCTTATTTAATGTATAAATTAATATGTTCAAAAAACGGGTAATTTATGTCATACTTTCTAGTAGTGCTATCGTGGCCTAATAATCTGTTTGGTTGTAAAATGTATTACCTGAGTGAAATGAAATCGAATATATCGTCCTGTGGAATCATTCATTCACAGACAGCTTACGAAGATGTTCAACTAATAAAGATCTTCATCGCTGGCAAAAATATGATGCATTTGCAGATTTGCTTTCACTTGACTGTACTGTAGGTCCACGACCACTTCATCCAACGCTTGATCTTGATGTTCTTAAATCTTCCTGTTACGACTCCGAGTCGAGTGTGAATTGAAATCGCTTCAGACGATTCAGTACGTGCAGGAAACTGAACAGTTCATTCAAACTGATTCGCGAACCGATTTAGACAGATCTGCCAACTTGTTTGATGAAGTCTTTGAACAGAATCGACTCAAAAGAGTGATTCATTTGTGAATTGAGCATCGCTCAAGCCCAGAAAAAAGATACAGCGCGCTTGGAATAAACTACGCATTTAACAACACATATTGCATTAAAATAAAGTAACGAGAGGAACGTCGCCCAACGTAACGAAGTAAAAGTACAGTTTTTTCATTATAAATTTACTCGAGTTAAAGTAAAAGTACCCACATTCAAATCTACTCTTAAAAGTAAAAATTTTCCCAAAAAATACTCAAGTAAATGTAACGAAGTAAATGTACTTCGTTACTACCCACCTCTGCCACTGAGATATATTTTGAAGACCTTTCCAGGTGTCTAAATAATCTACTAAGGGAATCAGTCTCTCAGGACTGACCTCAGGTGTTTTATTTACATCTTTATTTTCATTTTTATTTTTATTTTCGGTGACCTGAAGCAATCTTCTGGCAGGAACTAACCGAATATTTTTTTCTACTGGCCTCGTGAGAGGTAGCGAACGTTTCAGGGCCATAGATTTCTTTATGGGAACACTCTGTGTAATACATTCGCTAGAAGTCGATGCGTCCCGAAGCGCACTTGACGGCGGGAAGCAACATCGATTTCCCGAGGGCTCCGCGGAGCGAAGTTTTAAAAAACCCACGCGGAGGGGGAGGCCCTCAGAGGCCTGAACCTCCCGTCACGGCCTCTTAGCCGAAGCCTTCCTCGCCTGAATAACAGTCCTCAGATCTGTTTTCGGCTTGGAACGCTTCGACTAAGGGTGTTGCCTCTGGCTCCAGGCCCCTTGAGGGGAAGCACGAGAGGCAACACTCTCCTTCTGCCTCAGCAGGTGTGAGGAGCTGGCGGCGGCCTCGTGGGACTGCCCCCTGGCAGCAGACCCACGAGACCTGGAGCGACGGCGGGGGATTAGCTCTTTGAATGCGGCTGACTGTCGTTTCACCTCCTGAAAAACCATCGACGACATTGTTGACACCGTCGCCAAAAAGGCCAGAAGGCGAAACTGGAGCATCGAGGAGACAAGCCCTGTCCTTGTCCCCGATGCCCGACAGAATCAGCCACAAATGTCTCTCCGTGGCTACCAGTGCTGCCATGGAGCGGCCGATGGCACGGCCCGTCTCCTTGGTAGCCCGGAGAGACAAGTCGACCACTCGACGCATCTCTCTGATGTCGTCGAAGGCGACCTCCCCGCTGTCGTCCACCTCTTTGAGGAGGTCGGCCTGGTATGCCTGCAACAGCCCCATTGTGTGCGCTCGCACCCCTGAAACTCCGGGGCATGCGAGTACTGAACTACTTGGACGATTGGCTGATTCTAGCTCAATCACACTCGGAGCTCATAGAGCACAGGACCATTTTACACGAACACCTCGAGAATTTGGGTCTCAGAGTCAATTGGGCGAAGAGTTCACTGTCTCCCAGTCAGAAAATATATTTTCTGGGCACAGAGCTGGACTCGCTGTCTATGACAGCACAGCTGTCGCCACAGCGCGCGCTGAATAATCAGCGCGTGGCGAACTCTTTCCGCTGCGGCGCTACCGTCCCGCTCAGAAAATTTCAAAGGATGCTGGGTCTCATGGCCTCAGCATCATCAGTGCTTCAGCTGGGTCTGCTTCGCATGCGTCCGCTGCAGTTCTGGCTGAAAGCGCGAGTGCCGCGCCGAGCGTGGACCTCCGGTCTGCTTCGTCTCAAGGTCAATCAGAAATGCATCTCTGCTCTGAAACCTTGGAAAGCATCCGACTGGTGCCGATCAGGTGTAAGCCTGGGGACTTCCTCGAGTGTGAAAGTGGTGTCTACAGACGCATCCACCTCGGGATGGGGAGCGCTGCTCGAGGGCAGACCGTTCTTCGGCCAGTGGTCAGAACGGGAGAATCTTCTGCATATAAACTGCCTGGAAATGCTGGCGGTAGACAACACGTTGACGCGTTTTTGTCCCCAGATAAGAGGACACCACGTCTTGGTCCGTTCGGACAACATGTCAGTGGTGTCTTACATAAATCGCCAGGGTGGTGTCAAGTCCCGAAACCTTTACAGGCTGACGGAACGCCTCCTGGTATGGGCTCAGCGCAACCTGCGCTCGCTGAGAGCGGCGCACGTGCCAGGCCTTCTCAATATAGGACCAGACAGACTGTCCAGGAACAATGTTCCGACAGGGGAATGGTCTCTACACCCACAGACAGTCCAACTACTGTGGAAGAAGTTCGGCAGAGCGAAGGTAGACCTGTTTGCGTCTCAGGAAAACGCTCACTGTCCGGAGTTTTTTTCCAAGAGCAGGGATGCGTTGCCTCACGTTTGGCCCCGCTGCCCGCTCTATGCTTTTCCCCCCATCTCGCTCCTGCCTCAGGTGTTGGAACGGATCAGGGAAAAGGGATGCTCAAGTGCTGCTCGTGGCTCCGCTCTGGAAGAACCAGCCCTGGTTCCCAGTTCTGATGCAGCTGACAAGCACTGTCCCTTGGCCAGTACCAGTGAGGAGGGACCTCCTCTCTCAGGCCAAGGGCTCGATTTGGCATCCTCGCCCAGAGCTATGGTCCCTTCATGTGTGGGCTATCAACGGGTACCCGCTAACCTCCCAGAGGGAGTGTTAAACACGATCACGCAGGCTAGGGCCCCGTCTACTAGACGGCTCTATTCCTCAAAATGGTCAGTGTTCTCTAGCTGGTGCACAGCTCGTGGCATATCACCCCCAGACTGTGGGGTAACAGAGGTTCTCTCCTTCCTACAAGAGCTGCTGGATAAGGGTAGGACCCCATCCACGCTCAAAGTTTATGTGGCGGCCATAACAGCATTTACTAAACCAATGCATGGCCAGTCACTTGGAAGGAACGATTTAGTCATCCGCTTCCTTAGGGGAGCTAAGAGACTGAATCCTCCCAGACCTCCTTCAGTCCCCGTGTGGGACCTTTCTACAGTATTAGAAACCATGAAAGGTGCCCCATTCGAGCCTATCCAAACGATAGATGTTAAACACTGGTCTTTCAAGACAGCGTTTCTTCTGGCTCTCGCTTCAGTGAAGCGTATAGGGGATTTACAAGCGCTTTCAGTGAGCGCGACGTGTATGGAATTTGGGCCAAATGACTCGAAAGTCATACTTCAAACCAAGGCACGGGTATGTTCCGAAATCCCTCAACACACCGTTCAGGGCGCAGGTAATTTCCCTGTCAGCCCTACCGGTCTCGAGGAGAAGGACGCGAGCTTCCTTTGCCCAGTCAGGGCATTAAGGGCTTATGTGTCTCACTCGTCTGTCTTCAGACAGACGGAGCAGCTCTTTGTTCCGTTCAGCGGGCGTTCTAAGGGACTAGCCGCATCGAAACAGAGCCTATCCAGATGGATAGTTGATGCTATAGCGCTGGCTTACACTTCCAAGGGCCTGCAGTGCCCGTTGGGTGTCAGAGCGCACTCCACGAGAGGCATGGCCTCATCGTGGGCCTGGTCCAGTGGGATTGCCTTGCAAGATATATGTATGGTAGCAGGCTGGACCTCCCCGTCTACATTTATAAGGTTTTATAACCTAGAGGTTCCCGCCTTACAGGCTAAGCTGTTGTCGGTCTAATAAATCAGTACTGTCTGTTCTGATGCTATCGGTTCAGAATACTGAAACTGCTGAGCGCTGCTCACTGATCGACCAAATTACTTTGGGCAGTGTGTAAGTAAGACCCACAATATTCATCAGTTCAGGGCGAGTTTTTTCGCCCTGTCTGTATGGAGTACTAAGTAATTTGCGCCTATGGGATGTTACTGAATGTGGGAAAGGAAGGCTATTTTTAAGCTCCTTTTTTCCCGGACTCTCTGTGAGTTCCCTTGGTGATCGTGCACTATATGAGCCCCGGGCACCTGCCCCTGGGACTTTGGTGTTGGATCCCAGCACACACGGCGTTTTACATTGGGTCCCCTAGCGTAAGATACTTACGCAGTACGAGAGACCTCTCGTAAGAGAACGTACACGGTTACTAACGTAATCTTAGTACTGCGTATCTTGCCGTGCATGCAACACGCTCTGGTTCGCTTCAGCGATGAAAAACCAGATACTGACAGCCCCGAGCTCTATTTATAGGCATAAGCCACGCCTGTTTCGGCGGGACGTGACGCAGTGGGCGCGAAGCGCCCTCATTGTGTCTGACATCACGAATGGCCTCGCTCGATAGGCTGCTGCAGTTGCCGCAGGTCAGCCAATAGGCACGCGAGCCGTCTTGCCTATGTCTGCATGCTGCCGCAACGCGTTTTACATTAATACAAAATTAAGGATAATTTTTTGGCTTCAATATCTCGCAGAAAAGGGATTTTCCCCTAGCGTCAGATACTTACGCAGTACTCGTTCCCTCTTCTAGAGAGAACCGAGGTTACGTTAGTAACCGAGTACGTTTTTCAGGAACTGGGGCCTGAAAAACTGGGGCCGGCTGAGCAGGAAACTTGAGTGGGACCAGCAGAGCAAGGGACTTGAGTGGGGCAGGCATGACATGAAAAAACTCAGGCTTGACAGGCATGACGTGAAGAAACTCAGGCTTGGCAGGCATAACGTGAAGAGGCTTAGGCTTGATGGGCATCACGGGTGGCGACGGCAGGGCAAGGAGCAGCGGGCTCTGGGATGGCCTCCAGGCCTTGAGGGATAGAGGAAGCATTCTACCTCCTCTTCCTCTGTTTGTGAGGGCGAGGCGATGGCATTGCAGCTGGAAGCTCTGGCATGGAGCCCATCTTGGCTAAAGACTCTGGCTCAGCGGCCATCTTGGCTGAAGACTCTGGCTCGTCGGCCATCTTGTAAATAGGCCCCCCTTGACCAGCAGTAACAATTTGACTTCGATATTGAAGATGGTCAATGAACACCCAAAAATCCAGAGTCTTAAGTTCCTCCATCTCCCAGGCAAAGGGTAGTCCAGGCATCCATTAAAAACAACTATTAGCTCAGTATCATTATATTCCAGCCCCACAGCCAGGGACCAAAATAGCTGAGCAAATCTACCTACCCCGTACCCCTGCTGACGCAGGGCAGTTAATGCCCAACGTTATGCTCTCCGCTCCTTCTTAATGGCTGGAGGAAGAATTTTGTCACGAATTGCTCTGAGATCCGTAGCTTTATTGGAAAATCCAGAACCATAGGAAAAACCAGACGGTGGCTCATTGAAACAGTCAAAATCATTTTGGATGAAATACAGGATAATGAGGGTGAAAGTGAGGTCATTCAGCACTTTAAAGATTTAATCTCATTCATGAGTGAGGTAAGACAAGGCACCATGATGTGGAGGTGATGGGAGAGAAACCAAATCAAGTAAGAGGGCTGGAAGAAAGGTATCTTAGACACTCACAAAGAGATGAGGAAAGTTACTGTAAGGCTGGAAAGATGATAGACAATCACAAGACTTTTAAAAGTAACACAAAGTATGAAAAGAGGATTGAACTGTCTCAGAAATTGACCAAAGTGACTCTAAGAAGAGAATATAAGATCTGGGGACAGATAGGAGAAAAATGGTCCTACCCCAGTCTAATTCACCAGATGGAACTGATATTAGAGAAGGGCCTCTCTAAGACTGAAATAGTATAAGCAGTGGTTAGAGCTGTCACCCTAGGTTTGCCCCTGAGAGATATGTTGGAGATTAAGCATGGACTTATGCTCCCAGTCGTTACACACCATCTTAAAGGGCCACTACAAAGTTGACAGTACAACTGCTCTGTACCACCAGCTCATAAACATATCCCAAGAACCAAAAGAGTGTAACGACTGAGACAAATAAGACAATTATTTGTTATATGTAACAAATAATCTTTAAAATGATGGTCCCATCCCCCCAACAAGGGCAAGAAAGGTCTTGGTTACCATGACTACGATCAGATAAGTTGGTTTTATTGCTGTTAAAAATGTGGTCACGTGAAAAAAGCAGAGGCAATAGGAAAGACGCACAGCCCCTAAAACAGACTTTCCTGCATTAATTTATGGACAAACTGATCTGTAAATGATAATCTGTAAAATCGGGAAGTGATCCTGCACCCCAGGACACTGTGTGAATAATTTACTGTCTTGTGTAGTGTCTTTTGATACTATTATGTCTTTGATACTATGTATTTTATGATAGAACCAACAGTCAATGTAACCCCACCTTTATCGTGTCTCCTATCTAATTAATCCTCATTTAATGACTCACACTTTAGTGTGCATCACCTTCTCTTAGAATGCAGTGTGTGTTTGTTATATCTATCTGAGTATAAATGGCCACAAACAGCAAGGCCTATGTCTAACCACACTTGAGACAGAGCCATAAATCCTCCCAACAGAGGAATTTCCCGCTTTAAATCAGTTACATTTCTCAAATTTAATACAGATTCAGAAATATGAATGATTACCTGATTAAGCAGTGATATAGCACATGATATCATCAAGTCCCTGGTCAGGTGATTATGCTGTCGACAACAACTGTGTATAATCAATGTCAACATTATCAGGAGAGTGCTTCTCTTTTTTTTAATTGTCCATCTTCATCTGCCTTCACTCCTACTAAAGGAGCAATGTGCTCTGCATGCAAGCACTGATGGATGCAAGACATGGGCTATGTTTGCAGTCTAACATTCTTGCTTATGTTCATGTCTCCTGCACTTCAAGAAATCTGTTAAATGACGTTAGAACTTTATTCAGGAAATTCCTAATAAACTTTACTAAAGCAAGGTGCATTTTTTAAGAATGTAGAAAAATAGATGCTTTATTCAAACACTTTAATAACTTTTTAATCTATCTAATTACAGTGAGTAACAACATAAAACTCAACATTAGGATCAAAACTCAACATTGTATCAATGTCACCATGTTATCTGGGATACTCATCTGCCCTGGCTGTGAAGTCAACAAAGGAGCTTGGTATGGCTATGGCCATCAGAACTGTAAAAGGAAGTGAATCTAAAGAATGCCATTAGGTCAGTAATGAGGTTCCAGACACTCAAAAGCTCATGGAGGAGCTGAGAGCTGAAATGAGACAGATTATTACAGCTGCAATGGAAGCAAATAATAAAACATCCTCTCCCCAGTAGAGACAAGAACTACAGCGAGGCTGTAAGAAATTTAGGGAAGAACAAGTAGGTGAAAACTGTCAACACTGCTTCAGATGTGGACAAACAGGCCATTTCTCACATGGATGCAGAGTACAGAGCTCACAGTCGAGAAACAACCAAGGATTGCTGAGACGGGGCCATCAGTGGGCCTCCCTGAAGTGTCCTATTCCTCGTCACCTATACTTGCTGGGGACTGCATACAAAATAATTAGCCATCTCAGTTGGCCACCTCAAATACCTGTGCACTGAATCTAACCTCAGTACTACCAATATCTGTACGGTGAAGTATCTCCCACCTCATTATGAATCACAGCTCATTAATCTGATCAGGAAACGTTGCCTGGTCAATTGCCGCCTGATTGATCAGCCGATGGAGGCGTGGTGGGATACTGGATCACAAGCCAGCATTGTAAATTATGCTTGGCGACGACAGCACCTCCCAGGTACCATCATCCAGCCCTTACAAGAGTTGTTGGGAAAGGCAACCCTGACTGGCCTGGCAGCGAACAACATCCTGGATGGAGGACCCTTCCCAACACCATTGTTTAAGGTACCCATGTTAATGTCCAGTGATTCAACAGTAGCCGAGGACCCAATTATTGGGTACAATGTCATCAAAAAGATAGTGAAAAGGGTGGAAGACACAAATGCTACATACTATGAGTTCCACATTCTCGATCACCTACACACACTGATGAAATTACTCTGTGATAGGGAGCAGGAGGTGACTGTGGGGGTGGTGAAAACTGGAAAACTTGTGTACTTGTGAATCAGGTTACCACTGTAATGGTACGTGTTCACGTCGGGTCTCCGTACCAGGGCCAATAACTGCTCTTCTCACCCAATGAGATAAGCCCACTTCAGGATCTAGAATTAAATGAAGCAGTAGTGAGGATTCCTGTAAGGTGCATCAAATATATACCAATATCGATTGTCAATGCATCAAAACAGAACATTACAATACAGCAAAACCACATTCTGGGCTACTTATAATCCATGAAAACTGCGGAAGTCCAACCCACTAGACCCTAGAACCCCCTGGGAGAGAGAGCCCAACATTTTAAGTCAGCCCCTGACAAGACCACTGATCATTCAAGAGGATTGTGCACCATCTGGACCATCTCACAAAAGCTCAGCAGTAAGCCATGAGAAAAATACTGAGAGATGAGTGTTCTGAGAGAAGATTTTTGCCTACAACGACAACATTGATTGCATTCCATCCTTGAAGATGCACATCACACTTCATGACACAAGGGTGGTGCAGAAAACGTATATGTCTGTCCCAAAGCCCTTGCATGATGAGGTCAAGGAGTACTTACAAGACTTGATAAGTAAAGTTTGGGTGGCTCCTTGGGTTGGCATACTCGTCATCTGGATAAAAAAAAATTAAACCAGAAGTCAATACCTGATCACACCCAATCCTTAAAATACAAGATATGCTGGATGCATTGAGTGGGAGCACTTGGATTTCTATGGTTCACTGTGATGCGTCTCAGAAAGGGTTGGTTGCGGGATTGTATCAACGCCAGAATGGGAAGATGGTGGTGATAGCTTATGGGTCCTGAATACTTTGTCCACCAGAGAAAAATTAAGCTTGAATTACTGATGTTGAAGTGGGCTATTTGTGAGCATTTCCGACCAATACTTGTACTATGCACTATCCTTTGTTGTCTATATTGATAACAATCCTCTTATCTATGTGCACACCACCGCCAAACTTAATGCCATCGGGCACAGCTTGCAGACTTTTCCATAACTTTTCCATAAAGGTTACGCATGCCGGCCCGTTGTACACGCATGTCACACATGCTGCTGGACATTGGCATGTTTATGGAGCAGTGCACAGAACAAATGAAACAAGAACTCCTTAAAGCTTCAGTGTAAGGAGTGGTGGTGGAGAGTGAAAATCCCTCGCGGGTAGCAGGGTTCATCCACTTAGATGCCTTGCGTCAAGTCAAGTCATCTTCATTTATATAGCGCTTTTAAAGGAACACGCCGACTTTTTGGACTTTGCTTTATTCACTGTATCCCCCAGAGTTAGATAAGTCCATACATACCATTTTCATCTCCGTGCGTGCTGTAACTGTCTGACGCACCCACCGCTAGCCTAGCTTAGCACAAAGACTGGAGGTAAACGGCTCCAGCTAGCATACTTCCTAGAGCCCTGCACGGGGCAAAACATCCAGCCCTAACCGAGACCTGGCCCGTGGTGTTCAAGCCCTAATCTGGCCCCAGCCCGAAAACATCTGCAATTTTTCAGGCCGAACCCGAACACGACCCGAGACCAACATCAATATCACTTTGAGCTTTCTCTGACGCGCGCTGTCTCTGCTAGACGCACACACATACACACACACGCTACTAGGTAAAATTTTATTATAGGCCTCAAACATAACTACCACCACCGACAATTATGCCCACAAATATTAATACAGACTGTCCATTACAGAGAAGCATAAGCATGCAGTAGATAATATTATATAGCCAAATGTGATCCAGCAGTAAATAAAGATTTACGGCCTACCTTTTTTTGATGTCAAGTAACTTTACTGAAGAACAACGTTTCAAAGAACTCTTCGCCAACTGGCTAACGTTAAATAATAATACAAATATAATAAAGAAAAAAAAATCCGTTGAACTGAGTAGGCTCATTCACTGTTTACTCGCGATCGCTGTGAAGAAAAAGAATAGCATCCACTGTTGAAGGCTTCAGGCTCGGTAATCAAATCAAAACTCTTTCAAAATGCAGCTTTTCCTGAAGTATTGGGAACTTTAGTAACTACTTGCGCTCCAACTTCTCCCTGATGCTCTGCATGGTCAACTGTCACCTTGCACTCGCGTGATCGCATATTGCGTTGCATATTTATAATATTATCAATATAACAATATTTCATACAGTAGCCTGCGCTCTGCACGTATATTATGGGCACAATGAAAGGAGAAAAGCTCAATGAGCCTGAGTCCGACCAAAGCCCAATCTGTAAAAAAAAAATTAAAATTGACCCGACTGCTCCCAAAAAGTGACAAAATAACGCCAACATTTTCCTATTTACATGTTGTGATTTTTATAGTCAAAGCGTGTACAAATAACATGGTCACATATTCTCAGAAGGCGAAGCACTGCTACTTGGGCGGAGTGATTTGCTCGCAGCGCCTGAGAAGCCCCGTGGTGAGGAGCAGAGTTCGCTCAGAATTGGAGTAAATCACTCCGCAGAAGTAGCAGTGCTTCGTCTTCTGAGAATATAGTTCCCAGTATGTATACGGTTAGAAGATGGTTGTGTCTCATGCAACCTTGTTATTCGTACACGCTGTGACTATACAAATCACAACATGTAAATAGGAAAATGTTGGCGTTATTTTGTCACTTATTGGGAGCAGTATGCTTGCTGGAGCCGTTTACCTCCAGTCTTTGTGCTAAGCTAGGCTAGCGGTGGGTGCGTCAGACAGAGTTACAGCACGCACGGAGATGAAAAAGGTATGTATGGACTTATCTAAATCTGGGGGATAAGATGAATAAGCTAAAGTCCCAAAAAGTCGGCATGTTCCTTTAACAATGTAGATTGTTCCAAAGCGGCTTTACATTGATAAAAGGAAATTCAAGTAACAGAGATTGTTTTGGCTTTGTAGCAGCTCTAGAATAAAGTTATTGTCCAGCAAAAGTTAGTTTTGATTGATTCACTTCCATCGCAACGATCATTAGTTATTAACTTAGGGAGCGCTAACACGACACCATTTTAACAGAAAACTCTTAAGTTCTTTCTGCGCAAACTTCAAAAACGCGAACCCGCGAGAACGCTGATGGCATGCACATGCATATTACGAGTTCAGTCTATAGGTATGCGCGTTTGAATATATGTGCGCAGGCGTGTAGTCCTTGCCTACAAACCAACCCTCAACAAACTACTTGTCTGGCCTTAAAATTTATAATACAGAATTTTTATCACTTCCGCGTAGCCACGCGAACTGGAATTATCCCGACTACGCTTTATCTATAGAGAGGTTAAGGGAGGGGAGGGAGGCCTTCATCAGATCTGGATATGCCCTGGACCCGGCGGACTGCGGTAAACCTCGGGATAAACAGAGAGTCTAATATTAGCATAGACGCCATTCTTCTTATGATGTAACGAGTACATCAGGATTTATGGGAAGTGTTCCCGGTTCCGGCTGACCTAATCTATGCAGCCTAACATTGAATTATAGAAGTCTATAATGTGTTATGTGTATGCTAGGTCAAAGAGATGTGTTTTTAGTCTAGCTTTGAACTGACAGAGTGTGGGCCCTATTTTAACGATCTGAAACGCAAGTGTCAAGCGCAAAGCGCAAGTAACTTTGTGGGCGGATCTCCGGCCATGTTGCTATTTTCCCGGCGGGATAAATGCCTCTTGCGCCCGGCGCAAATCTAAAAGGGGTTGGTCTGAAGTAGCTTCATTATTCATATGTGTGGTTTGGGCATAACGTGAAATAAACCAATCAGAGCGACATCTCACATTCCCTTTAAGAGCAGGTACGCTTGTTCTAAAGCGGATTCCTATTATAACGGCGGATTTGCCAGGCGCGCGCCAGGAGCGGTTCACAGCCGAGGAGACCGATGTTCTCGTCAGGGACATTGGGGATGGAGAAACCCACCCAAATTAACTTCGGTTAAACAGGCGTATGATAATTTGGGTAAATGTGTAAGTTAGATGTATGCTTTTATAATAAATTGTCTGTCTATCTATCTATCTATCTATCTATCTATCGTTCTATCGTTCTATCGTAATAATGTATGATTTGCAAAAATGAAAACTGCTGCTTCTGTGTAGATGAGAGAATCAAAGTGCGCGTTGTGCACACGCTACATTGATTATGGCCAAGCATGCACCCTTTTAAATAGCATATGAATAACATGCGCAACGCGCCACTGACTTTAAACAATTTTTTCCTGGTTAGTGGCGCAATTGTTTTCTAAACCTGCAAAATAGCATGAAGGAACGTTTGCGCCGGAACACGCCTCCTCTTTGCGCTGAACCGCCCCCAGGAGCGCAAGTGTATTTCTTAGTTAACCGACGTGCTTCTGTGGAGGGAAAAGTCCGCTTTGCGCGGGTGCAAAATAGGAATGAGACATGCGTCGGTGTACAAAGTCAATTGTGCTGGGTGCAAGATAGGGCCCTGCTGTGTCTGCTTCCCGGACAATGTTAGGAAGACTGTTCCAAAGTTTTGGTGCTAAATAGGAAAAGGATCTACTGCCAGCAGTCGATTTTGATATTCTAGGTATTATCAACTGGCCGGATTTTTGAGATCGCAATAGACGTGAAGGACTATAATGCGTTAAGAGCTCGCTCAAGTACTGCGGAGCTAAACCATTTAGTACTTTGTAAGTAATCAGCAATATTAAAAAATGTATACGATGTTTAATATCTGGGATGTGGAGATGATGAAACTGATCTGGAAGATTATTAATAAAGCAATCTTTAGTGGCAGAAGTGATAGGTCTAACATATTTGAAACACGGAGTCGGCTTTGCAGCCTTGTTTAAATGAAGTTTACACGAGACTAGATAATGATCTGAGATGTCATCGCTCTGCTGCAGAATTTCAACGGCATCAACATTGATTCCATGTGATAATATAAGATCTAGAGTATGATTTCGACAACGAGTAGGTCCTGACACGTGTTGTCTAACTCCAATAGAGTTAGGAATGTCCAACGCATTCTCATCCTTGGGCGTCATAATACTGACGCTTTTGACATTTCGTCTACATCGAACGCACATGGCACCCTTTAGCGTCGATATATCACAGCAATGATTGTGAACGAATCTTTAGAGTCAATGATTCAATTATTAATTCATAAATACAGCCACTTGCTTCGTTAAATGAATGAATGACTCGATGACTCATCTACGGAGCCCCTAAAGGGACGTGATGGTTGAAAAAAAATTAGGATGGGAGAATTTTTTTTTTACAAATCTTTTACGTTCCCTCGAGAAACTTTGCGTTCCCTCGCAAAGTTATTTGCGTTTCCACGCAAAACTTTTGCGTTCCCTCGCAAAGATATTTGCGTTCCCACGCAAAACTTTTGCGTTCCCTCGCAAAGATATTTGCGTTCCCTCGCTAAGATATTTGCGTTCCCACGCAAAACCTGTTTTGAGCTCGGACAGACACTTCCTGTTTAATGTCCCGCTGGCAGTGTTTCTGAGCTCCGTACGTTAATGGAGCGTTTCATAGTGTTTGAAAGAAATGCGGTCAGTGCTTAACTCAAGGAGTTCAGTGAAATTGGCAATATTCACATAGGCTATTCGAACTTCCCGGATCAATATTCTTGAGCTAAACGTTGTTAAAACACAAACGACACCTATTTACAATCACAGTAACCTAGACAACGAGCTACAACCCAATTATCATCAAAACAAGCTTTTATAATATAGGGATCTCTATGAGCAGGCGGCTGAGAGACACAATACGTCTGCAAAGTGCAATATAACCCAAAAAACGACTACAGCATCAACTCATAGTCAAAAATACAAAAAATAGTCATTAACTTCAATGTTACAAACTGTAGTGCCACCCAATTCAGTTTACACATCAATGGTGACCCACTGGTCATACTACACTGCTTTTGCACATTTTATATTATGAAAAATAATCAATAACTTCACTGTAACACACCAAATTTAGTTCACACATCACTGCTCTAATGTTGGTTATAGGCCTACAATACTTAGTTTGGGAAGTAATTGCACATAAAAAATAAGTAGGCCTATTCTTTACACAAATTATATTGGTAGGCTACTGTACGCAGCTTTTGCATTATATTTGCTTACTGAATTTGATGGCATTACACTGTATAACAGTGTGAAGTTATTTATTTATTTTTTCTAAAAAGGGTGAAGTTATTGATTTTATTTAATAATAAATAAGAATAAAAATTATGAATTTTTATCAAACTAAGTAATGTAGTATAACCAGCAGGAGAGCAGTGATGTGTGAACTGAATTTGGTGACAGTACAGTGCGTCAAAGTGAAGCTATTTAATATGTTCAATAATATAAAATGTGCAGAAGGGTTTTGGGATTTGCACTTTACAGACGGCCCCTTATTTGGACTTGTCTCTCATTCGTCTGGTTAGAGACAAATGAATATTATAAAGCTCGTCTTGATGAGAATTGGGTTGTAGCTCGTTGTCTAGGTTACTGTGATTGTAAATAGGTGTCGTTTGTGTTTTAACAACGTTTAGCTCAAGATTAGGGAAGTTCGAATAGCCTATGTGAATATTGCCAATTTCACTGAACTCCTTGAGTTAAGCACTGACCGCATTTCTTTATTTGAGTCCAAGTTCAAACACTATGAAACGCTCCAATAACGTACGGAGCTCTGAAACCCTGCCAGCGGGACATTAAACAGGAAGTGTCTGTCCGAGCTCAAAACAGGTTTTGCGTGGGAACCCAAATATCTTTGCGAGGGAACGCAAAAGTTTTGCGTGGGAACGCAAATATCTTTGCGAGGGAATGCAAAAGTTTTGCGAGGGAACGCAAAAGATTTGGAAAAAAAAAATTTCTCCCAACCTAAAAAAAATTCCACCACCACGTCCCTTTGGGGCTCCGTACTCATCACCTACTGGCGGTTTTAATTTTATATTTAAATGCATCTCTTCGTTTTTACCATCATTGCATATTTATCTATTTAACATTTTTTTTATTCAAAGCATTATTTATTTTATAAAGGTATTTGTAAAGGTAAAAATGCACTTGAAAAAATCGATTTAAGGGGGCAAATATTGCCCCTTACTGAAAAAGGTATGACTGAAGAGTGGGGGTACGCAGAAGGATATTAAAGCCTCTTGGGGTACAACTCTAAAAAGTTTGAGAACCACTGGGACTGGGTTAAGGAATAGAACAAAATAAACATCAAAGCACAATACACATACCAAGGGCAGAAAGTAGGCCTAATACTCCCATGGTTACCAGACTATTGAAAACGGCTGATTATGACAGCCCCACCTAAGATATTTTTCACCAGCCGCCACTGGGGCCCTGTCCCAAATGGCGCACTTCATGCGGACTTTCGGTCTCGTGGACTTGAATTGCGCGTGCTCGCTGAGTCTACGAGTCCGTAGGCATTCAGCATTTTACCGCTCTGAAGTGTGCTCAGCAGCGCCCACTTTGTACCCTTGAAGCGGTCTTCCACGAAGCCCGCATAGAAGCAGGCTCCACGCACTTTAACTACCCAGGAATCCTTGCGAAAGGCCAATCAGACAACAGATGGGAGGAGATTTCACTCACGGATAATTGTTGACATGGCTGAGAAGAAAATATTATGTTTTTTATGACCTAAATGTACATTTTATCAGTTGTTACCTACAGTTTATACAAACAATATGGTCATCGAGCAGTGGTTGATGTCTCAAACATAATAATAGCGCGTTTAATAATACGATCGCATTATGATTCATTAAATAAATAGAACGAATGGCAGGGCTTTACTGAGTCATATGTAAACATAGTATGAATATTGAAACCTGTAAATTGAAAAAAAGTATGTTTAAATTATGTTTTAAAATTGTAATCTTAGTTCAAATGGAACATTATTATGTACAACTGTATACATCATTTAAATAAGCATGATATATCTATTGTCTAATGCCCAGGTGATATGCACAATATCAAAATATAGAACTGTAAAATTAGGCTGTGTAGTTGACATGGAGATAAGACGTTGGAGCGCAAAAATGTGATTTCTCCTTTCCAACAACAACCAGGCCGTTATTTCTGGCGTGCCGATCGAGTCTGTCCCAAAAATACCTCTCAATGCGCCCTCGTGGACTCGCGCCAAGGGCCCTATAGATCTGCTCTACATGACGTCACCAAAGTGTGGACTCTGAGGAAGTCCACAAGTCCGGAGTGTGCCATTTGGGACAGGGCCTGGCTATGCAGTTTCGGGAATTTCTATGCTGTATTCTCGCTTTTTGCTCGCAGGTTTCTCTATAGAGCTCCCCCTACAGCTTCGGAATAGATATTTGACAACACTGTCGAAAAACCCACCAGCCCAAAGTTGCAAGGGTGGTTTTTCGGCTCACAGGCGCTTGGGGGGTGCGAGACGACCACCATTCAACCCGAAAAAAGTCATATAACTATTCCAATGACTCCGAAGCTGTTCGGTTAAGGTAAAAAAGTTACTTAGTTCACCTTTAAGCACCAACACTTCTAAATAATAATATTTGAAACTAGACTTCTTAGTAATTCTGAAAAAAAAATTACTATAAATTACAGCTACATGGAATAAATTATAGTCTCATGGAGGATGGTGACTGAGGTGACCTGGGTCCACCACTGACCCCAGCCCAGATTCGGAAATCCCAGAAGAATGACAGTATTAATGGGAAAGTTCTGGAATATTTAAGGGAAAAGATAAATGACAGAGTAGAGAGGCATTAAAAGTGGAACATCCCGAAGTGGCAATGCAGTCGAAACAATGGTTCAAACTCTGTGTGTGCCAGCTACTATTATTAAAGACAATGTAAAATGCTCTGCCACCTTCTTTATTGTGGAGTCAGGAACCTCTCTAATGGGGATGGACTTGATATCTGCTCTCCTCCTCTGCATTGAAGAGAATACAATCACTTTTGCATGAGCCTCCAACTTACTTGCTTCTCTCGGTTATGCAGCTTTCCTCTTCTTCATCTCACGCTGCGAATGGCTGTGTGAAAAGTTTAATGTATAAAGTGAAAGTCTTACTCTCTGCTGTACCTGTGCGACAAAAACTGCAACGTCTTCCTTTCTCAGTACGTGCTGCTGTGTCTGATGAACTGAACCGCCTTCTCAGCACAGGTGTAATAGAGAAGGTGGATGCTTCATGGATCTTACAGATTGTTGTCACAAAAGAAGACGGGAGGAATTAGAATGTGTGTTGACTTTCGGGAGCGTAATAAGGCCATTATAGTGGATGCTTGCCCTCTGCCACACATGGGCGAGACTTTAGCTGCCTTGTCAGGTGCAACAGTTTTTTCTACCATTGATCTGGAAAATTCTTACCATCAGGTTACACTCCATCCAGATTTTTTTTTTCTATCTTGCAAGTTGGATTTGGTTATCTGTGGACTGGTATGGACTCCCTCCTCTGCCTGTCCGACCTCATCTTTGCCAGCTGCTCTGAGTTGTTGTGGAGCCGTGCGGCCAATGCTGTAATCATCCCTGTTCGTTAATAAAAAACTAAGATCAAGCATCCTTCTGCATTTGGGTCCTTTCCTCCAAAGATCGTCACACCAATCTACAATCCCATACTAGCAGTTCCTGAAATGACAGATGTACTCTTAATTGCATCTTGAACATTACTTAGAAAATGAATAATCTCTGAATAGTGCTCTTCTGTCTACCCCTATGTCTTCCTCTATTTATATGCCATTTAATCTCTCATGATCCCTCACTCAAGCCTGTTTAGCATGCTTTCTCTAAGCACAGCCTGTGCTTGTTTTGTGCCGTCATAATGGACAACACCAAGGCAAACTCTTTGTTTTCAGTGAATTAGTCTCTGGATCTTTATCTGTATACTTGAAACTGGGAGAGTCTGAAAACAATCCCCTCCCCCAGCATTCACGATGCTTCTATCTGTCAATAGATGAGTCACTGAACCTGCACAGACACAGAGGGAGGCTGTAGAAAGTGATGGAGACATAAAAAGAGTCAGCTAGACAAAGTGAGATGTAGTTTTGGGGTAGAGAGGAACAGGACACAGGGGAAAGCAGAGGAGTAAAAGATAAGCAACATATAACCAGCCTAAAGGCCCATTCACACCAAGAACGATAACTTTAATGATAAGGATTTAATAATCATTCTAATTCTATTAAAATAGGGAAGTCAACACCACAGCTATAGCGATAATAACACAGAGGAACACTATTGTTGGAATCACTTTCAGAATATTATTTTTAACTACGGATGAACGATAAAAACATTGACAGCCAGAATCCACCCTGCAGCTTTAAAGAGCTCAAGCATTTAAAGCCACACGCTTAGCTAATAACATTTCTCATCTGTTCTCATCTGCTTATATAGTTATCACTATAGTTATCTTTATAGTTATCATTATTTTTGTGGTTAGTGAAAAAAGGATATGCTGTAATAAAGGGCCAGTTTCACTTTCACCCTCACTTTTGCCATTTCATTCCCTCACTCTGTCTTTTTGTGTGTCTTTTAGTTTCTCTGAGCAGTGATCAGATTGTCCCAGAAGGCTTGGCCAGTAAAACAAATTTTTGCTAAATGTGCCCCAGTCAATTTAATAGGCTACAAGTCTGGTATATTTTTCTTTCTCTGGGCAAACACAGCACAACAATCATACATCCACCTTAAAATGTTATCTGTGTCTTAAACTATTTAACTTTTAAAATGACCTGCAATATCTTTTAGAATGCTAGGGCTCACCCTTCCTCCCATAACCTTGTTTTTTAAATGCGCTTTTAAAATAGTGCACAAGCACTGAAATAATTAACAAAGGCTGTGCTCAAACTGTGCTCAAGGCTGTTTTTTTTAAAAACAAGGATTATAAAGAAAAAAAAAACATTCAGAAATAGAAGTCGGGTAATTTCAAAAAGAGAAATTTAATTAAAAATGAGGGGAATATGAAATTCAATCAAGCTGACGTTGTTACTGAATAGAAATCATCTGGAATAGATAGTGGAATAAAGTTTACTGAGACACGCTCAATGAAGAGCATCATTTTGAAATGACTCTGAAACATTCAATTCACAGTCAATAGTGTAGCCAACGTCATTTGGAGCCCACACAAAGGTGCGTAATCATAACAAATTCATAATAACTCATAACTCTCTAGCCCTTTACTAGCACACTAAATGAAAATAAGATTTCAGATGCACGTCAGCTAGCTGGCGCTTTGGCAAGGTCTCAATGTAGAAATAAGAGTGTCAGCAAGTCCCCGCACACCTACACACACTCTCATTTGAAACAAACACACGTTGTGCTCTTTCTCTTATTCCCGGTAGATTTTGACACACTGCAGAAAGGTGTTTTTCAGTACATTTTCAAAGACAAAAATGGCTTCTGAACAGTCATTTCATCTTTGATTTTATGCCAGTCACAGGAGCTGAGCCTTAGCCAATGCTTAAAACAAATATTTATGAATTTCAAATGGAATTTATTTACACATCAAAGTTACTTTTAGGCGAGTCATTTCACTCAGCGGCCATCTTGGTAATATCCCATAGGCAGCTATTTTCTATGAAGGCATACAAGTATAGCACGCATCTGCTTGAATGTGGAAAGACTACAACTGTCCAGAAATGGTTTTAATACCATTTTTCAAACAGTGTTCATTAATTGTTTTCATTTTTCATTAATCGAAATAAAGCTAAAATAAAATAAAATAAAATATAAGCATTAGATAAAAAAACTTAAACTTTAAAAGTTAAAATATTAAAATTGTTAAAACTAAAATTCAAATAAATATAAATTATAGCTAAATGAATACAATAATACAATTGAACAAAAAAAAATAAAAACACAAATTAAAATGCCTAAACCTTAAACTAAAAACTGAAAATATGAAAATGAAAGCTAATTCAAATATTAATAAATACTCTAATAGTTTGTAAATAATGCTAAAATGAAATATCTCTATCTCAAATAATGCAACAAATTATTTTTTTTCCCCAAATGCACATGAAATGTATGATGGGCACATGAAAATACTTCATTGTAGGAATGATGGAAACAAATATGTTTTATAGTAATGGCAGCAAAACAGCGGTAACTGAGGAGTCCGTAAGCCCCAGTGAACCATGCGAGCTTTAAGTGTCTCTGCTGGAAGTGACCACAAGATTAAAATGCAGTGCAAGGAGAATATACAACAAGGCAGTCGTTGAGATCTTTTGTCATGTTACTTTTTCTCACTGAGAAAACAGAACGAACTGAGAATTACAGTCTCACGGCGACTATTAAAGGTTACAGTTTCAATAATATTCATACATTTTGCTGATGCTTCACATCAAAAGCTGTAGATCTAATTTATGTTCTGTTTGCTTTTGTGTATCCTTTCAATCAGATATATAAGCCACATTTCCCAAAAACCCACATTTTCATTCCAGCTTGGAATGTGTGTGGCGGAACATGATGTAAAGAACTGATCTTAGTATTCTCTCTATCTTTTTCCCTTCTGCTTTTTCATTATACCGCCACAGTGTGTGTTGTGAATGGAAGCAGAGTGAGCGTGATGGAGAGGGAGAGAGAGAGAATGAAATAAAGCATTTGGAAGGTGAGTCATACTCAAACTCGATAGCCCTATAGGAGTGCAGCATGGTGGGTGAGAATGACATACAGACTCTATTCTAGAATCAGCTGTGGCCATGAAAATAACATTCCAGGGTCCCTAACTAACCTGGTCCTCGGCTCACACCTTCACACCTCTAAGTGATAAAGTGTTGGGTTCAGATTAAGATGTTGCCTTTCCTTTTTATTGGATACACGCACACACACACACACACACAAATACACATACACGCACACACACACACACAAATACACACACACACACTCGATTGCATTGTGCATCTGCTGTTATTGCTGCCTTCAGTTTGGAAACACGGTTTAAGCATTGTATCCTTCGTGGCCCGAGAAACTCAGTGAACCAGAATGTGATTGCATTACAAATGTGTGAGGATCAATGACATGATGCTAATTTGTTTTGTCCTGTCTATTCAAAAATGCATTAAAGTGTAAGTCATACATACAATGACTTACACGTTTAATGTAATTCACATACACCTCTTCTATGATGAGCAAAATTAATTTTCTTATTATTGAAAAATGTTTGTCTGCCAAATCAAAGTCATATGGTGCAATCTACATGAAGAATCATGCAGAACAGAAACTGGAAATTATATCATAGAGAGGGCCCCCTTCCCCTCTTGTCAAGATTAAAGTCTTTTACGAAAATTAGATACTTTGACATTTTTATGGCAAGGTAAGGTTCATTCTGGGAAAATGCCATGTGCTATGACTCCCCAAAAACTATAATTATAATATTTAAATAAATATATTTTATATTTATTATTATAAATAATAGGGTTATGGCTAACTGTGGATCCCCGTTTACCATCTCTTCTTGGAGATGGGGGCTACCCATGTCTGCAACATCCTGTCACCATAATCACCCCATACAGACAACCTGTGGCTGGTAAGTAGGTCTACATAGTTATAACATTACAGTTTCTTTACTTAATTATGATAAATATAGTGACAGTTGCATTTTCAATGTCATTGCATTTTAGTGAATAAACATTGTCAATGGTCGATTCATCTTGACCCTAACTGACCGATTGTCACTGACTATGTGTCTTACCGCCAGGTCGTGTTGAAGGCCGCTTTAACAAACACCATGCCAAGGCTAGGTGCATCATTGAGCGTGCCTTTGGCATGCTTAAAACACGCTGGAGGGCTATATTCCTGAGGGCCCTGGACAGTGGCGTCATGCCCATTCAAAGTGAGGGGGCACGTGCCCCCTCAGATTTTTCCTCCCTGATAATTTTTTTGTCACAACTTTATTCCTATTATGCTCCATAATATACCAGAGCCTATAACGACTCAAATGTATTCTTCTAGATGTGTAAAAAATCGGTCAGCTATGCATCAGCCCGCCCCTTTTTCCTGTGTATATCAAATCTAGAGTGCTACGCGCGTAGCGCTCTAGAATCTTTGCTGTGTATGTTCAAGCAACTCACTCGTCTCGCACGTTGAGCTGGCAATGTTTTACAGATGGTCTTGAAGTGGTAAGTGGGCAAAGCAACAAATCGGCATTGAATTAGTTATCGGATGATATTAAAATGTAGTGGGATTATTTGTGGTTGACCTGGAAATTTTATCTTGATCAAAAAGTGATGGATTTGATATTAGCTGCGAATTCAGAGCATTAACTTAAGTTGTGTCAGTGTAACGTTATCGATAGCTAGCCTAGTCTAACCGTAAACTAGTTGGCTAACGTTACTGCCATACAAAGCCATAGTAACGTTATCTGATCAGTTTTGATTACTTTTTTACATTTCTGTCAAATATTAACCATTTTCAAATAAACGGGGTAGTGTTAACCTTATTCAACACTGAAATCTGTCAAACTTCTTTCAAAGTCCTTCATCACATATTAATATTAAAATAACTTAATTTCAGAGCACCACAAAGTCAGACCTCAGCACCTTTATGTACCTTTAATGTAAGATCGTTCTTAGGTCACATACCAATTATCATAACATAAAAACTGCAATGGTAGGCTACTGTTTTTAAAATCATGTGTAGGCCTAAGTGTACAGTAAGTGTGTGTGTAAACATGCTTTAATGAAGTAGACTTCAAAAGCTTTTGAATTTGAGCTTACAGTTCTTTCATCAACCTGTCTTTTACATAAACTTACAAAATAGATACTTTAACTTAGTCCTCAGATAGAGGAGGGTTGCTGCTAGCTCCGTTAAGGTATTTCTGGCCCTCCCAAACTGCATTGAAATGGTATGTTTAGCAGCCAGAATTTAAACATTTTCAGGGGGAGAAACCCCCTGACCCCTCCTAACATGATCCATATCACCCGTCAGAAAACAATTGCAACGTCTCAGATTGTGCCCCCCCAGAATTTTGGCTTGCATGACGCCCCTGGCCCTGGAGATCAATCCTCTATTCGCCCCAAAAGTGGTTGCTACATGCTGCATTCTTCATAATCTGTGTCACGCCACTGATGACATCCTGGAAGAAGAGGACCTTGGGGATGAGGATGCAGAAGCAGAAGACATGGGTGGGGACCTGAAGCAAACTGGGAACAACATAAGGGCTAGACTTGCAGCACAACTCTCTGCCCCTGAAGAGCTACCTGCATGCCTGCAAGAACATGACTATAGTTAGATCAAGTTAGTTTGTGTGTGTGAGGGAATGAGAGTAAGAGTATATATATATATATATATATATATATATATATATATATATATATATATATATATATATATATATATATATATATTTGTTATACAAATACTCAGCTGAGCTATGTTATGTTATGTTATGTAGTGTAGAATTATTGGGTGGGGTTGATGTTAATAGTCAGTGCAAGTGCAAATAAACTTTGGAAATATTTACAATGAAATCATAATGTAAATAAAAAATTCTTCAAACCAAAATATACTTTCTAATGAACTTTTATTATAATTTATTAACAAGTTTCTCAAAAAGAGCAAGGTAGCGCTCAGCCCTTTCTGTAGTAGCCCTCTCCCTCTCTTCTTCTTTTGCAGCTGACTGCCTTTCCCTCTCCTCATCTCTCTCAGCCTGCTCCCTGAACAGCTCAATGAGCTCTGAGGAGCTTCGCCTCTTCATCGGTCTCTTCTGTGCTTCACTGCCTGGAAGAGGGGCAGAGGAGGAAGAAGCCACAACGCCACTTGCCGTAGCAGACACATTTGCTGCTACTACCAGGGGCGGATTGATGGAATGCTGCCCCTGGAGCACAGCATCCATTTCATTATACCACTGCCAAGTGGCAGCTGTGACTCCTCCTGCCTCTACCCCTTTCCCTGTCGGTGGGTCCCTCAACTCCTAATAAATAAAAAAATATATCTTGCTTCACTGCACTATATATATGACTGATCAACATGACTGAAAGACATTCTTACCTTGTATTTCTCCTTTAAATTGTTCCATTTTTTCTTTGCCTGTTTAGGCATGACTGGAATTCTGGTGTCTTTCACAAAAACCCTGAAAAGAGAAGACATCTGATCAGTAACAGGAAACTACAGGAAACTAACATTATAATGTAAAATAAAATAAACCAAGAAACTGACTATATACAAGAGTATATGTGCCAAAATTCAACAGTATGATATATCATGATAATGAACATGCAACAAGAAAGTATAATTACTTACTCCCAGACAGATTTAGAGGAGTTCCTCTTTCCAGTGAAGAGGGCTTCGTTTGCTCCTCTCCACTGGATAAGCATTCTTGTCTCTTCGTTGCTCCCTAAGTATAGGAAGAAATTAATAAAATACTGCTAAATAGCTGATTAACTAACGTTAATACAGATGTAAGCTCTATTTGCAACTGCGAATTCGTGCTAAATAAAACCGTTTACATTTACCTCAGGATGTAAGCTAGCTAGCGTATTTTAATTAAAAAAACTTAAGTTCTGATGGATAAATGTAACTTTCCACAACCCCATATATTTCCCAACTTCAAATAATATATCAAAATCAGATCTATATTTAGATTAGTGACGTTAAAAATACATTACAAGACTTACAGGTATGCGCTGCGCTTCCCTCCTCCATTGTTTTGCCGCAATGACTTCTGGGACACCAGGCGAGTACTAGCTCAAGTCTGCATTCGATGCATCCTCGGTATCAAGAACACATCCGGGTTCTTTCCGGTTCTTTCATGCGTCCTTGAGAATTGGGTCTGAACTAGGGGTGTGCGATATGACGATTTTTGATCGTGGACGATTAAAATGTCTCCACGATCTGCTTTTGAAGAAATATCGTAGTATCGCGCATTCTCAGTTGCTGTTCTGGCGCCTCTGTCCCAACATGCTGAACAACGCGACATATATTCAGATCAAATGTTAACGCAGCGGAACGGGACACTACAGTTCACAAAAGTTCATAATTTGCATGTGCTTTAATGCCTTGTCGGTTAAACATTTAATTCGCGTGCTGATGCGCTGTTCTAACGTGTGCGTTTCTCAGCGCGTACATGCGAAGCTCACATGCACTAAAAGCCTGTCTACCAGTGCCTGGACTAAGTTATCTTTCGAGTCTTTACTGTCAAATACACACAAGCAGTGGTGTATACGTGATACGCAGGTATACGCCGTATACCCACTAGAAAAGGCCAAGGATTTGCGTATACCCACTTAAAAAAAGCGTGAGGATACGTATCAACTTCGTTTTGTGTCAGAACTTTCACACTTTCATTCATAAATTCACCCCGTCTGTGTTTGCGAAGCGACGGATCGAATTGCGGAATCCAGTCACAAATGGAACTTGCTATATAAAGCAGAACGTCACGGAATTAGGCTATTTTTGAATGAATAAATCAAAAGTAGCTGCTGTACAATGAATCAAATCTCGATATGGACTAGTGTCTATGAATATTAAAGCTAAAAGAGACTGCAATTGTTCTACGCGTCTCTGGAATGAGCGCTCATATGGAAGTAGAATAATGTCAAATGTTTTTGAAATAAAAAGCCTGTTGAATTGCACTACTTGAAAAAAAATAGGCATTGCATTAACCATGCTTGCATTTTAATGCATTGTATTTTTAGTGCTTACATTTTTATGGGCTGAAATTCAACAAGGTTGAATATTTAAGCTGTGAATATTTCAATTAAAAACATTTCAAACACCTTTTCATTATTAAAAATTCAATAATCCATATTCACCTTTCATATTTCACTTCCAAAATATTCAAACTGTTTAAAAATACAACCAATAATATTCAACAAGCAATTTTCGGTCCATTTTATTTCGCTTTGCAAATTCGCTTCCACAAATTCAGTGGTTCAAATTCGACAGTAAATTCAACATTGACGTCCAGGAACTGCAGGAAAAGCAGTAGATTGCCGAGCATACTCTCCATCTGCTGTTAGTCGACCTCACCATCAGATGGTGCAAAAGCGCTTGTTGCTGACGAAGACATTCATTCATAAAATGAAAATGATTATGTGTCAGTATATGCGGAAAAGATGATAAACACACAAAAGCTGTGTTTATGTTTCATTCAATAACTTCATTGTTACTTTCCCTGTGTATTCTAGCCTACATGTCATCAGCTTTCTCTACCATGAACAGGATTATAATCGGTTTCCCTCAATACCTCATACTCAAGGATTTCCCTTCCGTTGATAGTGATATGAAAGACCAATCTTGCACCTTATTAGGGAAGTAGGCTGTAGGCTATTATATAGGCTACAGGCAAGCAGATGGACTCAGAATATGAACTTAACGCGCAAAGTTTCATGCTGAGCGTTCGTGATATACTGGCATAAAATCAACACATACATATATATATATATATATATATATATATATATATATACACACACATATATATATATATATATAGAGAGAGAGTATGCATACGTGTATTGCATTAGCTTAAACTGTCACAGCACTTGCATATTGTCCTCCTATTGTTAGTTTAACTGTAAATCGCTTTGGATAAAAGCGTCTGCTAAATGACTAAATGTAAAATTGGCTTGATATTGGACATTAGCACATTTAGGGACCGTCTCTAAAGTTGCATACAACATTGGCATACACGTTTCTAACTTCAAAAGCAAACTTAAATTTATTTGAATAAATATCAAAAACCAAAGGGTGTGCATTATGCCTGACACTAAATGAACACTTTACAGTTGGTTGTATGACTGTAAGTCGTTCTATTCAAATGCTATCGGAGTTAGAAACGTGTGTACCAAAGTCGTATACACTTTAGAGACGGTCCCTAAATGTGCGAATGTCCAACATCAAGCCTTCTGTATGCCAGTCTATCACTGGGAAACGCTCAGCATTAAGCTTTGCGCATTATTCTGAGTCCATCTGCTTGCCTGCGAGTTTGGTCTTTTACATCACTGTAGTCCATTAAGCTACGTTAAGCGTTGTATATATCCAGCAGGGGAATCCTTAAGTATTGAGGGAAACCCTAATAGCCTGCATGCAGCACATTGCCACAATATAAAGTTAAGGCAACTAAACAACCAAGAGAGAAATGTCAACCTCAAAAATGTAACATTGGATCTGTATATCCGCATCGGGGAATAACATTATAATCTCGTTCACGGTAGAGAAAGATGCATGTAGGCTACACAGGAAAAGTAACCGTGAAGACACTGAATTTAACATAAAACAGCCGTCATAATAATCACAAATACACTTACATTGCTGTAAATGAGTTTTATGAATGAATGACTTGTTCTAACTGTTGCTGGTCTTCAACACGCGCTTTTGCACCATCTGCTGGTGAGGTCGACTAACAGCAGATGGAGAGTATGCTCGGCAATCTACTGCTTTTCCTGCAGTTCCTGGACGTCAATGTTGAATTTACTGTCGAATTTGAACCACTGAATTTGTGGAAGCGAATTTGCAAAGCGAAATAAAATGGACCGAAAATTGCCTGTTGAATATTACTGGTTGTATTTTTAAACAGTTTGAATATTTTGGAAGTGAAATATGAAAGGTGAATATGGATTATTGAATTTTTAATAATGAAAAGGTGTTTGAAATGTTTTTAATTGAAATATTCACAGCTTAAATATTCAACCATGTTGAATTTCAGCCCATAAAAATGTAAGCACTAAAAATACAATGCATTAAAATGCAAGCATGGTTAATGCAATGCCTATTTTTTTTCAAGTAGTGCAATTCAACAGGCTTTTTATTTCAAAAACATTTGACATTATTTTACTTCCATAGCTCAGTGTATGCTCCACTACACACACACACACACACATGTTATATAGAGTATACTCACTACAAAAAACTAGACTACACCACTGCACACAAGGTTTACATAAACAAAGTCGGTGATGTCTAAAGTGAAAGCAAACTTGAGAAAATTGAGAGAAAATCTGCTTGTCAAATGCGTGTATAAAAGACGCGTCGAGTGCAGCTCTTAAAGAGACAAACACGCTGCCGTTTGTCCTTAAAGGGATAGTTCACCCAAAAATAAAAATGATCTCATTATTTACGCACTATAATGTTGTTCCAAGCCTGTATTAATTTCCTTCTAATATTTTCTAATATTTTTCTAATATTAATATTTTGAAGAATGTGGCTATACAAACAGTAGCTGGTCCCCATTGACTTCCATAGGAGAAAAATATACTATGGTTGTCACTGGGGTACATCAACTGTTTGGTTACCCACATTCTTCCAAATAACTTTTATTTTCAACAGAAGAAAGAAACTTATTCGAGTTTAAAACAACTTGAGAGAGTAAATTATGACAATTTGAATTTTTAGGAGAACTATCCCTTTATTGTTAATAAAACAACAAAATGCAAAGAGAAAATCACTCACTGCTCTTGACTGATAACTTTAATAGTAGCTTTAATAAGTATCAATTTATAATTTATACAGTGAAGTCTATGTTTTGTTTTATTTTCATATTTGTTCATTTAATTACTTTCTTCAATGCTACTGTTAAATACACCTGTAGCTGAAAACAAAGCACTGTTTATTTAATTTGTATATTAAGTTGTGTGTGTAATGTGTATCTTTGATCTTAACAAAGAAAATAATGACAAATATTTTTATCTTCGCCCCTGTCTTCTTTCGTATTTTATATTTTGTTACCTAGGCTTTGTTTTTAAAATATGGACATTAGTTTGGCTATAATGCTCAGTCACAAAATAGTAAAACCAACATAAAAAAGAATCGTAATAAAATCGTTAATCGTGATTTTCCTGAAAAAAATCGTGATATGATATTTTTACCACATCGCCCACCCCTAGTCTGAACTTCGACGGTTAATGATGACGTAAAACGAGAACACAAGGACGCAAGATCGCTGAAGAACGCATATTGAGAAACACCCTGTGAATATGATTTTGAGTGTTTTTGGGAAGATTGCATGACTTCTGTGAATAGTGTGTTAATGAATTGATAAGCTGAAATTTATGTGGGTAACCCTTTAGCACTGCATTAAAAAATAAAAAATAAAAAAACGTACAAAGGAACTGATATTTTTTGTTGTTGGTGTTATCACTTCTCATAATTGTCATGTAAAGAAAGTATTTTTATTGCTTCAATTGTGTGTTGCTGATTTTGGAACCAACTCTTATTTTTTAGCTCTATGATAAGTGTTTTTGATAAGTGGTTAAATGAGAGACATCAAGGGTGTGGCTTCTAAGCTAATGGATAATTGAAGTGATTTTCTATGCTAGAACATTTAATGTGTAGCCCTATTGGTAATTGCTGTGGGGGATCATTTGAAAATTGTGACTTCTTGTGTGAGGGCGTGTGTTAATTTTTTGTACCTTTTTTTTTTTTTGGTGATTTACATACCCACCACACACATTGAAAGACAATACCTTTATTGAACTTTTATACATTGACTGATATAAACGATACATATGGCCACAAAACCACCCTCCCCATCCACTTTGGTGGATATCGATCCTCCTCCGGACCTCCCTACTCCAAGTGGGCAACAGCAAAATGTGCAACGTTTCAGTCAACCACTGCCAGTGCCAAGCACTTCCATTTTCTACTCCACACCCACACTGCCCCACAAAACTCCACAGGAATGGAATGTCCGTTTTGCTTCTACACCACCTGCTGACAACCTTCTTGACCAAGGCCAAACCTGGGAGCAGGAACTAGATCCTATGCATCTGTGCATCCCATCTGAAACTACTTCTCCAGAAATACAACATGGCTTACCTGGTTCCCTACCTGGTTTCTTTCCCACGCCTGGAAAAGAAATGCATCATCTTACTACACAACTACAATGGAATTGGGATCGTCTATTTGAAAGTCAAACAAATCAAGAAAAGACTGTGAGTGAACTTACCTATGAAATAAAACAACTGACTTCTCACACTGGCGGGCAACTGGATGCTTTGACTGTAAAAATGGAGTCCAACCATCAGCAACTCTTCACCACCTTAACTGCAAGAAAACAACAAGAAGAAACCGAGACTGATCAATTAATTAACCCTCTGGGGACCAAGGTGTTTTTGGGGCCCTTGAGATGTTCTGACATACCCTGACATTTGTGCTTTTTTCAGTTATTTATAAACATGTTAATGGCAAAGGTGTAAATTCACTCTATATAGCACAAACAGGGCTAGCATAATATGTGAGCAACATGTATGTAGATGTTTGTATTTTTAAGAGAATAATGTTTATGCGTGGTTATTGAAAAAAATAAAAATGAAAGTTGTTGAAATAAGACCACAAAACACATACTAAATAATATGTGTCCACAAGACTTTTGACTAATGGATGTTTTCACTTCGAGTTCTGGCTTCAAAATTATGTGAAAATAGTCTTGCTTTATCGTTCTCTTACGAGAGGTCTCTCGTACTGCGTAAGATATCTTACGCTAGGGGAAAATCCTTTTTCCGCGAGATATTGAAGCCAAAAATTATCCTTAATTTTGTAATAATGCAAAACGCGTTGCGGCAGCATGCAGACATAGGCGAGGCAGCTCGCGCGCCTATTGGCTGCTCTGCGGCAACTGCAGCAGCCTATTGAGCGAGGCCTGGCGTGACACCAGACCCAATCAGGGCACTTCGCGCCCGCTGCGTCACGTCCCGCCGAAATGGGCGTGGTCTAGGTCTATAAATACCGCTCGCAGGCAGCTATTATCTGATTTTTCATCCTTCAAGCGAAGCACACACATCGCTGGAGCTGGAGAAGAAGCCGCGCCGTCTGAGAGAGAGCACCTTCAGCGGGACGAGTCATTGAAGTCGCTGGCCGCGCCGCCTTCCTGCCTTCCTGCTGCGCTTTCCGGCTCTCATATCCTTTCCATTACTCTGTACTCTGTTTGTGTGTGTGTGTCGCCGCTGACTATGGCGACTCTGAGGACTCGCCTGGCCTTCTTCGCTGAGACTGCGCCGTGCGGGTCCCGGAACCTTCCCCCAGCCGCCAAAGCTCGCCGGTTCGCCCGCTTGCTTCCCCGGCTTCGTCAGCCTCTCTTCCTGACGGACAGCGGCCGCCGTCTGCCGCCGCTTCCGTCGACATCGCTGGCGAGGAAGCCCTGCTGGGAGAGGATGATTCCTGCTCTATCCTGGCGTCAGGCAGTGAGGATTGGGCGGGCTCTGGGGATCCCGCGCCCCCTGCCCGCACATCGTCAGGCAAGAGAGCGTCCATCGAGACGGAGCTCATGCGAGTACTCGCACAGGCCGCGGCGAGCCTCGGCCTCGAGTGGTCTTCGCCCGAGCAGCCCGCTCACAACCGGCTGGATGGCTTTTTCCTGCCTGGGGAGCACGCTTCGCCTGCGTCCAGACCAGCGCCTTTTCTTCCTGAGTTACACGAAGAAGTCGCTAAGTCCTGGAACGCCCCCTATTCAGCTAGAGTGTGTCCTGCTGTTTCTTTGGCATTCTCTGCAGTTGACGATGCCAAGAAAAAGGGATACCTTTCGCTGCCGCCGGTCGAAGAGGCGATAGCGGCCCACTTATGTCCGCCCTCCGCTGGACGGCGCGCTAAGTTGGCCCTACCCTCTAAAGCTTGCCGCATGACGTCAAGCCTGCTCCACCGCGCTTTCTCCGCCACCGGGCAAGCTGCGTCAGCGCTGCACACCATAGCTACGCTACAGATCTTCCAGGCCGATCTCCTCCGTAAGCTGGATGAGGAAGGACCTGACGCGATCTGCGTGCCGGACTTAAGGAGTGCCACGGACCTCGCTCTCCGTGCTACTAAGTCTGCAGCGCAGGCCATTGGACGGAATATGGCCTCTCTCACTGTGACCGAGAGACATCTTTGGCTGACGCTCTCGGAAATGGCCGAGTCCGAGCGCACCGCGTTCCTCGACGCCCCGCTTTCCGCCACGGGCCTCTTTGGATCCTCCGTCAAGGATTTTGCGGAGAGATTCGCAGAGGTACAGAAAGCGTCACAGGCTATGAAGCACTTCCTCCCGAAGCGCTCCAGCTCTGCAGCAGGCCGTGCGAAACCGCCTGCACAGAGCTCACAGCCCCAGCCACCGTCCACTGCCGCCACTTCGCAGCGCCGCCAGGCCTGAAGCGCGAGACCGCGCTCCCGCTCATCCGGTCGCCGCCCCGCCGTGCGTGGTCCGCGACCTAGGATAACGGTAAAGCCCGAGGCCCCGAAGTCGTCCTAGCACGTCTAGGAAAACGACGGTGTTCAAGTCCCGCTGCGGCCAGACTCACACCAAAGCTACTCGCTCGTCCAGTTCCAGCAAATGTGACTGTTCCAGTGTTTTCTGCAGCCAACAAGCCGGTTCTGTCACCCGCTTGCCTGCACACAAATGCCGTTTTCACGGCTACCCAGATAAATCCCCAAAAGAGTGTATTTTCTGGTGTCCCGGCCACGGCCGATGGTGTCTCATGTGTAGTAAGAATGCCCACTGCCCAGTGCCCATCTCTACACACAAGCACAGCCTGTCACACAGGGCTCGCGCACATAAAATCGACTCAGATCGGTTGCGCTTCAAACATGGTGAATGTGCCCACTTCCCAGTGCCCACTAACACCACGTTATGAATGTCTCACGGTTTCTGTAAAAACGAAACCAACGTGCATTCGCTTCACTCAAGCGAACGATGCTTTCGGTGTGATAAATGTGCCCGCTGTCCCGCGCCCACATCCACACATAGACATGACAGTTCCTACGGGAACCGCCCAGCCCTCCCCCTCGCGGTTGACCACCGCAGAGGAGTCGAGCGCGGGCAATCTGCCCGCTGTTATCAGCGCGCCCCATGCCTCAAATGTCACGAGCGCGACGCTTGTGTTGCAGCACGCCGAAGCTTCTCCATCGCTGAGCGAGCGGAGCGCGCTTCGTATTCAACCCCTAGCTATTCATGCAGACGCATGGGCAAAGCTGCCCGGGTTTCGAAGTGGGTGCTGGACATTATAAAAAGAGGCTATTCGCTACAGTTTCGCCGACGCCCTCGCCGCCATGCGGCGCGCGTCGAGACCACGGTAAAAGCAGAAGTAGCACATTTACTTCGAGCCGAAGTGGCGAAACTATTGAACAAAGGGGCCATAGAGCCTCTCTCTCAAGTTCAGAGCGAAGGAGGGCTATACAGCAGATACTTCCTGGTACCGAAAAAAGACGGGGGTCTCAGACCCATACTAGATCTAAGGCAACTGAACAGAGTGCTTGTGAAGCGACAGTTCAGGATGCTCACGACCAGACAAATCCTTGTGCATATTCGCCAAGGAGATTGGTTTGTGTCAATAGATCTGAAAGACGCGTATTTTCAAATACAGATAGCGTCACGTCACAGGCGATATTTGAGATTCGCCTTCGAGGGCCAGGCATATCAGTACACAGTCCTGCCGTTCGGTTTATCCCTGGCACCCCGTACGTTTACGAAGTGCATGGATGCGGCACTCGCACCCCTCAGAATGAGAGGCATGCGAGTACTGAACTATTTGGACGATTGGCTGATTCTAGCGCAATCTCGTTCAGTGCTCATAGAACACACGACCGTTTTACTCGATCACCTCGAGAATTTGGGTCTCAGTGTCAATTGGGCGAAGAGCTCTCTGTCACCCAGTCAGAAGATATCTTTCCTGGGCACAGAATTGGACTCGCTGTCCATGATAGCGCGACTATCACCACAGCGTGCGGTAGACATTCAACGCACAGCGAACTCGTTGCGCTGCGGCGCGTCTGTCCCGCTCAAGAAATTTCAGAAGATGCTGGGCCTCATGGCCTCAGCATCATCAGTGTTCCAGCTGGGCCTGCTCCGCATGCGCCCGCTGCAGTTTTGGCTGAAAGCGCGAGTCCCACGCCGAGCGTGGGCATCCGGTTTGCTTCACCTCAGGGTCAATCAGAAGTGCGTCACAGCTCTGAAACCTTGGAGAGCGAACGACTGGTACCAATCAGGTGTAAGCCTGGGGACTTCCTCGAGGGTGAAAGTGGTGTCCACGGACGCGTCCACCTCGGGATGGGGAGCGCTGCTCGAGGGCAGACCGTTCTTCGGCCAGTGGTCGGAACGGGAGAAGCTCCTGCACATAAACTGCCTCGAAATGCTGGCAGTAGACAACGCGCTGACGCGTTTTTGTCCCCAAATAAAAGGACGCCACGTCCTGGTCCGTTCGGACAACATGTCTGTGGTGTCCTACATAAATCGCCAGGGCGGCCTCAGGTCCAGGAACCTGTACAGGCTGGCAGAACGCCTCCTGGTATGGGCTCAGTGCAACCTGCGCTCGCTCAGAGCAGCGCACGTGCCAGGGCTCCTGAATATAGGACCAGACAGACTGTCCAGGAACAATGTTCCGGCAGGCGAATGGTCTCTACACCCACAGACAGTCCAACTGCTGTGGAAGAAATTCGGCAGAGCGGAAGTAGACCTGTTCGCGTCTCATGAAAACGCTCACTGTCCGGAATTTTTCTCCAAGAGCAGGGACGCGCTGGCCCATGTGTGGCCCCGCCGCCCGCTCTATGCTTTTCCCCCCGTCTCTCTCCTGCCTCAGGTGATAGAGCGGATCAGGGAAGAAGGATGCTCAGTATTGCTGGTAGCACCGTTCTGGGAAAACCAACCTTGGTTCCCAGTCGTGATGCAGTTAGCAAGTACTGCCCCGTGGCCAGTACCAGTGAGGAGAGACCTCCTCTCACAGGCCCACGGCTCGATCTGGCATCCTCACCCGGAATTGTGGTCCCTTCATGTCTGGGCCATCAACGGGTACATGTTGGACTCCCTAAAGGAGTATTAAACACGATCACGCAGGCTAGAGCTCCGTCTACGAGACGGCTCTACTCCTCGAAATGGTCAGTGTTTTCGGGCTGGTGCACAGCCTGTGGCGTGTCACCCACAGACTTTGGAGTGACGGAGGTGCTTTCCTTCCTACAAGAGCTGTTGGATAAGGGCAGGGCCCCCTCCACGCTCAAAGTTTATGTGGCGGCTATAGCAGCGTTCTCGGGAACAACGCTTGGTCAGTCAATAGGAAGGAACGATTTAGTCATCCGCTTCCTTAGAGGGGCTAAGAGACTGAATCCTCCCAGACCTCCCTCAGTCCCCATATGGGACCTTTCTACGGTTCTGGAAGCCATGAAAGGTGCGCCATTCAAGCCTTTACAGTCAATTGATTTGAAACATCTGTCTTTCAAGACTGTGTTTCTGCTGGCTCTCGCTTCAGTGAAGCGCATAGGGGACTTACACGCGCTCTCTGTGAGCGCGACGTGCATGGAGTTTGGGCCTAATGACTCAAAAGTTATACTCAAACCTAAGCATGGTTATGTTCCAAAATCCCTCAACACACCGTTTAGGGCGCAGGTTATCTCCCTGTCAGCCCTACCGGTCCCTGATGAGGAAAGAGACGCGGGCCTCCTTTGCCCAGTCAGGGCATTACGAGCTTATGTGTCTCGCTCGTCTGTTTTCAGACAGACGGAGCAGCTCTTTGTTTCGTTTAGCGGGCGTTCTAAGGGACTAGCCGCGTCGAAACAGAGCCTATCCAGATGGATAGTTGATGCTATAGCGCTGGCATACGCCTCCAAGGGCATGCAATGCCCGTTGGGTGTCAGAGCGCACTCCACGAGAGGCATGGCCTCTTCGTGGGCCTGGTCGAGTGGGATTGCCTTGCAAGATATTTGTACGGCGGCAGGCTGGGCCTCCCCGTCTACATTTATAAGGTTCTACAACCTAGAGGTTCCCGCCCTGCAGGCCAGGCTGCTGTCGGTCTAAGTTAACCAGTATTATCTGACCTGATGTTATCAGCTCAGAATGCTGCGTCTACTGAGCACAGCTCGATGATCGACAGTGAAAAGCAGCAGCACGAGATGTGCCTGGGCAAACTGTGTAAGACCCACATTTCCCCATCAGTTCAGGCCGTACCCCGCCCTGTCTGTATGATGAAATTCGCGTCTAAGCGACGCTGCCATATGTGGAAGAGTGCGGCTTCGCCCCTCCCTCTTCCCGGACTCCCTGTGAGTTCCCTGGGTGATTGTGCACTATATGTACCCCGGGCTTTCGCCCTTGGGTCTTTGGTGTCAGATCTCAGCATGCACGGCGTTTTGCATTGGGTCCCCTAGCGTAAGATATCTTACGCAGTACGAGAGACCTCTCGTAAGAGAACGTACTCGGTTACTAACGTAACCTCGGTTCTCTCTAGAAGAGGGAACGAGTACTGCGTATCTTGCCGTGCATGCACACGCTCTGGTTGCTTCGATGATGAAAAACCAGATAATAGCTGCCTGCGAGCGGTATTTATAGGCCTAGACCACGCCCATTTCGGCGGGACGTGACGCAGCGGGACGTGACGCCAACATTGGAACATCTAACATCTTAGTTGATGACTTTATTTTTGACAAAAAATGTATTTTTTTTATATATATATACAGTCGTGCCCAGAATTAATCATACCCCTGGTAAATATGATCAAAAATGGCTGTAAAAAATAAATCTGCATCGTTTATCCTTTTGATCTTTCATTCAAAAAATTGGCAAAAATCTAACCTTTCATTGAAGTAAAAGAATTGAAAATGGGGGGGAAATCACATTATGAAATACATGTTTTTCTCCAAAACACGTTGGCCACAATTATTCATACCCCTAGAATTTTTTATGAATAAAATATCTCTGAAGTATATTCCCATTAATATTTACCTTTTTTAGCACACCAGGGTGACTAGGAACATGAAATTGTCTAGCTATGACTTCTTGTTTCACAGGAGTTTAAATATGAGGAAGCACAAAGGCCAAATTCCCTGAATCATCCATCACAATGAATAAAACCAAAGAAAATAGTTCTGATGTGCAGCAAACGATTGTTGAGCATCACAAAATAGAAAGTGGATGTAAGAAAATAGCTAAAGAATTGAAAATCCCCATTTTGACCATCAGGGCAATAATTAAGAAGTTCCAATCAACTAAAGATGTTACGAATCTGCCAGGAAGAGGACGTGTGTCTATATTGTCTTAATGGATGGTGAGGATGAAAGTTTGAGTGGCCAAAGACTCTCCAAGGATCACAGATGGAGAATTGCAGAGATTAGTTAAGTCTTGGGGTCAGAAAGCCTATTAAAAAAAAATCAAACAACCCCTACATCCCCACATGTTGTTTGGGAGGGTTTCAAGAAAAATGCTCCTCGCTCATCCAAGAACAAACTCCAGCATATTCAGTTGTCAGACATGACTGGAACTTCAAACGGCACAGGGTTCTGTGGTCAGAGGACGTGTGAAGTTGAAACAGATGAAACTAAAAAAAGAGCTTTTTGGCAGCAAACACACTAGATGGGTTTGGTGAACACAAGGATAAAAAGTACAATTTAATATACCATTGGATCTTTAATGTTGTGGGCCTATTTTTCTGCTGGAGGTCCTGGACTTCTTATTCAGAGACATGGCATTGTGAATTCTATCAAATATCAACAGATAAAAAATCAAAACCTGACACCTTCTGCTAGAAATCGTATAATGGGCCGTGGTTGGATCTTCCATCAGGACAACGATCCAAAACAAACATCAAAATCAACACAAAAATGTGTTTGGGAGCACAAAATGAAGCTTCTGCCATGACCGTCCCAGTTCCCTGACCTGATGAGTGGGGTGAACTGAAGAGAAGAAGCACCAACATGGATCTGGGAATCTGAAGGATCTGGAGAGATTCTGTATGGAGGAATGGTCTCTGATCTCTGGTCAGGTGTTCTCCAAACTCATCAGGCATTATAGGAGAAGACTCAGAGCAGTTATCTTGGCATAAGGAGATTGCAAAAAGGTATTTAATAAAAGGGTATGAATAATTGTGGCCAACGTGTTTTGGAGAAAAACATTTATTTTATAATGTGATTTCCCCCCCCCCCCCACTTTCAATTCTTTTACTTAAATGAAAGGTTAGGATTTTGCCAATTTTTTGAATGAAAGATCAAAAGGATAAACGATGCAGATTTATTTTTTACAGCCATTTTTGATCATATTTACCAGGGGTATGATTAATTCTGGGCACGACTGTATATATATATATTTGATGTGGCAGTATATTCTACAGTAAAAACTGTACCCAAATGTAGTCAACAAAATGTTGTCTTTCATATTTCGCCTGACTGTAACGTTGTTTTTATGAAATATTAGGGCATATAAATGTTAATTTGCAGTTTAATACGTTGCTTATACAAAGACATTTTATTTCAACATATTTCAGTCGATTTTTACTCATCGGCTATAGCAAAGCATTTTAGTTGATTAAAGCGGTTTATTCTTTCACACACAGACACGCGATTCATATTTAGGCTAAACAGTCTTTACAAATATGTACCCTTCATTCATCTCACAGAAACGCGATTCATATTATAGAAACGCGATTCATCTTTTTGCGGTTTACATAGGCCTACACTAACGCTATTCCATAACGTTATTCCACATAACACTTGAGAAAAGATAACTTAGCCTACCTCACTCCTCATCTATTGCTCCTCATATCAGCACTGTTCTTTTCTCCAGGATTATTAGGTAGGCTATGCCTCACTCGCGGCGCGCTGCATGTGTTTACAGCTGATGTGGGCGTTTCACAGGTCTGAAATGGTTCAGAATTTGCGTTTGAATAGCGCGTGCTCTCTGGGGCGTGGTTACATTACATTTGAATGAGCTCTAATAAGCTCGACTGGAATTGCTCTCTTTTAATACAGATTTCACAAGCTGAGAATATTTGTTTTTTATATAAATTACTTAATTTAAGAGAAGCGATTTCAAGCTTTATGCCCGTGGTTATGTTTACCTGTTTGACTGAATTTTCGCAGAGTATCAGATCATTTTCGAACGCGTTTCAAATTGAACTTCACAGACAGAGAGAGTGCAGAACTTGAATCATGTTTATTTTTCTTTATTTGGCAAAAAGCACAACACTTTATTTTTATTGTGAGTATACAGAAAAAAAATAGAAACTGACCAGGATCGATTGATGTATAACACGAAAATGAAAGATCAAAATTAACAGAGCAGTTTGAGCTTATTTTACATTGCTAAAAAAAAAAAACGAGCAAAACGCGGGGGCGCGTTTTTGGTCCCCAGAGGGTTAAAGCCATGAGAATGCTACTAACAGAGAAACTACAAAAAACTGAAGCTACCATGTGTACTGAATTTCGCTTTATGGTGGAACAACAACAACTGGAATTACAGCAGGACATCAAGACCACCCAGCGAATTTTTCAAAAAGAGCATGAGCAACTCACTGCAGAAGTTACCAAAGGTAACATCAAGATGAATGAACTAGATAAGAAGATAACTGAATTTCAACTTGAAATAAACAGCCTCAAAACAATCAAGGTGGATATAGAAAGGTAAAAGGCTTGTTCGAGTTCATGCAGCTCTGCGCAGACCGATCGGCGGCTGACTTGAAGCAGTGCATGCCGGTTAGAAATTTTGTCCGACTTGATACAGCACTGACGCCACGTGACTGTGACGTATGCCATCAAAGTACCGCGAGAGCGATTCGAGAGTAGCCGGAGAACTCAGCCAGCGCAGCTTCTCAAGAGCGGCTGCACTGGGCTGCATGAACTCTGATGACGACACAGCTGTCACATGATTCACCGCATGACAATGATCACATGTGTTTCGTGTTTATTCGAACACCTTTAGTTCCTCTAAAGCTCACAAATCAGTGTTTTATAACAGTAAACACTCTTTTCATGTAGTTGCGATTGTTATATTGTGTCATGTTTATCAAATTAAAACTGATTAAAAAACGTAGACTCCACTTCATTGATAGTAGCTTATGTTGAACTTTATTCTTGTTCAAACAGATGCTGTATGAAGCAGTACATAAAGTGTTGAATGAAAATGTCTCTGAAACATCTGTGTATTATTTGGCAAATATTGCATTTATTTCACTTCAGCTGTGGTAAAGTATGCAAACACCACATGAGCGGTAACTACGTGAACCAGAAAGTGTCCGACTTCACGTCTCCATTTGCAGTTCCTCCCTGCCTGCACGTGGCTACTCTCTCCGATCGGTTACATCCAGCCGCAGCCGATGTCGAACACACCTAAAGTGAGTCCTCATCTACAACCCCACCTAACATACCTGCTTCACCAATAGTAAGTCCTGCACATCTAAAAACTCCTGCCATCAAAAGTGACCATTTAAGATTGACCTTTCCTACTTTTGGAAGATCATCTGATGACACAGACCCACTGCTATATCTAGCACGATGTCAAGACTTCCTAGCATTACACCCTCTTGCCGACATTGACATTTTAGCAACTTTTCGCACAGTCCTACATGGCACAGCATGAGACTGGTGGGAGGTCGCTAGATCTTCCATAACCACTTGGGATGAATTTAAAACTGCATTTCTTTCTGCTTTTCTGTCAGAAGATTATGAAGATGAGTTGGCGGAACGAGTCCGTACCCGAACACAAGGAGAAAAGGAGACAATTCGAGATTTTGCTTTCACATACAGAGCCCTCTGCAAACGTTGGAAACCAACCGTGACAGAAACTGAGGTGGTTAAATTGATTCTCAAAAACATAAAACCTCACCTGGCCAGTCAGTTATGTAGTCGTGTCACAACAGTGGAAGAACTCGTAAAGTTGGGTCATCAACTGGAGAAGGACTACGAGCAACAACAGCAGTATGGAACTTGTGTGAGTAACCCATCATTCCCAGATGTGTCACAAAAGCCCACAAACAGAACTGCTAACAAACCATCTTCTGTAGATGCTGGAGATGTAAAGGATATCACGCACCTGGAAACTGTCCACATTATTCATCCACTCCTGAGAATCCACAGCACCCACCTGGTTACAGAAGGGCATTTCAACCTCACAAACATGGCAGCCAACCAATCAGTAATGCTGTAACTGCTACAACCATACCTAAAATGAAAACGACCCCAAAATTACCTTAATCTCCATCTCCAATCATTCTGCCACAGTTAGTAGTGCCTGTCTGCATTGGTGTTTGGGCAGGAAAAGCTATTGTGGACACAGGAGCAAGTTATACTATGGTGCAGGAGGAGGTGTGGAAAAAACTTACCCCACATGAGAAACTGCAACCTTGGACTTTGGGACCTTTGTATCTGGCAAATGGAGAAGCTGAAGTTCCTTTAGGATGGATACATCAACAAATTTATATACATGATCATTCTTTTACTTTACCCATTGCTGTCCTTTCTTCCAAGGCCCTCGCCTATTCAGTAGTTTTGGGTTTGGACTTCATATTCTTTAGTGGCATGCAAATCAACGTCATTGACCGACAATACTTTTTCAAGTCAAATCCAGGAGAACAACATTTGTTTCAACCTGGAAATGCCAATGTGCCTGCAAGTAGCAAATCCCAACGACAAATCCCAAGGCAGAGTCTGTCCTTCCTAAGCGCTATACCTCCTCAATCCACACTCATGTTACCATCTCTTGAGAATACAGACTTAACTCTGATTGAAAAGGCTGTGAATGATGCCCACGTACCCCCTGATGGTAAACAGCAATTGCAGGAACTTCTGGAGAGGAACACTCAAGTATGCACACTTCAACTTGGTCGTACTGATTTTCTGCAACATTACATCTACACAAGTCAGCAAGTACCCATTAAACAGAAACCTTACCGCATGTCTCCTGTCAAGCAAGCTCTGGTAAAAGAACAACTGGAAGAGATGCTTAAGACAGGAATTGTGGAACCATCACACTCGGGTTGGGCTTCTCCAGTCGTTCTTGTCCCCAAGAAAGATGGCAGCATGAGATTCTGTGTGGATTACAGGAAGTTAAATGCCATAACCGAAACGGATGCTTACCCATTGCCGAACATTGCAGAGATTCTCGAATCACTTTCAGGGGCAGCAATTTTTTCCACAGTAGATCTCAACAGTGGTTATTGGAAAATGGCCATGGACCCCTCAAGTAAACCAAAAACTGCCTTCATCACTCCTTCAGGTATTTTCCAATTTAACGTTATGCCTTTTGGGCTTAGGAACGCCCCCGCGACCTTCCAAAGGTTAATGGAGACGGTATTGGGAAAATTGCGAGGAGAACGGTGTTGTGTCTACATGGATGATATAATCATCTATTCATCAGACCTAAATCAGCATCTACAAGACTTTCAGACTGTCTTCCATAAGCTACAAGAAGCAGGATTGACCATCAACTTGAAAAAAAGTAAATTCTGCCTCCAAGAAATTTCATTCCTTGGCCATGTTGTGAACACTCAAGGTATTATGGCAGACCCAAGCAAAGTTGAGGCCATTCGGTCTTATCCAGTACCCACCAACCTCAAAGAGGTACAGCGGTTTCTTGGACTAGCCGGATGGTACCATTGATTTGTGCCGAATTTTTCACAAATTGCAGAACCCATAAATGCTCTGAAAAAGAAAGGGAAAACATTTAATTGGTCAGATAAATGTCAACAGGCATTTGAGCAGCTCAAGACATGTTTGTCTTCATCCCCCATTCTTAGTCATCCAAATCTGCAGCATCCTTTCACAGTATACACAGACGCTAGTGACACAGGTTTAGGAGCTGTGTTAACCCAAAGAAAAGAACAAGGAATGGAAGAAGTTATAGCTTATGCAAGCCGAAGCTTAAACCCAGCAAAAACAAACTACTCCGTCACAGTGAAAGAGTGTTTAGCAGTCATCTGGGCGTTAGAGATGTGGCAACATTACCTTGAGGACAGAATGTTCACAGTTGTGACTGATCACTCTGCCCTTCAGTGGGTAATGTCCTCTACTAAAACCACTGGTCGTCTCATCCGATGGGCCCTGTGTTTACAAAAGTTTGACTTTGTCATCGAATACAGAAAAGGAAAACTAAATGCAGCGCTAGATGCCCTTTCCAGAATGTCCAACTTACCTGCATGCACCTTGTTCACTAGCCTGAACAACGAAGTAGACTTCCCAATTACTGCTATGGACCTATGGGAAGAACAACATAAGGATCCTGAAATTCAAAAGATTTTCGAAGGAATAGCAGAGAACAAGCAAGCTACCCCTGAACAATTTGAGATTGTTGAAGACAAGTTGTATCTCAAGACGCAACTGGCCAAAGGACAAGTTCAGTACAGAATGTACTTACCTAAAAACCTTATTCCTGAAATTCTTCAGCATTACCATTCACATTCTCTGAGTGGACATGGAGGTATTTTTAAAACCTACAAACGTCTACAGGATGTTGTCTTCTGGCTTAAAATGTGGACAGATGTCAAGAATTACGTTAAATGTTGTAAGAAGTGTCAAACCTACAAATATGACAATCGCAAACCTGCAGGCAAGTTACAAACTGTCACCACCACACGTCCTATGGAAATGTTAGGAGTGGACATTATGCGACCATTGCCCAGCAGCAGCCCACACCGTCACGAATACCTTCTAGTCTGTGTAGACTATTTCTCTCGGTGGGTTGAAATGTTGCCAATGCGTAAAGCAAATGCACAAACCATTGCTCTGATTCTTCGCAAGGAAATTCATACCCGTTGGGGTGTGCCAGACTTCATCTGGTACGATCGAGGAACCCAGTTCGTCTCATCACTTTTCAGGGAATTGTGTTCATAATGGAACATTGCACAAAAATTAACGACAGCGTACCATCCACAAACGAACATGACAGAGAGAGTGAACCGCACCTTAAAATGTATTATTGCCTCTTACTTGGAGGAAAACCACAAAAAATGGGACCAGTACATACCTGAGCTCCGTTTTGCTGTTAACTCCACCATCCAAGAGCGTATTGGAATGTCACCTGCAGAATTACAACTGGGCCAAAAGCTCCAAGGTCCAATAGACAAACTGTTTCGACCTCAGGGAAACAACCTCTCACCATCTGATCCATCTTACGATGTTGTAAACCACATAGCTCAACTAAAGGAAAGAGCTAAAGAGAATTGCATACGAGCGAAAAAACGCCAACTGCGAAACTACAATAAAAACTGACGAGAAGTCTTGTTCAAGGAACAAGATCGCGTCTGGCTGAGGAACTTACCACTATCCAGCGCCCAACAAAGTTTCAGTGCCAAATTAGCACCCAAGTGGAAAGGGCCTTACCGAGTAATCAAGCAGATGGGTCCAATTAATTATCAAATAGTTTTGGAATCTACGGGCGAAGATGTTAGAGTTACTCACGTCTGTAATCTGAAACCATGCTACCCCACCGCTGCTGATTTGGAGTTATATGGTAAACAAAGACTCCAGGAAATCTTTCAAGAATCCTCAGATGAGGATACAGAATTCCGGGGATTTTAAAGCATATGACTCTCACAACCTTGAGGTTGTGTTTTTCCAGCGGGGGGGAATGTGACAATTTCGTGACAAACCCGCACCTTTTAATTACTATCACATAAATGAAATGAAGTTGACCAATCAGGAGACGGACAAAGGATGACGCAAAGGGTATGAAAAGGAAGCGTAAGGAAATGGAGGAAGGGGCGGTAAATGTAAAGGCAGCAGGGGACAGACAGCAGACAGTCATAGCTCACGGTTCTTTTCATTCATTGCATGAATCTTTCGCCTGCTACTAAAGATCTGTGTGGAAGTGAACATTACAAGTAACGCTAATGAGTCAAGTCCTGCGTGGAACTACTCCAAACACACACTGTTTCGAGTTCGTACAGTCAACAGAGGGAACGAGCCAAAAGGGATTTAATCGCCGCATTTTTGGAACCTTCAGACACCAGCTGCAGAGCATTGCCTGTTCTAATGCCTTACCTCAGGTATTCACTCCAAATCAATTCCACTCAAGCCCGAAAGTCTTCCTCTGTGGCGTTGTGCATTCACGTCAGTGACAAACGCACATAACGTTACACGCACACACACACACAAATGAACATTCACAATTATTCACCCTAACTCTTTCAAGATACGCTCAGAGCGAGTGCTTTTGTTTTGTTCCTGTTTTTGTATGATTATTTTTGAGCGTGACGATTTGCATATGAGTGTAATAAGTGTGATATCTTGAGTTATATTTTGCAAATCATGGACTATTGATTACTGCGAGCTTACACCACACAACCTACATCAAAGGCATTGTGATCCGTTATTGTACCAAACCTCTGTTGTGAGAAAATGTTATCGTTTATTTATTTTGTTTGTTTGTTTGTTTGTTTGTTTGTTTTGTTAAAAGAATAATATAAATTTTTACACTAAATCTTTCTTGTGGGATGTTTTGTGAAGGAGGTTATTGCAAATACAATTTGTTTTTGTGTAACTGGTGGCTTATGAGCTATCCTGGTATAAATTATTATGTGTGGTAGACCTTAATTCTACCTGGCACCCAAATTAATTACTTTCAAATTTAAAAATCCTTTTGCAAGGGCGTGCCACCGTTACAACGCTCATCACGGACCAAGAGCCTGAGCCCACCACTGACTGAGAGACTGAGCCCGCCACGAAGACAGCTAAATACTGAGGCCATCTTTGTCCGGGAGCCCGAACCCAAAGAGAGTCTGAGCAGGTGTGTGAGCTGGCAACACTGTCCGTCCCATTGGGTGTCCTCATGGAGTACAAGGGCATGGATGACAGCCCTACTCCCGCTGCTAAGGGTGAGCTGTGCCAGGTTTCTACATTATTATTTGATGGATTGGAAAATATGAGTCCCCAAAATATCCTCTTACCGCTGGTTACACCCAGTTGCAAGTCTCTGTCATCGCTGATGGTCCCACCTGGCTTCTCTTTCCCGCCAGTCCCTCATCTCCTCCTTTGCTAGCTCGGCTCTGCCGCTTGGATCCGCCTCGGGCCTTGTGGTCTCCAGCTCCGGCTTGGTACATGGACCCCCTGGCTCCACCTCTACCCGTCGACCAGTCGGCTCCTCCTTGGCTCCTCGCCTCATGGCTCCACATGGAACCATCGTCCTTAAGGCTTCGCCTTAGTCACTCGTCACACTGCCTATGCCACGGACTTCTAGGCCATTGGCTGTGCCTCATCACCCTTCGGCTCCATTTGACTTCTCATTCCCTCCGGCTCCTCCTCAGTACTCCAGCACCCTGGTTCCATCTCGGCCGCTCATTACCATGGCTCGGCCTTGGCCTCCAGGTCCTTCGGTGGCACCCAATCTCTTTCATCTCATCGGCTCTGCCCAGGTCTCCAGCTCTCCTGTCTCCACCGCTGTCGGTCGGTTTCCTGACTCCACCATGGCTCCTCTCTCCATCAGTTACACCATGGGTCCTCGCCTTGGCTGTGCTTTAGGTTTCTATCTGGCTCCTTCCTCCATAGATTTAATTTTTTTTTCCATAACCATATGTGATGCGATCTGGGAAAACCCATCACATGGTGAAATTTTACAGGTTTTACAGCCCTTTACAGGTTTTACAGCCCTTTCCAAATCTGTTTTTATTTCTTTCATCGTTTGTCGGTAACAAAAGTTATGGTTATCTGAAGTCGGCTGATCGCCATGATTTTCAGGAACGGAATTTTGAGAAAAACAGGTTTAATTAACTGTCACGTCCTGCTAGCGGGACGATTGGTGCTCTTTTTTTTAATTGCCTTTCTTTCATATCACATATTTAAGTAAGCATATTAGACAGCGTACAAACTCAAAATTCATCATGTGAAAACTGTTTTGAAAATGGGCGATTGAGAGGGGAGCAAGATCTTTTAAGTGAGCAGCTACTTCAGACTCCATTGTTCTCATGTGCTCCGCTCCGCATCTCACGATAACGTTGGATAAAAAAAAAATAAAGAAAAGAAAAAAAACTTGCGTGCCGTTGTAGTTTACCAGGACCGGTGGGGAATGCGCATTGATATACCTTTATTCTAGATGTTATGTGGTTTATTTTGATAGGTGAACTGTCTTTGTAGTGGTAACTTTTTTTTTCTTTTTTTTTTTTTTTTCACCTCCGCACATGCGTGTTCTTAAAGAGAAAGACAGTCTTTTCAGCTTGCCACTATAAATCGCTATTTTTCTGCACTAAACTAGTGAATTTTGTCAAGATATATTGAGAGATGATAGACTAGATGTTATAGAATAATAATTTAATGAAAACCCAATTTTGACAAAAAAAACCCTGACATTCGACCTATTTTTAGACCTTGCTGAAAACGTACCAGCGCGACATCCGACAGGTTTTCCCAGATCGCATCACAGATATGAAACCATCATGAATACAAAGTGTTTATTTTTAAGAACTTAACATATGCGTTTTAAACTCTGTCACTCCTACTCCTGTGCTCTATTAGCTGTGATATGACAAGGGAGGTCAGTCCAGATTTATTCTGTTTCTGTCGGGCCTGTGAGGTGGTTGGCTGTATCTGTGCATTAATGAGCAGGATTTGGCCTAAGCCCTAAAAATCTCACCCTTCCGCTGGTTAGTCACAATGATTACTGAGACATCTGCGGAAATTACAATTGCACAACACTCATTCACAAAGCAATTTATGGCACTTTAATATAGTAGAAAGTAATTTAATAGAGATGAAATATCAGATTCAGAAGCTAAAGAACCAGTGTAGATGTTACACTGCCCTCTCTTCTTCAGTGCATAATGGGTTATGACTATTACAGACCATACATGTGACATGAAGGACATCTTATCTTGATTGGTGATATGTTGAGTCTCCAGCAAACACCTTTAATGTAAACCTGTTAAAATGAGGAACTCAGTGGTGTCTTTGTGTAGCCATTGACTCAGATGCAGGTAGTTACATGACAGAACTACCAATTAGGTGCTTCACGGGGTCTTGTTAGCCTGTGTCTTCTCTGTCAACCACTAAGGTTCTGACACAGAACACTGTGTGTGCCCAGAGAGAAAGAAAGGAAGAATGAGAGAGCAGACATGTCAAGAAATCTTACTGAGATGGTCTGAGGGATCTGAAACAGGACATATGTCAGGGATTTTCAAACATTTTAATGCCCAGGACCCCCAAACATGATGATCCTCTTGTGAGGGACCCTCTTACTAAAATATAATGTCAAATATTTTCATATATAGCATAATTTTATGACCAAAAAAAAAAATCAAAGGAATATTTTACCCACAAATAAAAATTCTGTCATTTACTCACCCTGACGTCACTCCAAAACTGTATGAGTTTCTGTCTTCTGTAGTACAATAAAGAAGATATTTTAAAGAAATATTTTCTCTTTTATACTGCCAATATACTAAAGCATTTTTTTTAATTACCTGCAAATATTTTACTTTATATTAAGTTGAGGTTTTTTTTGTTTTTTGTTTTTTATCTGATGTGTAAACCTTAAAAATAAAAAACAGAGCTTGTTTTTAAGTTCTTACAATGAAATGCTGTCAATAGAATAAAATAATTATTCATGAATAATTTAATGTCTTTCCAACAAGTTTTTGAAATTAAATTATAATAATATAAAAGTATTGTGTTAAACTGTAACGGTCACCAGCTGGAGTGCCCTTGAGTGCCACCAGAGGGCACTCCACACCAGACTATCATATTTCACTCACACTACATTTCCCAGAACTCACTGCCCGGACTCATTATCATTGATTGCATTCACCTGTATCTTATTACCCTGTTAGTCTCAGCCTATTTATACCTTGTACATTCATTCATTCCCTGCAAAGTCTTGTTTGTGTCACACTGCATTTCTGAGCGTTTATCCTGTGTTTTGTTTATCTGGTTTTTGATCTTGGACTGTTTCCTCATTTGTAGTGGTGGGCAGATCGAGGCTTCGTGAAGCAATGAAACAGTTGAAGCAAATGTTCCATATTGTTTCGAGGCTTCGAATCAATCCGACACCTGTCTCAACGGTGACACCTAGTGGTCACTTGCAGGTGTTGATCTGAAATAACCTTGACGAGCCATTAAAATAATGTGTTGTTTTTTTATTATTGTATTTTTCTAATATGTGAAGCTTGTAACCTGTAGGCTCCTCACTGTGCATAATGTTATTTTGGTCCTGCAAAATTAATATTAATAAAAGAAATCAAGCCACAATGTCTAAATTTTTTTGAGATTTTTATTAAAAAATATTAATTTTTCTGCTGTGGAAGGACTACTTCTTTTTTTACAGTTAATTTCTCCAGCCTTTGAAAAAATCCTCTCACAAGGGACACTTGTTGCTGAGGTGCAAATATATATTTTAGCAAGGACATACAAATGAGGAAAGATTACTGCTCTCTCTTTCCAGTAAGTTAGTGGATCATGAGTTCTGGGCAAATACACAAATTTCAAATTCTCCTCAAATGGCGCATCATGGATGATGTATTGTTGCAGTAGGCTAGCAGCCGATCACAATACACACATCTCATATTTATTTGGGGTTTCTAAATGGAAATGCTCCCACACCACAGATGTACGGCATCTCTTCTGGGGAGCCTCCATTTGATCTATCTATCCAAATCTATCTATCTATATGAATCTATCTATGTATCTATAATCTATCTATGTATCTAGATATGTATCTAGATATGTACCTATGTATCTAGATATAATATGTATCTGTATCTATCTATAATCTATCTATGTATTTATATATGTATCTATAATCTATCTATATCTATCTATTAATCTAGCTGTCTATATATATTTATATCTATGTAATGTGTCACTATATGTATACTCTGTCTGTCTCTAGCCTATCAGTCAATGTGTTGTGTAAATTTAAATGTAAGCCTAAATAGCCTATATAATCAAATCGCACTATGTCACTATATCACCAAAAATCCGCTATCTCAAAATCAAACTCCTCTTACAAAAACCCACGAGGTCAATATGCGTTGATTTCACTTTTATACAGATGTGCGATTGTGTGGTCTGTTCCCGACCGTGTCAATCAAACACTGATTCGGCGGACCACACCTGATGAAACACTTAGTGAAACACTCAAGCGGGAAGGAAGTCGACCGGAAGTTGAAGCCGGCCGCGTGCCACCATCTTGTAGCAGAACTTCACCTGCTGTTAGCATCCCATTGACTCCCATTCATTTTGGCGTCACTTTGACAGCGAATAACTTTACATCTGAGGCGTTTGAAGACTCCATTTGTCCATTATTTATTTCTAAAGAAACACGACAATGTATAAAATGCTCCATTACCTTGTAGCTTACGTTATGGCCCCGTAAAAAACGTTTTTGTAAAAGTAGGCTAACGATTGCGTCATAACCACACGACTCTCTGTCGCACAGTAGAGAGATTACCGTATTGACGGGAGGAGAAGCTCGCGGGCAATCGGGGGGACGTGGAGGCAAAATGACAAAATAATTAATCAGAATACCTAGCAAAAGTTTCTCCTGCTCCTAGCTCATGGACAGCTCCTACTCACACTCTCCGTCTCTGCAAGATTCGGAAGGGAATGATTCAGATTTCTCATGCCACAGCCACTAGAAGACAGACGGGTTGCTCACGTCACATCTACGTCGTCAAGCTCAGTTTGAGTCTGCGCGTCAGGAACGGAAGTCCTAAAAAATCGCTGAAAATGGGCTTCACTTGCCTCAATTGAGTTCCAATGAGATGACTCTGTCCATTTCTTATACTGTCTATGGAAACACTTCGAGGCTTCGTTTGGCCATAGTCACGTGACATGTGTGTTTTGAATCACGCTTCGGATCAGTGTTTCGAAACATCTACGCTTCGGGATCTCGCAAAGCTTCGGAACGACTGTTTCGCGTCAGCCATCCCTACTCATTTGTATGATTGTTATCTGCCTGGCCTGACTTGGACTGTTCTTGGACTTTTGATTATTGCTGCCTGCCCCGAATTCTGCCTGTTATCTGGATTACCCTTGCTGTTTGATCTTCATTGCTCTGTCTGCCCTGTTTGACCCCGCCTTTACGACCTTCCTTATTAAAAGCTGCATTTGGATCCTCTACTCTCGTGTCTTGGAGCAGTTTCGTGACAGAAACATATTTAATTAATAGCTTCATTTAAATGAAAAACTTTTAATTAGTAACTTTGACAACTCCAAATATACAATTTGTAAATCTTTCCTTCTCTCATATTTCTCACAAACTCCCAAAAATTCTCTTTGCAGTCTTTTAGCGAGTTGGAAAACCCCTGCAGTACAATACAATACAAAAAATATAGATGACACGAATAGAACAAGAGAGAAGGTATAGTGACAAAGTTTTGTGTATGTGGTAGTGCAGTGTTGTAACTGAAGGAGGTTTGCCTTGATTAGAAAGGACTTTTATGCAGAATAAAAAGGCGCTTGGACCAGCTGCATGGAAAGTGTAAACAGGTCCACTTAGCATCTAAGAGATGTTCAACAGCTTCAGAAAAAGAGCCAGACCACATCACAGAGATCAGAGAGTCTCTGAGAGAGCCAATATGTGCAGATAGCCAAAAAGATGATGAATGTAATCATAAGGACCCTTACCTGCCAGACAAGCACATGCCACTCACAAAGACATAAAAGCAGCCATACATTTCCCAATAAAGAAAGTCAGATCAGTGCAGGTGGTTCTTCTAAAGGACTCCATTGGGAAGTTTTCTGAATTTGTTTTGTGATATTAGATGCCCGAAACATGACCAGAAGCTGGAATAAGAGAGTATGGGGAGAGGCAGAGCACCTGTATAAAGTCTAACCTCCGTTGCCCTGAAGTGACACACCCCTGCGAATGCGACGATCAGAGCCATCCACACAGTGCTCACATGAGGATATGCAGCGCTCCTTATTGCACACCTGGCTCATTTGACATGAGATGGCCCTCCAGGACTTGTATGATGCACCTGCACAAACAGGCCACTTGGATTCTTGCCAAGACCCTATAAGATGCAACCTTGGGACTCAGTCCAGAATGTACTCACAGAGGTCTCCATCAGCCCACTTACATGCCCAGATATGTCCTCCTCCACTTTAAAGACTCAGTCGTGCCTAAGGCCCACCGTCACCACACCACTCTAATACCCTTTTTTCTCTGTGCTCCTCTTCCCTCATACCAAACACGGTGCTTCACAATCATGCTGCTAGCTTAGACTTACACTGAAAAAATACAAATAAAATAGGTGTTGTCCGCAAGCACCTATAAACTCCTATTGTTGTAATAAACAGTTTTTGAACATATTACCATGAACAGATAGGCTGTTTTCAAACTCATAAAGCCTTTGGCTTTTTGGGGGAGATTGTGTGTGTGTGTGTGTGTGTGTGTGTGTGTGTGTGTGTGTGTGTGTGTGTGTGTGTGTGTGTGTGTGTGTGTGTGTGTGTGTGTGTGTGTGTGCAGGGTGCGATTTGCCGGGGGGGATGCGTGGGATTTCCCCCTTTCTGGTCAATGTATCCCTGCCTCTGCTTAATTATTTTTATCCCCGGTGGGGATAAATTTATCCCCCCCTCAAAGTGATCAGTGCTACTACACTAGTGGCGAGGCGGATCACAAAACTTATCACGGATCCGTGGTTTGATTAAAATCCTTTTTATTTTAAAATGCGCTACTTTGACTGGCTCCGCAGCCTCTCTGTAACCACCACTCTGCAGACTTGCTCAATGTCCCGCCCACGGCGCTATATGATTGGTTACACCTCACGAGTAATAGCCTATCAACACTTGCGAGACGGTTGCAGGTCTTTTTTTACGCTGCATATGCAGCATATTACTGAAGCGGGAATAAACATCACAATCTGATTATCTGTTTCTATGATGACAAGCAGAGTTAGTGCTGAAGTTGCACATACGGTGTTTTACTCAACTGAGGCTAAGCAAAGGTTTTTTGATTACTCACTCACTCTTGAGTGTCTGGCGTGAGTGATTTCAATGTTAAGTCAATGTAAAGACGCGTTTACGCGCGTCTAGAGGTCCTGCGGCGCGATGCGTGTCGCGCGGCGCGGTAGACGCGAAGCCCGAATGAGGCGAATTGACTTTGTCGGCCCGGCCCGACACATTAACTGTATGTTATGAGCCCGAGCCCAATTTAAACCCAGGGGTGGCGCCAGGGAAGTTGAGATGAAGCAAAGATGAAGTTGACGATCGCCATTTCCGTAGTGAATGCGCATATATGGAGAAATGCATGGATTACATCAGAGTGTTGCCTATTTCTTTTCGTTTTGAATTGTTTCGTTTAAAGACATTTCAAGCGTTCTTTAGATATATTTCTTAATATTCTCTTTGAGGCATACACTTAGTTTCGGTTAATTTATGATGAGATCCGCTCAAGTTATCATGCAGTGCAAGTAACCGCGGCGGCGCCTCTGATTATAGCCTTTGTCTGCTATATTTGCTTCTTATTTATTAAATACACGCAATTCGTTGATGAAAAATTTATTAAAATTAAGATACAATTTATACAGAACGAAATTCACTTTAAAGAAAGGCTTTCTACAAAACAAAACTTAATGAAATAGTCAAAATCATGTCTAACCCACTCCAAGTCTCCCGATATATACTGCACATCCTATCTTACTCGTGCTGCTGTTCACTTTTCATAAATCAACATAGATGGAAAAAAATAACAATAATATTTTAACAAATATGAAACTAAATGAGCTTATTTAATGGCTACAACACATATAGTAGGCCTATACAGACACTCTATTTGTACAAATTGCTGCACATTCATTTACTGCTTCTGAATTTTGCACACATAAGTTGAAAGGCATTTGTTTGTGCATAGTAAAACATATCTGCAACATTTATCAAGTTCACGGATATTGTGCGTGCATTTATTAATTATTATCATAATGAATAATGCAACAAGGACAAATCATGTAAACTGCCTTGTTTGTTTATTCAGAATGAAATGGATCGCAAATGGATCTGAAAGAAGAAACGTAAAAAATAAATAAAATAAAATAAAAATAAAACGTGAAAAATGATGAACACAGAAAATGAACTTTGGATGAACTTTGGATGGCCTAGGAGGAGTAGCCCTAGTAGGCTACAACTCTAATTTAATTCAACAAGGTTTTAGAATATAGAATATTTTTTAAACAAAATAAATATTTTTAAAGATTATTATCCCGGGCCGGTGTGATGCGTGCGAGTGGAGGAGCATGACACGTGACGTGTTGCATTTTGTAACACAAGTGCTGGATCAAGGGCCCGGGTCGGGTCGGGTCAAATTCGGGCTCGGGCAGAGAATCTAAACTCTGATTTATCTGATCCTGTCCATTAGCTTTGATCCATGTACGGCTTTTCAGAATGTCACCAAGTACAAATATTTGTAATAGTATGTAATTTTTCAGCACGAAAACTCTTGTTAGCTAGCTGGGAACAATGAAAAGGGTCCAGAGCAGCAAATGCAGTGAATGAAGTTCTTGTTCTCATGATTTATTTTTATGAATAAAAATGTTTCAAAACATCCCCCCCTCTGTTTTTTTCACAAATCGCACCCTGTGTGTGTGTGTGTGTGTGTGTGTGTGTGTGTGTGTGTGTGTGTGTGTGTGTGTGTGTGTGTGTGTGTGTGTGTGTGTGTGTGTGTGTGTGTGTGTGTGTGTGTGTGTGTCCAATGAAAGGACTATGCTAGTTATTATGTTACTGGCATAAATCATAGTTAAAAGAAAAAGGTATTTTTAAATCCAGTTCTTATCTTTATAAAAATGTTAAAAGCTAATAATTTGCTAAAGTGTAATGAAGTATTTAAGAACACATATCAGAGCAAGAAAACAAACACAAAAGGTGAGTGTTAGAAACTGCATTTAAAATAAAATTAAAGATGTAAGCTGACACTCTTCTTTGAGCAAATTCAAAAGTGATCATTTGCAACTAGCTGGCTTTCCTGATAACAATGCAAATCATGCTCTTAAGATCATCTTAACACTTTTGAGACTTTCTCAAAACAGTTTGATTCCTTTTTATTAAATAAGGAATAATGTTTAGTCAGACAATATTGCTAAGTAACTCAAACAGGTTATTTCATCAGTGTACAGTATGTTTTGTTCATTCATTGTTTTTTATTATTATTTAATATAAAAAAATATAAAAAAAAAGAAGAATTTGACTTGATTTCCTGTCTTTATGTTCAGGAGTAGAAAATGAATACATCTTGAATGTATTTTTTTTTTTTTTTACATGTGGGTGGGAATAAAACACGCCTTTTGCTGACTGGTCTACCAAAGATCAGCTAGGTTATAGTTGTGTGGATTCTAAAGTGATTATTGCAACAACATTTCATCTCTTTCTCCTCAAACAACCAGACTAACGAATGGCTTTACACAAACGTTACCTAAGCTAGACAGGCATAATACAAATGATTATATTATATTATATTATATTATATTATATTATATTATATTATATTATATTATATTATATTATATTATATTATATTATAGTTTATTTTAATTTATTAATTTATTTTTATTTATTTTATATTTGATTTATTTCATGTGTAATGACTATTTATTCAATTAATTAATTAATTAATTAATTAATATGACTAAAAACCAAATAAAAGCACACTTGATTTGTGTTGTTTAATTAAATAAATATTAAATTAATTATTTTGTTAATTTACTTGTAGTGTTGTCATAGAAAATGGTCCTGATATCAGAAATATTTGAACACTAATGCTATGGTTGGCCAATTGAAATTAAGTGTTCCAGAGTTCTTCTTTTTTATCAACACTTATGCATTAATAATATAATTTATTGCTATTCCTATTACTCTGATGATCTGTCTGAACAAGGAAAAAATATATATATAAGTTGCAAATAATAGACTTACAATTGGCGCTTGGCTCTCATTAACTGAAGAACATTTCTACAGTATGTGGTACACAAAAATTATATTTACAATCATGCCATGAAAAATGCCATTAAGATGAAGTACTAACCTTCTACTTCTAAGTCTTCTGGAAACATCCAAGGAAATGTCCAAGGTTATCATCAGACAGAAAATAACAAGTTACGCAGAATTACACAACACAGAAATTCACTTGAATATAGTGCAAGTGATAGAAATAAGTTCATTTATAAGATTTAAAAGACCCTGATGCTTTAATTAAAACAAAAATATGTTGCATTTATGCCTTTACTTATGAGTGCCTTATACCGAACATCTAACAGACACCCACTCCAAGTGTCCTGTTTACAACTTCTAAAGCCTTAGCAGTCATGCTTTGAAGAGAGGCGATGAAGGGTTGCTTTATCTCCCAGACAACAGAGCCATATAACTGACAAGGACCAAACTTGGTGTCAGTCCCATGACAAAGTTAAAAAACTAAAAATCATCTTTTTGTTATAAATGTGACAATAATAGCTATTTATCCAAAGCTAATGGACTTCAAAAAGTTCATTGTTTTGTTCCCTTAGAAACTGAATCTTGGGTCATAAAATTTAGTAATGGTCTTAAGAATGATATAATTGGTGACTGAAACACATCTCTTTGTCATTCAGCCAACAGAGGTTTCTTCAATGGCCTCATTCTTTTGTGTCATAGAGAAGAAAGAGAGGGAACCAACACGACCACAATGCCTGATAAAGTACATTTGCATAATGTCTGATGAGCAATGTTACAAGTGTTCTGTGGTCAGCTACTTTTGTGGCCACTCTTCTCCTTTTGAAATTATTAATTGAGCAATTTGAAAGGCGCTTATGTCTGACGCGTGATTGTTAATTTCTGCCCTGCTCTGGCTCTAAAATGTCCTCAAATTCCCCATCACTATAGGCTGGGGACAATGAAAGCTCTGTGAGGATATGACACGGCCTGACTGTCTGTCTAATACATCTGTCAAACATCTTATGCTGTTTTAAGGGTGGTCACATTTGAGAAGCGAATGAGCGCCATCTAGGACAGGATGTTCAGAATTTATTGCTGCTTTTTCAAACATAACTCCAGCTAAATTTTTTCTGAGTTTTGATCATTAACATCTGCATCTTATTTGTACCACTTACAGTATAAACAGTTTAGAGTTTGCCAGTCACATTTATAGAAACTGGATGGGACTGGAGGAGAGAGTGAAGCAGGATGATGGGGATTAAATGTGGGGAACAGGGGAGTTAGATTTATCTGACGCGAAGAATGTTGACGTGCTGAGGGGTTTATTTCTGATTACTCAACTGCTTACTGTGCAAAAGGAGAGAGACATAGTGAGATACAGATGAAATGAGAATGAGAGATTCTGCAAGACCAGACATGCATACAAATCTCACACTCATCTGTGTAAGTGCATGCATGCTAAATACACAGATCATGTGTTTGAGATAAAATACAATACTTGGATGAAATATTACTCCAGCAAAATATAAGTAGCCTATGAGTATTAAAAGTACTGATCGGTTGACCAATGTTTATTTTATTTTATTTTATTTCATAAGTACATTTTTATTTGTTTATTTGCAATTTATCATGCTCCATCAAATTCCTCAAAATTCACATTTAAAAAGAGATGGGGCTAATTTCCTATAGACACAAAAAGGATAAAGATTAAAAGGCTTGATATTGTGAATTATTTATGTTCATAATTTCCACTGAATTTTACAGCAGATTAGTTCACACACAACTTAGAGTTATGTATAACCTAAAAATATTATTTTAATTTGAAAGACTAAAAAATAATAAAATTTTGCATTAATCACTTACTTTTCACATCATCAGTCAATTCCTGTGCACACTCATTTCTGGTTCTTGGTTCATTTTGAGTCAGACTAAGGTCGTGAACTGGAATTGGATCAAATCATTGAACCAGTGAGTTGTTGATGCAAGAACAGCTCTGTGTCCAAAATCACCTACTCTCTTCTTTTGAATACTTGTTATAAAATACACTCTATCGCCACTTTATTTGGTAGGCCTACAGCTTACCGAGTTTGACCCCCTTGCCTTCAGAACTGCCTTAAGTCTTCATGGCATATAGATTTTGCACATTCCTCAGAGTTTTTGGTCCATTTTGACATGATAGCATCACGCAGTTGCTACAGATTTGTCAGCTGCACACCCATGATGCGAATCTCTAGTTCCACCACATCCCAAAGTTGCTCTGTTGGATTGAGATCTGGTGACTGTGAGACAATTTGAGTATAGTGAACTCATTGTAATTTTCAAGAAACTAGTCTGAGATGTTTAAACTTTGTGACATGGTGCGTTATCCTGTTGCAAACAGCTATCAGAAGACGTTACTCTGTCATAAAGGGATGGACATGATCAGCAACAACACTCAGGTAGGATGTGGAATTTTAAACGATGCTCAAAAGGGCCGAAAAGTGTGCCAAAAATATATCCCCCACACCATGACCATAAGTGGATTGTATAAAGTGTCCATTGGATGTGCACTAGGTCATCCTGGTATTTTTCGCCTATACTTTTTGTTTTATGAATACTGTACATTCGGAAATACTACTCTTTTCACATACGGTTTTCGGCTACAATTGTAGGAAATGATGCATATTCTGATGGAGCCTTAATCAGATCTGTCCAATCTGGCAGTGAATCGTTCTAGTGTTATGGGGTGTGTTTCCCCAAAAATCCTCAAAAATTTAGCAAAAAAAGCAAGCATTTTTTTGAAGAAAGCGCTTGTGCCAACCTACTCTTGTACGTAAGAACGAGCCTATGATTGGAAAGAAATAGTCCTCAGATGCCATGTCCGTAATTTATAGCAAAACATCTAGCATTTCGATCTCAAACAGATTCATTAAAATAAGTTATCACTCCATCACGTGCATGACATCATTAACCAAAGTGGTTGAACAATCAATTTGCATCAATACGGTTTCGGGAAACAGTCTATGGTCGTGACTAGCTACAGTAGTTGATTTCATCAACGATGCATCGTACTATGGTAGTCAAGCAGCGAGTTACGTCTTTGTACAGGAAACGCAACCCAGTGTGATATGTGACATCAAAACCAGATAAAAAAGAATCTCACAAAATAATGATTAATTCATGAATAAGACATCGCTATCACGTTATGGAGTGGGTCTCAATATGTTTTATTAGTGGAATAAATGACATAATTTGCTTTGGAATGTATTGTGATAAAGTAGGCTAAAAGATAGCTTATAATGAAAATACACTAATAATGTAGCCTGGTTAAAACCAGACCATTCTCAGTAGTAACTGAGTTATGGTCTGGCAAAGCTTCATTAATAACTCATTTCCAAAGGGGCGTCACCAACGGACGTCGCTCAAATGCCTTTGGGCGCAATCGGATAGACCTAAAACCAATCAGAGTGATCGTCATCGTGTAAAGCCATATGCTGCGTCCCAATTCGCCTAAGTTACACTATGCCATATATGTACTCTTTTTGTAAAGAAAAGGTTTTTACTTTTGAATGTGTAGCAAAAAAGTAGGCACACTTTGGGACATACTACTTCGTCATCTTTATCGAACGGATCTGTCGTGTGCATCCTGTCACGTAAACTGCCCTGTCAGTCATCTTGTCACAGTTAAAATCCTCTATTAAATCTAATTTAATTTCCTACCGTTTCAGAGAGAAATGTAGTAGCACGTTCATCTGCCAGTGGGTCTTTCATGGAGACTGTCCTCATGTGTTTGCAATTTGAATATAATAATGAATTTAAAATTTGAACGGACGTCGCTCAAATGCCTCTGGGCTAAAACCAATCAGAGCGATCGTCATCGTGTAAAGCCCACCCCAACGTTTCTGATTGGTGCCGCAATTTCGACGGATTAGAAATGGGCTTGAATGAGCTCTTTGCCAGACTACTTGCAGAGCAAATCTAAATTTGCCGGAAGTTGTCTGGGTTTTCCCAGGCTACTAATAATGTACAAATAGCCTACTTAATGTATTTTTTATAAATTCCCCATAAAGATGCAAAGATGCTGTTAAACATAAAAGTTGCTTGTCAGTTGCAGTGCAATGATGAATGTTAGGTGCTGGCTCATGCTTTCAGTACTAGATATATCAGTGATGCTGACATCTCTTGTCATTTATGTGGTTGCTGGGTGTGGGTTTGTGTCTCAATGACATGTAGGCCTCTCATAATAGGTATACACTGTCTGTGATCAGCAGCACATGGCAGCACTTTGAACTAATCACAAATTCATCATAATTTGCAGTTGCCCTGATGGGCAGAGCATGTTGTGGTTTGTGGTTTGGTATGGTTACTGCCCAGACAGTTTGCTGGAAGATCGTGACGGGGTGACTGTGTTGGCATCAGGTTTGCTTTTTGAGGAACTTACTCTTAAGAAAAATGGTTCTAAACAGTACCAAATTAGGGTTCTTCGTTTTGTAACAATAGCAGAACCCTTTTTGGTGCTTAATAGAACCCTTTTAATAAGGTTCCATAAAGAACCATGCTTTGAAAGGGCTATATAGGACCTTAATGGTGTTATAAATAACCTTTTCAACAATATTTATTTTCATTAATATTAGTATCTTCAAATTATTATTATTACTATTATTTTTGATAAATTATTTATTAATATTGTTTTGTTTTTAGTCCTCTATCTGCCTGGTCTTAAATCTTGTTGCCTCTATTTAGGTTTTACATAAAAACACAGCATGTTGTGTCAATTAGGTACTTTTATTTGTTATTGACATGGCAGATTGTAGCAATAATGAGAGTTCTCTAACAACAGTTGTTAGCTGAATACATTAATAAGTAACAATTGACAATGAACACGATATAGATGTAATAAAGACCAAGTTTCAGTCAAATCTCTGCAGATGATGAGGTTATGATACATGACAGCATCTGAAATACACAATTGTGTAGTTACATTGTGTCTCTTACGTTATATGTAAAAACAGTTAGGCTATGTTCATGAAGGCCAAAATGAGCAATAATGGACAGTATGAGCCCTTTGTTTAAAGGAAAAAGTGATATAAAGTCATGGGATAGCTATAAAGTGGTTTGTGCTTTAATGGCATAAAGTCATTATTTAAAAAAACAATATGGATCAATATGGATCATAAATTCCATATCTCTGTTACTTACTTTGTGGAGAAGAGAAGATAAGGGTGGTACCACCCATAGGGTGGTAGTGGCGCAGTGGATAAGACACATGCCTTTGGTGTGAGAGACCCGGGTTCGAATCCACTGTGAGACACCAATGTGTCCCTGAGCAAGACACTTAACCCCTAGTTGCTCCAGAGGCGTGCGACCTCTGACATATATAGCAATTGTAAGTCGCTTTGGATAAAAAGCGTCAGCTAAATGAATAAATGTAAATGTAAGATAAGTATCCTTAACTGAATAGAGCTGCTCACATTACATGTTCTGTTAAACTAAAAAGAGAAAAAAACACGATTGTTAGGAAATGATTGTTACACCATTTTTAGAGTTATGAATATAGACATTTTAAGAAAGAAATGATTTACCTGTTGAGAGTTTGTTGACAGTCTGTGTGGTTGTATAGCTGCATGAGCTCCAGAAAGTCAGTAATGAGGAGGCTTTGACAGTTACATATTTGAAAAACAAAAAGGCGGGAATAAAGAACCCTAAACTCTTACACAAAGAACCATTTCAACACATAAAAGGATCTTCTGGACGATACAGTTCTAAATAGAACTGTTGTTTCTATGTGTAAAGAACCTTTAAAGAACTATCTTTTTTTAGAGTGGGTTTCAGACAAAGTATATTTAGTTGTTAGGATTTGAGCTGTGGTTGTGGTTTATTACTGTAATTCATTGTGTTTTAGTGCTGTGGGTGGGGAAAGCATTTACATCTGAGTGTATACAACACTCACATATGATATGAGTGTATCATACTGAGGAAAAAAAATGGTATGTTGCGAGCTCACCCCTTTAGTGATTAACTCTAAGGTGGAGATACTCTTTCTTGTTTTGGTGAATGATTACTTTGTTTTCCTCCACAATTTGCTGAATATTCAGATGCTTGGTTGCACCTTGCCTTTAGGTTTGTTGTAAGGCAAAATTCTTTGTAATACTGCTTTGGTGCAATATTTATTGTGAAAAGTGACAATCAAATAGGATTTGAATTTTATTTTAATATGTTCATCTACAGATTTACACCTTTAACAATACTGTAATAGTAACAAAAAATCACTGTAAACTTAATACAAAGTGAATATTTTGCAGGTAATATTTTAATCTCTTCTCTTGGCTTTAGTAGGCTACAATGACAATATAAAAAACAATTGTTTAAGGATACTGCCTTATTAGTTTAGTAAGTGGGCCCTCGCAAGGGGGATTGATATCCTTAGGGGTCTTTGGCGTTAAAAAAGTTTGAAAAGTCCTGTCTTTCGGTTACCACTGAGTGTAAGTGTTTCCACATCTTCTGCACTTGAATGTTCTATGAAACTTGTGTAGTCACAACATGTGATTTCGAATTTAGCCAGCAGATGGCAGTAAATGATCGCTTTATAACCTGATCTCGCGTTTTCTCTTTGAGACAGTATGGTCACTGAAATCCAAGCGTTACTTTTAAGCCAGCCCGTATTATGAATATGGTCCATTCTACAATAACTTTTGCAAACCATGTCAGGGCAATTCCATATCTTATCAATATTAAATGTAAAATTATTGTCAAAACTTTGATAAAGATTTGATTGGGCTACTTACTTTTGTTTTCTACAAGTCATGAAATTGTATGTTCAGAGCTATCTTGAGATATCTACACTTATGCTCTAGTTTTTGTTCTCTGGTTTGCTCCTAAAATGTATTGTGATAGGCTATTGCTTCGTGGATGTGTTGTGAATGTGTGATTTTCCTCATTTGTAGGACCTAATTTGCATTTGATAGCGTGTCTGCTAAATTAACAAATGTAAATGTTGAAATTCTTGTTTACTCATGCATCAATCATCTTTAAAATTTATTTAGCCTAATATTCATGTATTTTTTGTTATATTTGTTATATTTATGTAATATAGTATTCATTAATAAAATCTTTTACAGAATTTAATAATAGTCAGGAGTAGACTTTGAGCTATTAGAGGTTGTACAATTTGGAGGGAATTTGATTTGTCATAAAAAATCGGAAGCATAAAAAAGTAGGAGCAACGACAGTGAAAGATGAGAGAGGACCAGGACTAGACTTTATGTTATGTTTTGTGTGTGTGTGTGTGTGTGTGTGTGTGTGTGTGTGTGTGTGTGTGTGTGTGTGTGTGTGTGTGTGTGTGTGGCAGTCGTCCGTGAGGGGCTGCCACCTTAACTTTCGTTTTGTGTTTGTTTATTTTGGATTAAAGTTTGTGAATGCTCACCGGTTCCCACCTCCTTCTTCCCATAACAACATACCTCGTAGGCATTGGTGTTTTATAATTCCACATACTGCCTTTGTTTTTTTGTGCATAGCCTGATCTTTGGTAATTATTGATGTTACCATCTTTAACTCCAGAGAACGACTGTAGGGTTTATTTTTGGAATTTAATAATAAAAAAAAACTTTTTTAAATTCACGTACCTTCATCATCTTTAATTAAAACTTCCCCTCCCTCTTGCAATGACATCTCTTTTCTTCTCTGATGATGTGTTTACTGGCGTGAGGGCGGGACAACCTGTCACCTTTCAATCAATTCCCTATGGACCAAATTAGGTCCTGCCCCTACATTTTTTCTTGATCGAGAAGCCGTTTCACTCTGATGCTGCGTCTCAATTCACCTACTTGTACAATTATACTATGCCCTAAAAGTATGTAGCTACTCTTTTTGTGAAGAAAAAGTACTTTTGAGTGTGTAGCAAAAAGTAGACAAGCTTTGAGACATACTATAACATACAATTGCGTCTTTAACGGTTGCTCTCTGTCGCATCTTATCACAGTAAACTGGCCTGTCAATCATCTTGTCACAGTTAAAATTTCATTTCATTTCCTACCGTATCGGAGAGAAATGCAGTAGCACGTTGATCTGCAGTCGTGGGTCTTTCATGCCGAGACTCTCCTCATATTAAAGGTGCTCTAAGCGATGTCACACGTTTTTTCGGCCAAAACATTTTTTGTCACATACAGCAAACATCTCCTCACTATTCGCTAGCTGCCTGTCCCCTGAACACACTGTAAAAACGGCAAGAAAAACAAACTGGCCCAGCCTGGACCACGAAACATAACAAACCGTTTTCCAGCCAATAACCGATAAGAATGATTTGGGGGTGGGGTGGGGGTTGGGGGGTTAGTGCCCGTGCACATGAAGGGGAGTGTGGGGAGTGGAGGAGAGAGAAGCATGAAGAGGGAAGTTAGCTAGAGGAGAGATGTCCTAGACAACGACAACGACTAACGTTGAAAACGTTATATTCTTGAGAATTTTGATATGGCCGACACACGACGTTCCGATGAACAAATAACAAAGAATAGGGAAAAGGAGAAGGAACGCGTGCAAAGTCCCTAATTTAAAATCGGAAAAGCGTTCAAAAAGTGCCGAGTTCCAATTCGAAATTCAGGTGGCTCTCTTTTTGCTGGACAGGTGGGTAAATCTAGTTTGGTTTCTCTAAATGGTTCATCACTGTTTCAGGAAGCACGGAAGGGAAGGGGGTGGGTGGATGGGATGAGGAGGAGGGAGGGTCTAGCTAGCCTCCGTTTTGTTTGACAATACTTTGAACGTCAACAAGAAGTGACGTCACCCAACATCGCTTAGAGCACCTTTAATGCATAATGATGCATTTAAAAGTTAATGGCCAAACGGATCTTTATAAACGTCCACATTGCTATTGCAGATGAAATATAACACGGATAACATTACATAAATATATTTTTTTTTATCAGGTTAAACTTTGATTAGTCACTCAAACCTTTATCTAAACCTCTCACCATTGGACGCGTTTATCCGCCATGTTTTGTAGTTTTTTTTAACACTTTTTACTCATGTTTGTAGTTCCTCCTCCAAAGCGCAATGGGTTGTGGGCAATATTAGCTGTTAGAGTGTGCACGGATCCACACTTCGTAAATCCACCAGAAATTGTAGACCATCCGGGGACTTCTGGCATACTCTTTTTAACACACTATGCTTTGGGACACACTTATTTTAATCTCACATAGCCTACTGTTTAGGATGGATAGTATGGACATTACGACGCAGGGTGATATATGCCACATAGGGAAGAGAAGACCATCACAAATATAAATTCTGTCATGAAACTCTAGATCAGGGATGGGCATCTTCGGTCCTGGTGGGCCACTGTCCTACAGAGTTTAGCTCCAACCCTGAAAAAATCACCTGCCTGTAATTTTCTAGTAATCCTGAGGACCTTGATTAGCTTGTTCAGGTGTGTTTGATTAGGGTTGAAGCTAAACTCTGTAGGACAGTGCAGAGCCATAGAGAGAGAGAGTTGCGACACTCCCATAGACCTCCGTTGTAAATAATGGCGGCGCTTTTAACCGCCTACTTCCGGGATATGAAGATCGGAATAGTTCCAAACACTGTCATTTGGGCGTTGGACACCATTCACTTACATTGCTGCGCGTCGAGTTGTTCCAGAGTTAAGTTGCCGAAATATCGACCTCTTTTGAATTGTCAACTGTCTATATTGTATCAGAGGCCCTTTGCGATGCTTATACTGGTCTTCATTTGTACATGCACAGCGTAATTATTTATATTTTATGTTGGTTCAACCAATTTTCAAGCACTGCCTGCCTGCTAGCTAACGTTAGTTAGCTAGCGCGACTTCGTCAGCTAAGAGTTCGGTAATGAATCGCTACCACCTTTATAGCAACTTTTATTTAATTAAATTTTTTGGGATATACTAACTTTTCATTATGTTATTATTGTCTTGAGTGAAGCGGCTTGTGAGAACAATGCTGGACCTTTAGGATTGTTATGGCCATCACCAGTCCTGTCTGTTTCATGGATCACCTGCCCCTGGTTTTTGTTTTTCTTGTTCACACACACAAGCACACATTTTTGTTGTCTGTCATTGTTTAATAAAAAATATTTTATTTGAAAACCTTCATTTGTATCAGCCATGCTTAAATTCGTTTTTAATCTGTTATAGTTTTGATAATGTGTATGGCCTTAATCTTAAAATAATATTCTTAGTCTTAACATGATCATGTTTCACGTTGTGGTCCTGGGGGTGGCCACTTTCATCAGAAGAAGTGAGCTAGCTTCTAAGCGAATTCTGAACGGACCGCCACGGCAGACCTCTTTGCGTGATCACGAAGGTAGGCTAATGGCTGAATCAAAATTTATAAGCAAAATCACGGGAATCAATAGCCTAATACAGCCCAGTTGTGCTAAAATAAATATCATGAGACGTCCATCATCAGATGAATGATATGGAAAAGTTAAGTTAGAGCCGCTAAAGCCAGTGCTACTACCCATGCGAACATGAACACTAGCTTTTCCCTCCAAAAATATAGCTTAAAACTTATCTCCAAATGCAAAACTGACATTAACAAAATGCAATAATGCAATAACAGCTGAAAAAGTACTTGGGTGTGTGTTTTATTTTATATTTACCGTTCAATAATGCAATCGCTGCTGTCTGTCCCATAGAAGAACATGACAGCCAGCGTACGTTTTGGAACTATTGGGGCTTACATGAACCACGTGACAGCCATAGCGGCGACATCAAAGAGTGTCGCAACTCTCTCTCTCTATGGCTCTGGGACAGTGGCCCTCCAGGACCGAAGTTGCCCATCCCTGCTCTAGATGGTGCAGGCTGATAGGTCCTTAACTCAATTTGCGATCACATTGTTATCTACATAGTGCAGCTGATTGGTCGCTGTGACATCAATGGCCAATGAGCTGCTGCTCAACATTAAAATACTTGCCATTGTTTGCTGTTAGCAGTATGCAGCGCGCTTTCAGAAACCCTCCATCTTCCCCAGCTCCACCTGTATAGATCTGCTATGGGGGTATTTCATCTATTTTATATGTGGAGCAGCAGCAGCATGTCTTACATGCTCACAGCAGCATGTTTGTGAATGTATTGGCAGTAGCAGGTCTTATTTGCTCTTCAGCAGCAGCAATAATCATTATCAGCAGCAGCAGCCGAGCTGATCTGTTCCGCCAAGACCAAATACATTTCCCACATACATTACCATTCCAATCTCTCAGAGAGTTGTCAAGGCAAAACATTAGTTTCATGCCAACTTTAATGTACTTTTTGATAACTTAAAAAGAAAATCTTCAAGCTCTGAAAAGTTTGACAAAAATTATTTGACGAAAAGCATTTTATCTGTGTTCATCTTTATAAATCAGGTCTAATCAATTAAGGTAGATATAACAATAGTTGAACTTATTGTATTTTGTGTCTATATCTCCCTCTCCCCATTTCACAACTTTGATAACCCTGTTTTGATAGTCACTGTCTATTTGCCGTGGGATCTTGATATGTGGCATTCAAATGTGTTCTCACCCATGTCATTTCCTCTTTGGGCCATCTATCACAACAAGTTGCACAAGTGCCTTTTCACTGGTCCCTTGCCACTATTGCTAATGCAAATTGCATTTGCATGAAAACTTTTTGCCTCGTGGGCCCATCCTGCCCTTGGGAACTGAGGCCGCTGCATCTGCACATATCGACAATCAGATTGAACCCCAGTGTCAAAATGACAATATTCCTGCCTCTATGAATTGATCTTGTGTAACCTCCAGGTCATCAGTTACTCTATGTATGTCATATTTCTATACTCACACAATCAATTAAAGAAAGTGATGACAGATTTTGACACAGGAGCTGGATGAGCTCTGATGATGTTCTGTTTCCCAAACATGCAAACTTGATGGTGGCTGCTGACACACAGAGCATATGAATCAACAGATCTTACTCACATACCCAAAGCATACCTCTATTAGTGACTAAATCAGATGAACATCAAAACAATATACTAAAAACAAAACATTTATTTCCCAGGGCACCTTCATAAGTTTGACAATGTTAACAGTATGGGAAGATATATTTTTATCCTAAAAAGGAGTGCCAGTTCACTTGAGACCATTTTCTGTTTTTTCTGTTTACGTTTGGTCAATGCAAGGTTAAATGCAACTCCATGGAAAAATTTGTCCCTGTAGGCATCTAGGCATAACAGAAATTGTGATAAAACACTGCAAAATAACATAGTCAAATGCAATAGAATGATAATGGTGCGAGGCGTAGCATTTGGCAGATAAGATAAAGAGCTACAGTCTGGACAAATATATGCCTATAAAAGCAAGCTTTAATGATTTCAGATAAACCTGACGTCAGTGGAGTAGAGCTTGTATCGAGGAGGTAACATGGAAGAACTTACAAAGCACACGTACTCTGGCCAAAACATTAAGCTATTTTTTTTCTCTCTGTCTTTCTCCTTTTACCCTCTTAGTTTATGAGTCAGTGCCATGTAATCCCATGGGTGGTGCAGCAATCTGTAGCTGTGCAGACATTTATGAAAACTTTATTATGGCTTATAAAGCTGAGAAAAACAGGAGCATTGGCAGACTAAGAGAGGGATTCTCCCAGTTATCACAGACAGTTTGTGCTAATATGCAGCAAGAATTGCTAGAGTATATATCGTACTCTCTTGGCCTTTTCAAATATGAATTAATTCTAAACTTTGGAGAGTCCAAAAGGAAAAATATCACTTTAAATATCTGCAAATAATGCTTTAAACATGCAATACCCTGCAAAAGTATTTAGACACTTCTCGTTTCACTTAATTAAAGATTCCACATCTATTCCATGTGATGTTTTAAAGCTCTTTCGAAGCAAATCATTTATTTTTAATGTCTTTATCTTTCTCTTTTTTCCCTTTCTTTTTTCATATAAACGTACGCTCTAGTTTTTGTACAGTAATTTACTGCTTTGTGGGTGTGTGTGATTTTCCTCATTGGTTTGGATAAAAGTGTTACTCACCAATCATCTTGATAATTGATATAATATTTATAAAATATGTGCAGAATTGAAAAGTCTGGAGCAGGTTTTGAACTCGTTTCTGTTTGAAGAGGTTTTAGACATAAGACTTTATAGACTTCTAATTTGATGTTAGGCTGCACCGATTAGATCAGACGGAACCGGGAACACTCCCCATAAATCCTGATGTACTCGTTACATCAGAAAAAGAATGGCATCTACGCTAATATTAGTCTCTCTGTTTATCCCGAGGTTTACCGCAGTCCGCCGGATCCATGCCGTATCCAGATCTGATGAAGGACCTGCGCCTGGACGTGACAACAACGCAGTCCTGAAGTGTCAACTAGTCTCTCCCCTGTGAAGGCCTCCCTCCCCTCCCTTTACCTCTCTACATATAAAGCGTTATCGGGATAATTCCGGTTCACGTGGCTACGCGGAAGCGATAAAAATTATGTATTATACATTTTAAGGCCAGACAAGTAGTTTGTTGAGGGTTGGTTTGTAGACAAGGACTACACGCCTGCGCACATATATATTTAAAAGCACATACCTATAGACCGAACTTGTAATACGCATGTGCATGCCATCAGCGTTCTCACAGGTTCGCATTTTTAAAGTTTGTGTAGAGAGAACTTAAAGAGTTTTCTGTTAAAACTGTGTTGTGTTAGCGGCCCCTAAGTTAATAACTAATGATCGTTGCGACGGAAGTGAATCAATCAAAAATAAATTTAGCTGGACAATAACTTTATTCTTGAGCTGCTATAAAGCCAAAACAATATCTGTAACTTTAATTTCCTATTATCACGTAAAGCTGCTTTGGAACAATCTACATTGTTAAAAGCGGTATATAAATGAAGATGACTTGACTTGACTTGACTTTGAATTCTGGCTGTCTGTCTCTTTTTAAGAAATGGCTTTTTTTGGGCACCGCGTAGCATGTGTTCGAGAAAAGTTCCGCCCCTCCATAACAGTGAGTTCTGCTCAAATTTTAAGGATGGCGTAAATTTCAAATCAGTTCGAGCCCGATTCAGACCCTGACAATGTTAACGAACAAGAGGATCATACAGAAAATAAGTAAAATTTTAACCACTCTAATTTTGTCCACCTAAGAAGGGCAAACAAAGGGGTTTTGAAACGGGGTGGAAAAACAGCATCTCTTCGAGATAGCAGCAACATTCTTCATCTTCTCTAGCACAGCTCAACCAGGCCTCACTCCCTTTTTTGGTGTAGCTATTCTGTGGGTACAGGTTATTTAAATGAGTAACACTGTGACTTCATAAGACCAGGGGAAAAATGGGTTGTAGTCCAAACGAGCTGTTTGTTGTAGTTCTTGAAAAGGGGATTCTGTTAAATAAAATATCTCCCTTTGGAGTGGACTTTGAGCTTTGTAACCTTGCAGATTTTTTTATTTTATTTTATTTTTTACTCAAACAGCAACATTACACAATTGGTAAAGTTGAAAAAGAGGAAGAGCATAATAGGACCCTTTTTAATGCATAAATGTACTTTGTTCTCAGCTGTTCTTGAGCTGTGTCGCAGTGGATTCTCTTTAATGAATTTGGATTAGTTTATCTCTAATCTCTTTTGAATGACCTCAAATAGGCTATTTTTCCCATAGCTGTTCTGTAATTCTAAAAGTGAATAAAATGCTTTTAATTGTTAAGGTTTTATTTAGAAAATGATAAGAGTTGTTTTATTGATCACAGAGGACAACAGCAAGGCTAATTATATGTCCAGTGTGTAGGCCTAGGTATACCAATATTTTTCATATGCGATTTTGCAATGTGAATCCAAATTTTGGTGTGAATAGTAAACACCACATTTGTGTAGTTTTAACTACGCCCCAATTAATGGGTTTATTATTAAACCCATTTCTTGATTATGTAAATAAGGCTTTTGAATATTTCACAGTCACAAGTTGGCTACTTTCGGCTTCACACTATACAACTGACGTCGAGAAATCATTAATATGTAGGTTTGTATTAACATATTCAGCACCTCACTGGCTGTCCTGCAGAGAGAGAGAGAGAGAGAGAGAGAGAGAGAGAGAGAGAGAGAGAGAGAGAGAGAGAGAGCGCGCGCGCGCGCGCCAGTAGAGGGGGAAACGTGAGGCTAGATTGAGAGCTGACCGTGTTTTCTACAGGAAACAAATCAGAGAGAGGGAGCGAGTGAAAATGCTGTTGTAACCGCTGTGTTTGTCGCGGTTTTGTGAGTGTTTTCCTGGAAGCTGACGCTTAGCGAATCACGCCAATCTGGAGCCCCGTTTGTTTAGACCCGGGAATCTAAGCTAAAGGTGTTTATTTTGTGTTTTTGGTGGCGTGAAGCTCGAGACTCCTCGCAGAATGACCGTTGACTGGCCCGATCTGCTTATCGTTCGCGGGCATTAGGTAAGAGGACTTATTTACACCGATCATGGCTGAAAGAAAAGCAGATAGCATAACGTTTCTTTTGGGCACTCACAAACAATAAGACATGCTGTAGCTTAATTTTAGTCCGTTAAATCGCCCACATCATGCCTAAATCTGATTAAACCAAGCAAATTCAACCTAAAGACTTCTGAGAGCTTGATATTGTACTTGTTCTTATGTTGAAGGAACTATCACTACCTCCGTTTGCTGGCGAAACAAACAACGCATTTGCCTTCGAGGGTCTTTTGGGTCAAAATGAAGAGAAAAATGGCATTGCTGGCAGTCCGAATGCTTGTGTTGGGCTTGTGGATAGGGGGGCAGTCAGCCACTGCGGGAGAGGGACAATCCACTCCGGCCACATGCTCTCCGCTGTGCCGCTGCGATGAGGACGGAGGAGCGGACTGTTCTGGACGAGCACTGACCACTGTTCCCACCGGCCTCAGCGCTTTCACATATTACCTGTAAGTTAATACAATAACGTTTAACAATCAAGTTCATGCTGGGAACAAGTGCATACTGAATGTAGAAAACAGTTTTTCTAGATTTGGCTCCCATATCTAAAAAGTCCTTATTAAACGTTACATGTTTTTTTTGTATTTTTTTTACGATTTACTGTAGAAATACCAATAATAGCATGTAGCAATCCCGCAAAATAATGACGCATATCTAGTTCATGCATTTACGTAAACTAACCATAATTTGTCTGCCTAAAACAAGTCTAAAATTGTTTTCAGTCTTCAAGTTAATAAGATCATTGATCATGTAGTTTCAATCCATGATAAACTCTTTTGTGACTCAGAAACACACCTTATCCACTCACTTTTATTCACAGCATAGCACTAAGCTGCAGTACAAAATGTTCAAGATTAAAGGTGAAAAATCCAAATTAAGTAGTTTTGATGGACATGACTGGCAGTAAGTAATTATTATTACAGTACAAATATTAGCTAAATTTATTCAGAAATTCATAGGTGAGATTGTTTTGTAGCTCAAAGTCCATCTTGGGCCGCTTTTGGGTAGGCTACTTTGTGTGAGTGTAACGGACTAAATGACCCATGCGGTTAATAAAGAGAGGGCTGCTCATCTATTATTGAATGCAGCCAGCCTTTAAAACCATACCAGCCTGCTTTTAAACCCATGCTGCATAAAAAAGGTAGATTTTGAGCCAGTTATTTATATATTGAGGTGAGTTGAGGTGCTTTTCTATAAATAGGGCTTTCCACAAATGTCTTTCTCGGCAGTCTACTGCTGATTTTGTTTTTATTTTTTGCAGTGCACAACGCACGGACACTAGTATTATATCTTTCTGAATTTTTTTTAGGTTACATTTTCTTCATTTTTGAATTGAACTTTGAATCACTGATAATCCAGGAGCCCTCCCACATTAAAAGACACAAGTTATTTAAGTATGTGTAAGTATACTGTCAAACAGTAAGCTTTACCATTACTGACTAAAGGCCCGTTCACAATAAGAACTAAAACTATAAAGAACTAGGCTATAACAACTAAATTAGCATCCACGCCAATGCACGATAGCATTCTTTTTTATTATAAGCGAGAGCATGGAGTTATGCTGTCTTTATTATGTCGTTTTAAATGCTCAAGCTCCTTAAAGTCGGTTGGATTCTGATTGTCTTTCAATGTTTTTATTGTTCATCAGCTGGAAAAAAAAAATTGTTCTAAAAATGATTCCAGCAATATCGTGTGGCCTTATTCTCATAGAATTAGAATGATTATTAAAACTTTATAGTTATTGTCCTTGGTGTTAATGGGCCTTAATTCTTGATGCTGACTCCTTTGGGTATCAACAAGCATTTGCATCAACCGTGCATAGTTTGATGTCTTACCGGTTGACTTTGAGAACTTTTTTCCGTCTGTTAATACAGAAAGGCTGGTTTATTGCTGGGCTGAGCCAGAGCCCAGTGTCTGTGGCACGTGCGAATCATGTCCCTCACCTCATTAGACTTTACCGGCATTTTTAGTGCCTTTACTCTGTTGTGTGTTACTTTTCTGCCAAATTGTTTAGAAGCAAGTCTGGAGGTGAGTGTTTACTCTGCAGCTCTCTCTTGGAGCCCATACATTTTGAAAACAGCTTGACCGGGCTCTCGAAATATCTGTGCCAAGCTGCAGCGTGTAACTCAACGCCAAGCTAAGTCCAGTCTGGAGAAGCGATAAAGCCAGAAATAAAGCCACAGAGTTAACACTAGCTGCGGCAGTTGTCCTCTTAGATGTCAGTGAATTATATGGAAATAGGAGGGATGCATGTGTAGGCATCAGCAGGATAATAATACTCCCGATTGGGTTTTTTATATATATATATATATTTTTATATGTGACACATTTTGTTAGGCAGTGTCATCATTATAACCAACAGCATTTTGTTAAATGTTTCTTGACCAATTCACCAGCAAGCCACATTATATTGTTGGACTAGGGGGAATTCAGGTAAGCTAAATTGGGATTTTTTTTTGCCATTTAGATGAATAATGTCTCAAAATGTCCCAATTATTCTGAATTAATCTCTCTCTCTCTCTCTCTCTCTCTCTCTCTCTATATATATATATATATATATATATATATATATATATATATATATATATATATATATATATATATCATTTTATTTATTTTTAATTCAGCATGTAATGAAAATTCTCCCTATCTATTTTGTAAGTGCATGTTATAGATCTTATTGTGAACCATTCATCCATTCACTTTCAAAATGTAAAAAAACCCCAAAAAACTGACGTATACCGGACTTCTAATATTTAGTCTACTTAAATCCCTCCACAATCGTGTGCAAGCTCACCTTCATGTTTGAGTGCAACAACCACATCTCAACATCCAATTAACAACTGATGGATAGAACCTGGTCTCTGTCCTATATTTTTCAACAATCTGTTACACTTATGTGTAAGTCACAGTAGGGAATAAAAGATCTGTTGCTACTTCAACTTAATGATTTTGAAGACTATAAAATTAATGTGTGACCGTATTTTCTCTTATTTGTAACATAGGCCTACTGGTTAATCTGGAAACTATGTTAGTGATGAAAGGTGTCTATATTTAAACAGTTTGTGTTTTATTGTGGTCCAATTTTTGATAAAATGCACATTTCTGATCAATCCACGAGTGATGATGAGCAGATGATGGGACATCTGTCAGTCAGTCTGTGTGGTAATAGTCATAAGTTGTGAAATGCGCTGCCACCGCTCCAGCCGTATTGCTGCATCCGGCTGCGTCGGCCTGCTGCACGCTTTACTGCATTTCTGGTATTTATTTATGTAATTGATAATAGTTGGGCTGTTTTCTCTGCCCGTACTCTGGGTTGCCTTCAGCTGTCGCCACACTGTCTCTCCCTGCAGAGAAGAACAGAACTGGAGAATTAGTGAGAGAAAGGACAATAGAGGGAGGGAGTTGAAGTTGAAAACTGGTAAAGTGACAAAGAAAAATATGTTGGAGGATATCTGGATTCGGAGGGTCAGAGAAAAAAAAAGGGAGGGAAACAAGTGTAAAAGTGTGAGAGAGAGTGGGCACAGTCTGGTTGATCATTATTCTCTAGTCTAGATAGCAGCCCTCAGTGGGGTTAATATAGTTTGCTTACTTCAACAGGTTGTTGCGCAATACTCCAGGTTAATCATACTCTGTTTAGGTGGAGTATCGTAGCAGGGCGAGTGAGAGACTTAGCACTGGCTTAAGAAACAAATATGCACTGTAGTATCGCTCCACACCAGGGAAACTTTGACCTTGACTGAGCTGTATGGACAGATGTAACTATATACTTATTTAACTCCCGATGCAGGTGGTTCATAGCATATTACAGTGCACTTTGGCCTTGATAGTGTTTTAACAAGCACCCAGTAAAAAAAAAAATCTGTTTTGTTGTATTGATAAGTGCTTTCTTAGTTGGGGCTGGGGGTGGGGGTGAGGGTGGGGTTTATGCTTAACTCATATATTTGAAAAAGTATTTTAGATGTTTTTTTTTTTCTTGTAATAATTTCAAATTTCTTACCTAGTTGTTTAATTGTTTTACTTTTGTTATTCACTTTATCCCCATGAAGAGACCCTTGCTACTCACTTCTTTCTTTACTTATCTTGTTCTTTTCCAGTAAGTTTAAAAAAAACTTTTTTGTTACTATTCATTTGTATGTCCTTCATAGTCAAGCGCGTGACTCCTTTATTTTTGACCCATGCTACTTTTCAATTTACCTTGCCTCTTTTTTGGTGGCAAAAAAGAATTTCTCTTGTGTATATGTGTGTGTGCGCTGGCTTAGTGCAGTGGGGATATCCCCCCTTAACCGTCTGTCCACACGCCATTAGCAAACTCTTGCCTCAGCCTCAGTAAAGCCCTTCAGCATTGAGGAGCTGGAATGTGCCTTTGTGTCCCATTAACAAAACAGAGACGCCATGTTCTTTTCCATCTTAAAGGCTGTGAGAAGGGTTGCACGTCTACAAGCTCAGTCAGATGGAACCGGCAGCACCATTTTTCCACACCTTTCCCTGACTGAATGTATAGAGCGATTAGTGATCTTGTTTTTTCACATTCACGTCTGAAGACAAAACCGTTTCTGTGCAGTCAGAGGGTACATGACAGAAAATTCCTGGTTGGGTAATGCACTTTTAATGGTGTTCGAGAGTGAATTAGAGGATGAAAGTTTGTCATTGCTCTTCTTTTGATTTAAATTTTTTGAGCAGGCACACACTTTTCTTGAATCTGTCAGATAAAATTACTAGGGTGAAAACTATGGATTAGCTGAACCTTTGAGATGCAATGTTTTATCTGAAGATGGTTTGTATGCCTCAGTGCTGCACAAATGATTTACAGCTCTAACTGATGTTATGTGGTGAATTGGGATGGTTCAGGATAAAGGTTGTTTTATATGCACATGAGCACAGGCAGCCTTCAGTCATACCTACACACACACACACACACACACACACACACACACACACACACACACACACACACACACACACACACACACACACACACACACACACACACACACACACACACACACACACACACACACACACAGGTCATGAGAAGAGCTCTGGAGGAAAAGAGGGCCCTCTGTGTTCAGCGTTCTGGCGAAGACTTTCTCAGCCGTTACTGGTGAAGCCTCATGAATGTCTGTGACTTAATTTTCGTTTTTTCAAGAACAACTTTGTGTATCCAGTTTTAGTCTCAAACATTGAACTTAATACCAAAAAATCTATGCTTGGCAACCAAGTTTTTTTTTTTCAATTCAGAACTGTTTTTTAAAGGGGCTATTTGGAGAATTCAGAAACCCTTATTATTAGTGACACCGGTGGCTGTTAAGTGAACTGCAGCCAGCAACTTGCTGCTTGTGCTCGCACTCCTGCACACGTAACGTAATGCCTGATATACTCACAGCGAAGTCCTTTTTTCACTTTTTGCTTTGGGTTAAATGAAGTTAGAGCGATGTTTAGATGAATATGTAAATAGGTGTTGCACACTTTCCTCTTAGAAACAAAATAAACACACAATAAAAATGACAGCACTGAGAAAGCAACAGTTAAGAAAGCATCTGAGCATAGCTATGTGGAAATGTTTGCACAAGCTCTGCAATTCACCAACATCATATTGACAGATGAAGTAATTAATAATATTCAATATTCACTTAATATTCAACAATATTATTGATCTGACTATTCTGACGCTGTTGTAAGAAAACTGAACTGAGCTGGACAAGGACATCCCTTTTTTTTCAGAACTGCTATATAGATGAAATGAACTATTTTAATAATTGATTATCTTTACAACGGAACTGAATCAACACTGAACTGATTTCAGCTGAACAACAGCCAAGATGCATCATTTTCCTGTTGTAAAGCTGCTTTGAAACAATCTGTATTGTATAAAGCGCTATATAAATAAAGGTGACTTAACTTGAAATTACACTGTTATGATAGTTTTATTATGAAGTATATTTGAGACTATAGACTATATCTGACAATGTGAGACCATAGTTCGAATTAATCACTTTTCTTTGCATGATACACTGACATTACAGTACAGAATAGCTCTTTTGGCAATATCCTGAACTAGTGTTGTCACGATACTAGAATTTCTAACTTCGATACGATACCTTGAAAAATATCGATATTTGATACCTTTTTCGATACCACGGAGAAAAAAACTGCCATAATATTAAGGGGTATTTTTTATTTATTTAAAGCTAAATATAACAAGTCTAGAACATGACAATGAGGGATATTTTACATGAACAAAAATGTCCTGAGGTAGTGCACTGGTTCAAAAGCATAAATGCTGGTTAATACATTAACGTTATTTGATGAACAGATTTAAACGCAAACGTGCATCACACACTGGATCGACATGAAGTCAAGTCACCTTTATTTATATAGTGCTTTTAACAATACAGATTGTGTCAAAGCACTTAACAGTATCAAATTGGAGGATAGAGTGTCAGTAATGCATAATAATAAGATTAAACATTCAATTTTCAGTTAAAGGCATTTCATTATTGAATTCAGAGATGTCATTGTCTAGCTCAGTTTAGTTTAATTAGTATCTGTGTAATCAAATTGATGATAATCGCTAATGAAGGCAAATTGCAGAATTAAATAATAATTTTTTGAATAAAGTTAAAGGTACAGTATGGAATTTTTCGCCACTAGGGGTCGCTAACCTATTTACAATAACAAAGGCGTAGTTTGATGACGCAACATTTGCTAAGAATTATGGATCTTGTCGTCAACGTCAAGCCGACCGATCTAATCTATGGATCTAATAATGTTTATGGATGACTGAATTAGGGCTGGGACAACGCGTCGAAGTCATCGATGACGTCGACGCAAAAAATACGTCGACGCAAAATATGCGCGTCGATTCGTCGACCTGTTTTCATTTCTCTAAAAAACGTGTGCAAATTACTTCACAGTGTGTACCTTATGTGCGCTGATACGCGATGGCCATCATTCTATCCAACAGTATATAACCAATCCAGGGGTTTTCCTGCATTGAATTTTTTTTTGGCGGCCGCCAAAGCCTTATTTGATCGACAGGGCGCATATAAGTACGAGAGAGAGCCCCGGCCGCGCGCGCGCGCGCGCACTCACCTTCTTCAAACAACACGAGCGCTGTCTTGCTCTCTCTCTCCCTCGTGCATATTAATCAAAATCATTAGACACGATAGAAAAAGGGCGGAAGACCAAAGTTTCACGTGGAGCATTCGGAGATTTTTTTTCTCTTGAATTACCGCGGAGTGTGAATTGTGGTAAAAAAATTAACTGCCGGGATAATCACACAACGCTTGCCGTAGGCTACACGTCCACTAATGACACGTCCGATTCGCGAACTAATGACTCATTTGAACCGATTCACTTTAATGAATGGTTAAAACAACTGATCTGTCCAACACTGAACTCACGAGACGTCTGAATCGGTGTATAACAAATCGGTAACACTTTACAATAATGTTCCATTTATTAAATTCTAGTTAAGTACTTTTTTTTATTAGTTTTTTTTTATTTATTTTTTTTGAAAAAGGTGAGTGGCAGAGTGTATTACTATACGTTGTTGTCATTTTTATGTGAATGAAGAATTAAAATATGCACTTTTTTCAGTAAGCTAGGACTATGTGTTTTCAACATAAATGTTCAATTCTGTTGGTTCAGGAAGGACGCCATGACAGGCTGCTGGCTCCCACTGTTAATTTTTATTTATTTTTTGTTGTAAAAGCACTCTCTGTATTAGCTTAAACCCCCCAAGTTTACATTGGTTACTGTATTCTTTCAATTGCTCTAAACAAGTATTTTGGGTGACCTTTTTATTTTTTTATTGAATGCTAGACATCAAGTTGTTGTTATTTTCATCTGAAAGAATAACTTTTTTTCAGTAAGCTAGGCCCTATGTGTTCAGTAAGCTTGTTTCAGTAAGCTAAGCTAAAGGTTTTATTGAATGCTACCTCTGACTAAGAATGCATTACTATGCACTTGTATAGTCTTTTATTTTGGAATTTTAAGAGCAATAAACATATATTGCAATGTTAAGGAATTCATGTTTTTTTTCATTCAGATATGTAAATTAACATGTATAAATTGCTATTAGTCAATTAATGGGGATTGGGGAGATAATCGAATCGAATCGAAATCGAATCGGACTGGAAAAATGAATCGTTAGATTAATCGATGCATCGAAAAAATAATCGCTAGATAAATCGTTTAAAAAATAATCGTTTATCCCAGCCCTAGACTGAATACATCGATGCTTTTATCATGACTGTGATATGAAGCAGTTCGGGATTGCTAAGAGACAGCTATCAGCTATCATATAAGGAATATGGACATTTCATTCTACCGAACTAACATTACACGCGAGTGCAGAATTACTACTCACAGTCACAGGTCAGTTTATTAGACAAATTAAACTTGTGAGGTAACGCAGCGTTGTTTCACTTGGTCTAACATTACACTATCACACTAAACTGCATTTGAATGTGTTGAAATGTATGTGTTAACGTTAGTTTGTCTGTATGAGACCAGCAGTAAGCTAGATAAACATTTGAATAACATACAGATCATATTCTAACATTTCATCATGTTGAGCTATATAACATTGATTAGTTTTATGTAAATGTGCTCACCTGTTTAATAAAGTACATGTAGAAGCGGTCGAAGTCTCGGACGTGGAGCTCTCGTTTATATACTGTCTATGGGAGCTCTAGGCATCTCGAAAACACCGCGCTGATATTGATTCTCGTTTAGGTTCTCCTTTTGTATCCAAAGTCTGCTTGCCATGGTCCATAATGTTTGAACGAAACAACAACAGCGTGCAAATAGACATTGCGAACTACCATCAGTCGCTTTGGTTACTATCAAAGGGCTCTGGTTCATAGCTCTGGTTGCCATGGCAGTACGAGCGGAAACCAGGGACAATGTGGATATGACGCCATTGACGGCGACAAAACGAAAATAAAGAAACGGGACGTTTCTCGAATTAAATTACAAATTTCTCCTGGTTTGAAAGTTGTTGGAAACAGTCGGGATAATCTAAGTACACAACTAAAAAAAATATATAACATAGAAATAGAGCACAAGTTAATTTACATTTGACCATGTAAAAGTAAAATATTTACTTGTCTAAGATTCCTCAGTCAGATTATATTAAATTTAATAATTACGGTGAAAAAACGAGACAACACACACTCATAACAACAAAGGCCATTTTGGTTAATGTTTCAGAAATGTTAAAATGAGAAGAGTTACCAACCTCTCGAAATTATTTATATAGATCCGGGTGTCGGTCTTTCAGGTGCTTTGCTGTATTAGGCCCCGATCACACCTAACGCATTTTTTCAGGTTCGAACACGCGAGGCACACAGCTGCACTTACCATCACACAGAATGAGCAGTGCGCTGCGTTTATTATGTTGCTAGGCAACCACTGAAACAGCTGTCCTGTCAGTCAAGTAAACGTCAAATCAGCCTTTTATTAACTTTATTTACTTTCTGTTAACATTGTGGTAGTTACGGTTTGTGAAGTCGTTAAGCTCCTGGTAACCCGCGAGAGCACCACAAGTTTATCCTCCATCATCGCACTCTCCGGGCGTTCAAGCAACTAGCTTTCAGCACTAAACTGGAAGGCCCGCGAGGCGCAGCAGCGCATAAACAGCGCGTAGAACGCTCGCTGGAAACCAATTGAAACCAGGCGCCTCTCACTGCAAAAAAACGCGTCAGGTGTGATCGACCCCATTTACTTCACTTTTGCTATTTAATCAGAGCGAATGAGACGAGTGCGTGTGTGGTGTTTGTCAACGCGCCTTTGGAGAGAAGTGAAAGTGACAGCTCGGCTAGTATCGATACTACGGGAAATTAGTATTGGTATCGTTCAGATATTTCAGTATCGATATTTATCGAAATATCGATATTTTTGACAACACTATCCTGAACATTGTATAAGCATTCATTTCATGTGTCATAGAATGGAAGAGAGGCTCTCGGGAGCACCCGTAAACGTCACATCCTTTTTATTTTCCCGCCAATAACCACCTGGGTTTCCAATCTTTCATAGACAACCTAGGAAGTCAGGGAATGTCTAGTTTCGTTACATTTAGTTTCGCAATTAATACGTAATAAGTTAATTAACACTTTTGCCGCAGAGACCATTTATGTCCTATAAATGTGTCGTATTTTTGATATTCCGCGCAGATTTCAGTTGATGATTCTATTTAAGGTTATAACAAAATATGAATGAAAGCGAAAGAAAAGAGCAGGATGTGCTTTATATTGAAAAGAAATATTAAAAGCGCGATAAGTCGCGAAATAGAACTGAATTATACTGACAGGATGCTGTGCGCACGCTCCGAGCGCAACACGGACAAGCAGCCTTTGTCTCTGGTTGCACGCCTAAACGGCCAAACAAACACTAACCCTAACCCTAACCCTAACCCTCATCGTCCATCGCGATGTTTTACTGTAAACATCGTCAACTGCCGATTTAGGGGACATCGCCCAACCCTATTTTTTACATATAGCCCCTTTAAATAAAACTGACAGATTTTCATGCACTACATGTTCATAGGAACCACGAGACCGCTCTTGAATCTAAAGCTTGAACAATGTAGTCAGATTATAGAATAAATTACTCTTATTAATCAGATCTTTTTAGTGAATCAAAAACATACTACGTGACCATGTAGTCTGATTCCTGAACAAATCACTCTAATGAATTGGATTTTTTTTAGTGAAACAAACACACACAGCTTATAACTTACAGTGAGACTCAGTTTAATTACTGACTGGTTCCTTATATGACATTGTGTACTTAAAGATACACATTATGAAGTTTGTCAGTAGAATTTTATAAATATTAAGGGACATTTTTGATTGGTATTGTTGTTGTTTAATATTTAAGGCCAAATATTGGACTCCATTAAGTCTGCCTAAAAAAAGCCATTAAAAAGATGACACCCTTTACAAGATTTGTTTTACGTTTGTAAAGTATTTTATTTTGTTGTTGTGATTTTATCATTGAATATCTCATAATTTGACGATTGGATCGCTTTTGAATTTAACTCAAAAATAAAAGAAACTTTACTCGGACCAAAACTGTTAAGAGGAATTGTAACTAAAATGGTTAAATTCTTTACGATTCCCATTCCTAATAAAATCTCTGTCACTCTGTACTTTCCCTTTTAGATTCCTTGTTTTATATCTCTCCCTCTTTGTACTTTTCTATTTTTGATGAGCATAAACGAAGGCTCATGATGGTTAGAGAGACACGTAAGAGCTTTTCTCTCATTCAGAAATGGTGGATGTGGGACAAAGAGAGAGACTGTTAGGCTGCCAGAACTTCTTAAAGCATTGCAAGTGTTTATACATGCAGCTTTCAGACCTCAAATCAAACCTTACTGGCCATGCCCTTGTCCTGTGGACTTCGTCCCATGTGAAGAAAATATCCACTAAATGTCCGTTCTGCTGTAAGGAACTGTGAGGACTGGATTAGTGGACTGACAAGTAGTCCCCAGTAGGAGTCCGACCGGAGATGAGCTCTAATCCAAGGTTTGCGTGTGTTGTGTTCTCTGGTGGTTAGGCTCCTTGAGAAGTGTCCAGCAGCTGAAGAAGTGCGGATGTCTTCTCTGTCCAGCTCTTCCAGTAAGGAGTGTTTAACATGGTACCTCTCCTTCTAGCCGAACATTTGTACGTGTGTGGTCCTACACAGTGCCACTTGGCTGGCATTTCCTCTCTGCCCATGTGCGCGACCCCTGGTGACCTCGAGTCGCAGGGTCCATCATCGCCCCACAGCCGAGCGCTTCCTGACCTGGAGATGACCCCCCTGGGTCCCCCGCATCTGTCCACACATTGCCCCTGCCAACAATTTGTATGTGTTTATGAATGTGAGAGAGACAGAAAAGCAGCACCTGTTGAATTTATTTAAACTGAACTGATGATACATTATGTCTAGAGTCCAGTAAAATAAACAGTTATTACCAGTTCATCATTTTCTTCCTCATTTCGGAAACCTCTGCTGTGTCCTCGTCTGGTTGGCATGTCATATTTAAGCCAGTCATGCTTCATTTTGCGCTGCTATTTTTAAGAGTTTGCAATATTTTGAGAGAGAGAGAGAGCGAGAGAGAGACTAGTAGGTACATTGACAACAGTTTACAGTGACAAAACAACCATTATTTTGTATTAGATTTGAGGTGACAAGGGACAATGTAATGGCAAACAACCACACAGAGGGAGAGATGAGCTAGGTTAGGAATGAGGAGCATATTACTGTAAAAAACGGACAATTACATGCAGAAAAGAAAAGAAAACATGCATCATCCTTCATGCAAAGGCAAGGTTTTAGGGACTGCATTCAACTGAGAAACTGTGGGCATAGTTGATTTCAAATTCACACTGATATTTTGTCCAGTCAGTAGACCTAGTAATTAACTTATGAGCAGAAAAATAAAAAAATACACTACTGTTTAAAAGTTTGGGTTCAGATATATATATATATATATATATATATATATATATATATATATATATATATATATATATATATAATATATTATTTTTTATTTATTTATTTTTCTCAACAAGGCAGCATTTATTTGATATATATATATATATATATATATATATATATATATATATATATATATATATATATATATATATATATATATATATATATAATATCAATATATTGATTGCAAAGTTGAATTTTTAGCAGCCATTCAGTATCACATGATCCTTCAGAAATCATTTTAAAGACCTCCTGTGGTGAAAATCAAGTTTTTAATGTTGTTTATATATTGTCTATGTGGTGTTTTTATTATGCTTTAAGACAAACCATATGCAAATTCATCAGTCAACACCATTGCTGAGTATTTTCTCCTTAAAACTGCAGTGAACCAAAGATGCGGCTTGAAATTGCCACTCTTCTCTACGTCACAAATATGTTGTAACCAATCCCTTCAAAGTGCAGGCTGGCCTTAGCATATCATTAAATATGCTGTGAAGCAGGGGGGGGTCTAATCATATCAATTATCATTATGTATAATTTGCCCTTCCACTTCTGAATCAGTTTCTGGTTCAAACATAAATGGCTAAATTAAACTAGTATTTCCACTCGCCATTGTGTAGCGTTTACTACAGTAAAGTTGACCCAGTGGATCAGGTATTCTAAGCTCTTGGGATTGAGTAGAGGCGGATACTAAATTGCATATTCATGGATCCGTGTATACTAAATGAAGCAAGGGTGTAGTTACATTCAAGCTATTTTAAGGCATGTAGAAATTATTTTCACAGGATAAATTGTTTAAATGTCATTTTGGTGATCAAAGCTTAGTTTTAAGGGATAAAATTGACAACAGTGGGACTTCAATATTTCAAATGATCAATGTTGAAAACAGTTGCGCTGCTTAATATTTTTGTGGAAACTGATACACTTTTTCAGGATTTCTTCTTTTTTCACTAATTTCTTTCAAACATGCTTTATGAAACAACTTTCATTAGTCATTATAAAAAATAAACATTATGTAGTATTAAACAGATCAGTATGACAATTCAAATATATGAATCAAATTTTCATTACATTCATAAATATTTGAATGTATTTTAAATAATGTTCTGTGGAGAAAGCATGGCTCATTAATATTATCAAGTTATTTATTAAGTCATTTTCACTTGCAAATGCTCACACTCCATTTAATGGCTTTAGAGTTATAAGAGAGTCTGAGAGAGTTTGTGTATGGCACTGTGAGAGAAGGCAGGACAGACTGTGGGGTACTGAGGTAGTAAAGAGGCCCCCCTGTAATTTATTAGAGTGTTGAATTCTAGTCAAAGACAGTTTGATTCACTGTGTTTGGTCTAAACCAGCTGAGAGAATCGTGAGGACAGCCGGACACTCCCTCCGACTCACTCCATTCACACGCTCAAGTTCATCTCTGTCCTCCAGAAATGGAGGGTTGTGAACGCTCACAGAGATGGCCATGTGATTATTTAGAGATCATTCATGGTCAATGGTGTTGTTGGGACGCAGGCAGGTTGCCTTGGCAGTTAATGGGTTTGTTTAATGTGAGCTTCCTGATGGAGCCTTGAAGAAGACCATCTGCTGCGTTAGAAACGCCTGTCTCCCATCACATCTTCTTTTTCTAATGGACACCAGACAAATGACAGGATGAGGCTCTGAGATCAGTGGAAAGGAATGAAGGGGAAGGATGGAGAGAGAAACAGAGGGAGAGAGATGGGCCGAACGATAAACAGGGGTATACTGAGTGAGATGAACTGGGAAAGTGCTGAGCCACACACACACAAGCACGCACACACATTCTGTCTCTTAGTGTCACAACACACACAGACACGCAAATAGGTGCAGCCACAGACAGGTCTGTACACACACTCTTACTGGAAGGTGGGAAGCTTCTCTGGTCTCACTGGAATGTGAAATGGCTTCCCAGAAAACTGGTTTTATTTGGGTTTCATTCCCATCAAGCTTCTGTCCAGCTCAGCTCACCTATTCAGAGACAAAGAGAGGGAACACATGGACCAAATTGAGAAGGAGTACTATGGAAAAGAACTTGCTGGCCATGAGACTTGTCAGTATCAAACCCTTTTGGGAGGCAACTTACATTTAGGTAATTCTGTCAAGGACATCTGGACAGCACTCACTGCCAAACATTACTTGCTGATATTGTATTAAAACAACTGTTATTTGAAGCAGTCGAGGTATCCACTGATGCTGATTATCTTCATTATCCTTCTTTAGTGGAGGAATGTTTCCTTCTCACCACCATGTTTGATACCAACTGTAGCAACCTGATTTGCTAACAAGCATTTTGATAGCAATGAGATCATGTAATTGAAATTATTAAGAATTATTATATTTTAATGAAAGGATTGGAAAATTGCAGAATTTACAGTCTTGTTAACATAATATCTATTCCCATAAAAATACTTTATTAAGATGTTTTACTTAACCACATTTTTAGTGTATTGGTAATTTTTGACCTCACCTCAATCTGAACAAAAATAGGAGATGTTTATCATCACTGATTTATTTTGGATTATCACTGATATATGTTAAATATCACTGATTTATTGATGTTTACATTAAATAACTGAATATAAGCATGATTGAAATTTGAGCACTCTAGCAGAGGGGGAGGTTTCTTTTTAAGTGAATACGTTTGTTCTGTTGTAGAACTTCAAAGGGTTTGTATATGAGACTTTGTTTTATGATACTTAAATGGTGCTTTTTTAGTTCTTTTTGGAGCCATTCATAAGCCACTTCATTGAATGGAAAAGAGCAGCCCGGATATTCTGTTAAACAACAAATTGTGTTCATCACAATAAAGAAAATCAGCTGGGTTTGGACTGACGGGATTGTGGGTGAACTATCCCTTTAAATGTTTTGATAATTCCATTTGGAAAATTCACTGTATTAAAGCACATATTTTACATAATAAAGTTTACATTTAAGAAAATAAAGAAGGGAGGTGAAGGTGTATGGTTTGCTCTTGGCACTTGTGCAGTCTAACTCCAGTGTATGTTGTTTGTGTGGATCGGTGGTGTGTTCAGCCTTGTCCATATCTCATTACAGATAGGCTATCAGCACAGCCCAAACACACTGTGTGCTTACAGGCATGGTGTTCCTGTGGAATTAGCAGCTTAATGCACTTCCTTTCTCGCATTCCTGCTGTCTTTCTCTTTCTGTAAATCCTTTGCTTTCTCTGTCTCAATGTAAAAAAAATTTTTTTTTTTTTTTATATACTTTTTTTCATAGCATAAAATAATGTGTGTGTGGTCGTCTTCTCTTCTTTAAGTATTGGGTAAGTCTGTAGTTTTTTTTTTTTAAGGATCTCAGGTAGTTTCGTTCAAAGAGGGTTTAGACTGGAACTCATTACTCAGAGTTTAAATCCCATGCTCTGCGTCAGACGGCACTCGTCTTTTCCCAAACATTTTAAGAAAAACATTTAAGTGCTGTCTTCCCAAACATTTAAAGAACCAAGTACTGTGTTTGAATTAGTATATAAAGCTTATGCCCTATCTTTGAGGGCTATCAGGCCTATCCTTCTTTTGGAAAGGTGTCTTACACTGAGCTTGTGAACTAGAAGGCAATCTGTTTACTTATCTTTCTGGTTTTTATAATTTTTTAGTTCAAACTGTACAATTGTCTTCTGAATGACAGACAGTGTGCTGGAGCTCAAATATGACTCAAACTTGTCTCTTGTGTAGAGTACGAGAGGAATTTGTCAGGCATGACATCATCCAACCCACTGATAGGCTTCCAGTGTTTAGCGTTCAACCTCTACTATATGTAATGCTGAAGGAAAAACAAACCATCAGGCTTTCTGCTTGTGAGAAGAGACTAATGTGCTTAAAATTCAGGGTGGAGGTCCTGCTTGAAACAACAAACCCTGAGCCCTACTCAGGCCCTGAAACTCAGGATTGTAGCATTGTAGTTATTGCTCACCATTTTAATCAATCCCACAAGTTGCGCACTCAAAATGTTGGAAAATGAATTTAATTATTGCTCAAAATAATCTGACTTTACATTACTGTGTTATTTAGCTGTGCTCTAATCAGGATTTTTGGGGCTGATCACAGATTACCAATCACTGGAAGCAGTATTGGCCAATACCGATCACCGAAATAAATAATAGGCCAACTATTCTTAACAACAATGTATTTGAAGTATAATATATTTAAGAGATGTGGAAGTATCATGAATTGACAACTCTTTATTTATTGGTAAGGAACATGTGCAACATATTACATTTCCTCTCTCAGAGGTGATTAGGAACAGCTTAGAGCTTAATAAACATAGCATTCCTGTTAAATAAATAATAATAATAAAACTTTATGAACAGAAAATAATCAAGAATAAAACAACACTGCACAGTCTTTACTGTGTACATTTTATATAGATGAATTCTACTAAGTCTACTATATTTGTTTTCTTTGTCTTTTGTTGTTTGATTAACATTAATGAGACAGATTTCTTTAATATTACACCGGCCTTTATAGAGACCACTGATCAAACTATATAAATCATATTATCGGTCAATAACGATGGAACACCCTTATATTATACACAAGTGCCTAAAAATCCCTGAATAAGACTAGATGTAGGTCCATGTGAGATACACAAACATTTATATAAAATTAGATAAAAAGTCCCATTTCATGAGGACATTTTTAAGGCGCACACCCTTTTTTATGCTTGTTCTTTAAAGGTTGTATCAGTGATTTCAGGCCCCCCCAAAAAATTATCACATTCATCTAATCTTTCGATCCGCTAGCTGCCTGCCCCATAAGCATGCAGTCAAAAAAACGCGTCTCTGTAGGCAGCCTAGGCTCTGAGATCTGCACACAAAAACAATTGGTTTCACCAACCACTCAAAACCAAAACAAATAGTGTTCCAACCAATCACCGACAGGGGGTGGGTGTTGTGAGGTTTGGAGCCAACTTCTTCTTCAGCTCCGACTTCGCCGTGCACGAGCACAAAACCTCACAACACCCACCCCCTGTCGGTGATTGGTTGGATTCAGTTTACAAAGACGTGAAACTCACCGAGTGGTCAGGGGTGTTCACTGATATGCTTACACAAAAATTGCTGCAAAAGATGCTTTCCAACAGGTTTTTTACCATTCGTTGTAAAACTGTGGACCTATTTTTCCAAACGCCTCACACCCGTACATTCTTCCGTTGAGAGCTTGAATAATAGACACTCCAGCCCGGCGGCGGAGTAATACCGTACCTCACAGCACATCCAATTCAAGCCAATGGAGTTGGACAAAAACTACGATAAAACCTGTTGGAAAGCATCTTTTGCAGGGATTTGTGTGTGAGCTTATCAGTGAACACCCCTGACCACTCGGTGAGTTTCACGTCTTTGTAAACGAAAGTTTAATGCGTTTTAGGAAGGATTGTTCCAGTGCACATATGCAGCCATTCTGGAGGTGGGGGGGAAAGCGAAAGAAACCTAAAATTCTCGGGACAGCAGCATGTGTCCAAATTTCAATCTTAACCATTCTATTTCATCAGAAACGATCTGTAAACAGGGCTTTAAGTGTAAAATACCGAACTTGTCCTTTAAAAGAGATCATTTGAAGGGCTGTCAATCAAAATGGAGTTGTCACAGAAACGCCTCACCCTTTTTGGTCTAAAAGCCAGCCGGTGAACAAGACCCACCCATGCCCTAACACACGCACGCACGCACGCACGCACGCACGCACACACACACACACACACACACACCATCTACGGGCCTTATCATGGGGCAGGCTGTGGCTGGGCTCCTTCAGGGCTTGGCAGGGCTGTGAGCGGCCTGGCCCAGCTGTGATGTGGGTCTCTGTGGGCAGCTGCGGCCACCGAAAGGCCTGCTGCGGTTCTGGTGTGGTTTGCCGACACGCGGATGCTCCCATGTTTCATTGGTGCAGTGGAAATGTAAAAGTTAACCCTCAGGGTCTGAGCGGAGGAGTTAAGGAGGCTGCAGAGGGCAGTTGCTATTGATTGGATTCCTGCACATGTTCATGGACACACTTTCTGTATTGTTTTACCATCTGATTCACTAAATAATTAGTAACGCTGTAAACACACCCACAAAGTCTATGGTGAATGCAATTTGGCCAGCTCAATTCTGGATCTTTCAGGTTGGTTCTGAGGGTAGATCGCTAATCGAGATAATCCGATAATCATTTTACTGATATTTTTGACTGATATAGAGCTGTATGAGTAATCATTAAAAGATTACAATCTTGATTCAAACACCCACTCGATTCCTAAATGACAACGATTCGCCTGTCTCTATTAAAGCTTTGACGGAATCATACCAGAATATTCAAATCTGTGTTCGCACTCTGATCCAGAGAAAGCAGTCATGTTTAGGTATGAAATAGCTTCACAAACGGTCTTTTTAACCACAAAGTATTGTGATTTCTGTGTTAAAAATATTCAAATGATCACAGAATTACTGGGATGAAAGTTTATACTTCGAATATAGACACTGATGTCTACAGTAGCGATCAAAATAGAGTAACTTGGCGTTTCAGATAATGTTGTTCAGTGTTTTGTTTACAGGGCTCGCAAAATCGCCTGCCCGACGTCCCGGGGCTATATTGTTTTCCATTCGGGCTACCAAAATGCATAACCGGCCTGCCCGACGGGCTATCTGAAATACTGTTCGTTTCAGTCTTGTTATAATCAGATTCAGCGCGTTCTTCATCTTCAATCCGCAGTGGCTCCGAGCAGAGCGCACGTCAGAAACAGAGGACAGGGTGTGTGTGTGTGTGTTCATCTGAGTCTCATTGGTCTGTCAATGTCAGAATATTTGAGATGACCAATCAAATCAAAGTAGGCGGGCTTTATATACACAGAAGCTTCTGAGCGCGAATTTGAGCAGAGCGGTCGACTCGCTTCAGTTTACGGTCAAGTGCGAGATAAGATGTAAGTAGCTAAACTAAACATTTCATATTTGACAGTTTTTTAGGTCATAAATGTGAAACGAATGACAAAAATGATCAGACAAACGAATATACTTTTGTCGAATTTCGCCATTTTGAACTGAAAATAGGCCTATGTAACGTGATTAGTTTGCTGTCATTGTGAGGGGACATTAACAGAGCATTAACAAAGCCGTTTTCATGTTGGGCACAAGATTAATAATGAATGTGTACATGTTGAGAATTAATATACAATTTGTAGCCTTCAGTAAATTAAAAAAGTTCAGCTTTAGGAGGGGAAGAGACAGGGCAAGATGAGACTGAGAGAAAAAGAAAGAGTGATGGATAAGAAGTGAGAGCAGGTATTGACAAATAATCTACTGCCCACTGACGTTGTTTTAAAGCTATTTCTTATCCTTTTTTGGCCTTAAAATGTCTTGAAATGGACATATCAGAGAAATGAAAAAAATTCTTTGATTATAAAGCCCTGTCTACGGCCCTGTATTAGGAATAAGATCAATAATGAATGTGTACATACTGTGAATGAATTTAATAAACTTAGTTAGGCTACCTAGTAGGCCTGTCACGATTATGAAATTTGGCTGACGATTAATTGTCTAAAAAATAATTGCGGTTATGCCGATTAATTGTCAGTTTTAGGGCTTTGACGATTAATTGTCTGTGTTAGGGCTTTGGCAATTATGCTGATTAATTGTCTGTTTTAGGGCTTTGTGCTTCATTCATTAAATAATTGTGATGAATTTAATCCTTTGTAAGTTATCATTTTGCAGTGTAAGTTTACAGTTAACACCTTTAAATATTAAATAAATAGGCTATATTCAATAGCTATGACAATTTGTTTATTAAACTTAGTGAGTGTATAAATCAGCAGCAAAAAGTAATTTTTGAAAACATCTGCACAGTAATTTAATAAAATCTAAACATGTTAATAAAAACAAATGTGCACAAACCATGATAATATGATACGCTTCAAAACAGAGCGGAACAAAGCGCGTATGCGCATCGCGGGTGCAGAATGATGTGCTTAATGCAACATGGAGTCGCAGCGATGCACAAGTGCGCATTTAAAAGTTCACGGCACAAAGCGAAGAAATGTCGAGGGCACAAATCCTAGTGTATATCAGTCCAACAGTTTATTGATCATTTGTTTCTTCACAGTTTTAAACTCCAGTTATTGTGCATCTGATGCCAATTCATAGTCCTTGTGCTGTGTAGGCACACGGTAGCGAGCGAGTCATTTAGAAACAGCAAAAAACTCCAGCAAAATAAAGTCATTTTATGCAAATCCACAGCCCTTTATCTACAGATCAAGCATTATAACGTCAATGTCACATTGGAGAAAGTTTTACCGTGTATCCTGTCGTAACCGGACGACGCGCGCTGTTTGAATGCTGAACGGAATGATTGACAGCTGCAGAGTTTGAATGCCGAACGGAATGATTGACAGCTGCAGACGAGTTTGTGAACTTTAATTTAACAATGTAAATATACTACTGTCCCTCACATTAAGCTATGGAATGGCTTCAGATGACTTTGAATATATTGCTAGAAAACGTAATTAGTGCTTGACTGCTTGTCTATTTATTTTGGTTCATGACTCCCCCTTGTGCCGTAGGTCTATAAAAGAGCGCAATAATCGCGGTTGTCTGAAACAATCGCGGTTAGATCAAATAATCGCGATCAGACGGTTATTTAATTATCGCGACAGGCCTACTACCTAGCTTTCCTAGTAGCTTTCAGTAAATTAATGCGTCTGAGAAAATGATTCATAAATCAACCTATCAGATATGTTTACTTCACTGACAGACAAAAATGAAAAGCCTATATCAGTCAAAGCTCAGCTTTAGGAGGGGAAGACAAAGAGAATAGGAGTGTGATGCTGATGAGGAGAGAAAAATAATCAGCTGGCCACTTACATCCATTTTTTTTTGGCCTTCAAAACATCTTAAAATGCACATATGTAGATCAGAGAAATCTACATTTTCTCGGGGGTGCCCCCGAACCCCCCTGACTGAGTATGAGTGAGTATTAGACCCAGATTAGACCCTAAACTAAAGTGTTACTTTTTTTTAGTTTTTTTATCATACCCTCATTGGGGGCTGAGCCACAGACATGACTGATTCATGTTCCATACTTGTCACACACATTTCAGTTCAGTTAGAACCAGATGCATATTTGTTGATATTTTGTGTTTTGAAAAAGTTTTTGATTCATTGTTTTGACTCCTAACCAATTTTCTACATTGAAAATTGTTTTTTTTATCTGGGCTAGTAAAATTCATTTCGGGCTACCAAAATCTGAAGAGTGCCTGCCCGAAGGGCTACCAGCGATTTTGAAATTTTGCGAGCCCTGGTTTAGTTGTCCGTGCAGGATTGTGGGAGAATCGTGATCTCTATATGAAACGCACAAAAAAAGTGATTCTCAATTTATTCAAAATCGTACAGCTTTTGAAATATTGAAATATTAACAAAATTAATTTTTAAATGTTTTTTACAGGGCTTATCATTTTCATATATTTTATTATACCGATAAGTGTCATCTAGTAGGTCTCTATAGAATAATACTCAAAACAGCATTTCATTTTGTTATGACTGAAGAACAGGCCTATTGAATAAATAGCATATATTTATAGTATATGTCTGGCTGTAAGTCTAATCTCATATGCTTTGTAATTTTTTGAAAAACTGAATTAGACTGCAGTACATGTAGTAAGTGAATATGCACAGGTTTTTGTGCTAAGATGTTGTGCAAAATTTTAAACGTTTAGTGAATTTGCCCCTGAGTGTTCATTCCAGTTGTGCCTCTTTCAGAGTGATTTAGAGAGCATCTTGCATTAAGCTCTAAAAGAATAAATGTTGTTTTAGAAAAGGTGAATGACGCTATCCTCTTAGAAAATAAGGCTATCATTCATAAATCAATGTTCTCTGTCCTATAGCATGAGTTTAACTAGGCTTCTGTCTCTTTCCTGCTCTTTTTCTGTTACTCTTACTGACAGGCAGAAAATCTGCAGTGCTCTGTTGAGACTTGACATGTTCCTGAGCTCTCCTAACACAAAGCTTTTTCTTCTTCCTTCCATGTTTGTAGTATGTATTTTCCATTCAGTCACGCTCCATCTGTAGCGCTTAGGGTGGTCCTTATTTGTATTCCTAGAGTTAGTAATTTAATGACAATGCCAAATTGTATCTGCCTTTGCAAGCTGAAATCTTTAACTGTTTGAGCATGTTGCAGGATTTCACCTTCACAATACCCAGCAGGTTTTACATTATCGTTCTGTCACTGGTGTTTAAAACAAGACTTTTAACGTTTTAAACATGCTCAAGTATGTTTTGGGTTAGTGCTTGGCCGGTATACCAGTTTCAATTTCGCGTACGATTTGTATTTTTCAAATAGCGCCATGCCAGCGCATAGCTGAAACAATTGTTGCATCTGTTCAATGGCCACAGAGAGCGCTATGTAAAGTGTATTGAGAGGAGACCTCTATTAACTGCATACCCTTCTTTCTAATGGTTATAACTTTATAACACAACAATAAATATTCCACATAACTAACTCAATTTAACAAGGCAAATACCATTACATGTTGGATTTTCACAATGCAGAAAACACGGACGGAATCACAAATGTCACAAATGGAAATTAAATTACTGTATAAAGTGGAATGTCACTGAATTTGTCAATTTTTGGATGAATAAATCAAACGTTGAACTGTACAATGAATCAAATCGCTATATGGACAAAAAGACTGCTATTGAAATTAAGTCTGCATGTTCTGTGTGTCTCTATGTGAATAAACTGCAGTTTCGTCTACTACACATACTGAAGCATGCGTGGCACTCACTTCACAAGCATTTCACCATTTCATTTGATAAAACTATCATATCACAGAAACTCAAAGGTCTTCACGATTCACAACAACCCGTCAAAATAAAAGTTTGGTTTAACTTGAAGAAATTATAACAGAAATATATTACTATTGCATGGTAGAGTGTTCTTCTTCAAGAAATAATGATGATAATAATAAAAATAACCAATCTGACTATATTACTAGGGACACATAATATTATTGGAATATCATTGAAATCTTAAAGGCTTAAAATATCATCAGCATTGGCCCGATATGAAAAAAATTTGAAGATAAGATGACGTGTTGATTCAAAATGATATCACGATATTTCAAGAATATTTGCGATAATGATATTTATGACGATATAAAAAAAAAATGTTGACAATTTTTTTTATTACATTTATCTCACCTAAATGTTTGCTCACTCATTGTGTTTTTACAATTGGGTAATTTTGTTTTTAAGAGTTTACACAACACAAGGAAGCTTGATTTCAATCTTTGAATTAAATTGAAAAAAGTAGCAAAAAATATATACAAAATAATAAAGATACAAATAAAGAGAAAAGTTTTTGGGTAGGTCTAACACTATTCAGAAATACTACAGAAACTGAATAAGGTAATCAAATGTAAAATAACACTAGTCCTGAGTCCTGACTAAATTAAATACATAGGCTATTAATTCTGATTCCTTACAATGAAAGTTATCTTTTGTTGTTTTGACGACAACATTAATGACAGACACATATGGCTGCTGTCACTTTTAGAGCTAGTGCCCGGATCCATTACTGTTATACTGTCTGTCACACTGTCACACGCGTTTTATGGTTATTTCAGACATAACCGACTGTTTACAAATATACTAACCATGCCTGGAATTTTTACAAAATTTTGCGTGTTTTTTCCCCCGTTAAAGCGGTATAATCCGCGAAAAAGAACTTTTGTTACTCGCGAGCTGTTTGTGAGGTGGCTTTACTGTATGTATGCACGCAGAGTAAACATCTCTCAGAGAGGGCGCAAAAGTACTGAATAGTTTAAAATCGCAAATGTTTAAACTGATAAGACTTAAAAAGAAGTGAAAATGATAAACTTTAGTTACGATGCAAGTGACAAAAGACAATTTCGTCATGTCCTGACTGCTAAACACAAGTGTGGTATTGACGCTTGACTTGTGCAACCCATTTTGAGAGCGAGAGAGAGAAGACGCGGCACTGCTGAACACTCACGCGGTTGGTAAAATCAATGTTTGCGGGGGAATTTCCCGCATTATAAGTGGTAGACCTGCGGGAATGATTAAAATACTATTGAAGTAGCTCCTTTTTAGGTACTAAATCATCATTGGAGGCTGACTTGCTGCTCTCACGCTCAGACAGGTGTTGTTATTGTGCGTGCTAGGGAACGTAATGCGCCATACATCATTGCGTCGCTATATCAGTGATATCGCGATATGACACTTTTTTATCACGTAAAAATTTATACCGGTATTATCGTGGACGGTATGATATGGCACACCCCTACTCCCCATGTGTGCAAGGAGTACTAGCCATAAGATCATGTCAGCAGTTTGGTCATTCTTGAAGTGAACTTGTTATTAGACTAATAAAATAGCATTTGTTATTTCTGTTTCTGAATAAATAAAGCAGTAATTAATGTCTTAAAATCACGAGTCTGATTTGGTTTAATGGTCAGCAGCTATAGCCTACATGACTAATAAAAATCACAAACCTGACACTTGTAAATTAAATTATTTTATATACAGTATAGTTTATTAATAGATCTTTTTTTTTTTTTAAATGGATGATGAAACATGGCAAAATTATCTCTAATTTTACACAGATAATTTTAAAGTATCTCTATATATCATACAGATAGAAATATTATAAATACATCTGATCAAGTAGAAATAGCTCCTTAAAGGAATAGTTCACCTAAAAATGAAAATTCTTTCATGTCTTTCCAAATCTGTCTGTCTTTCGCAGAACACAAAATAATTTTGAAGAATTCTGGGAGTCAAAATAACATAAAACCTCATTGACCCCAATTTAAAAAAAAACAACAACAACATATTTTCAAAAAAGTCTTATTTTGTCTTCCACAGATGAAAAACTTTTCATGACAGAATTGTCATTTTCGGGTAAAATATCCCTTAAATGTAAGAACTAGACATTTTAACATTTAAGAAGTTTTCATTTCGAGGTTGTGGTGTGTATGTTAAAAGAAAATACACCATGTTACTTGCCATTTCTTCTTAATTGTTTGTTAAATTTTCAAGCAATTAGAAAATTGTTTATTCACCAATAATGAATTTTCTTTTTTATGTTTTTTTTTTTTTTTTTAGTGTAGAAGTTTGAGACTTGTAAATATTTTTTACAATTCAGTTTGGTGACATATAAACAAGACACATCACCTTTAAGGTCCAAATGCACAAGGTTAATAATTATGCTTTATTTAAACATAAATGCAGTAGAACTGGTCTGAAGCAGTCACAAATGCACACATTCTTTAAGAGCACACGTTATCAGTCTCATAGGATAGAGTTTCCTCCGGTAACGGCTCCAGTAGGCCTCTGTCTCCGTCCCTGTCTTTGTCACTGCAGTGCGGCCCCTGGCCCCTAATGAGGAAACCTGCTACTCAGGGATAGAGATCACATTCACAGACCCAAACACACATACACATAGTCTTCTTTCTCTCTCTCTCTCATCCTGCTCCCAGGCACCTCAGCCAAAAGACTGAGAGAGTTTGCAGTAGGACGAAAGGTGTGTGTGTGTGTGTGTGTGTGTGTGTGTGTGTGTGTGTGTGTGTGTGTGTGTGTGTGTGTGTGTGTGTGTGTGTGTGTGTGTGTGTGTGTGTGTGTGTGTGTGTGTGTGTGTGTGTGTGTGTGTGTGTGTGTGTGTGTGTGTGTGTGTGTGTGTGCAGGAGGAACAGGACTGTCAGTAATACATAATGTATCCAGAGGACCACCAGGACCGCTGCACAAATAGGGGTCCAGGGACACCACCAAGAGAGAGAAGGAGTGAGTGAATGATAAGGAATGAGAGGAGAAAGGGGAGTGTTCTGGTGGTACATGGTCCATTGAAAGCAGCCTGAAGGGTAATTGGATAGGGCAGGTAACCTGCGGATCAGAAAAGAAAAAAAGATAGCGGAGCGATGGAAGGTCATAGCTGCAGGGGGGATAGGGAGGCCCCTTTCGGTGTGTGAGATGGGGGGGTAATCTGATACACAGTGTGGCCAGAGGCCCTCATGCTCATATACGCTTTCAAGACTCAAGACAGCCCTTGCAATGAAATACAAGATGGTGAAGACTCTCTTCCCCTTGTTTTTCTCTACCTTCAGGGATGGGGATGTGCCTCATTAGCTATTGTAGCATGTTTGTTGGGCTCCGTCAGACCCCGTCTCCACGTCTACTGTGTGCGGCCCAGCTTTTGAAGCCGCACATAATGGATTCTTAATCAAGATCTCGGCCCCAGCTGAAAAAACCTGCATCTCCTCCAGAACAAAGACAGAAACACACACACTCAATTCTGGCTGGAATACGGCAGGATAAATAAACAAGAGGACTGAAATGTATAACAAGTAGAATGCCACATAAAAACACACTTATTATGATCTACATGCACTGGTTCTCATTTCCTCTCTGTGAGTTTGTGTTGTGGCGTCACTAACGGTGGGTGTTTTAAGGTCAGTGTTCTGACCTTTCTCACTGCGGATCTACCATTTGCTTTTCTAGCTGCCCACACATTTCACCTTTCAGCCCAAATGGAGAAAGAGAAAGAGAGAGGAAAACACTTTGTGTACTGCCTGCATTTTTGTCATGCTGCTACATGCTATCTCTCGGTCTCCTTGACAGCCTTCGTTCTCTCTATGCTCAGAGCTTGAGAGCCTTAGGGAGAGAAGGAGGGACAGAGATAGTTTTATTGAAATTAAGAGAAGAAAAAAGAGAGTGAGGGAAATGTAGAGGATTTCGCTTCATTAAAGGAATACTTCACAATCATTTACTCATTCCAAACCTGAATGCTTTATTTTTCTCTTGCAGTTTTTTCAGAGAATGGATGTTCTTTACTTACAATGAAAGTGAATGGTGACCAGAGGCTGTCAAACTTCAAGATGACAAAAAGCACAATAAAAGTTGGCCAAGCTAATTTTTTAAGCTTTTGTTTTAAAGCTTGACAGACCCTGGGAAAAGAACATCTCATTTAAAAAAAAATGCTTTATGAACCTATTTATCAACCCTTCTTTTTCTGTATAGACTGAAGCAACATAATAATGGTCTACTACTTAATGTTTGAAAAAGAAGTCTGTCAGGCTTGATGCACAGCAACAGACATACAAACAGCACTTTGTTCACAAATCTGACTCAATTCAGATAATTTAGCCATACAGTGTGCACTTTGTTTCTATGTAAATTATTACTATACTATGAAATTTGAACCACCTCATTGGATGAAAATTAGATTTCATGATGATCAAGTTTGTAATAGTAATAGTCCTTCCTAAAAACTATTTTGTTTTTTATGGACAATTGGACATTATTAACGGGAATACTCAATGTGGTTGTACTCGATGTGTAACCCACTGCATTAGCCATGGCTAACTCAGAAATCACTTTATCTTCTGTATGAGCCACAGCTAAAAGGCTGGGATCGTCAAAATATTTGCACAATGTATATTTGCACAAAGCAGGAGAGATTATGGAGGATGATGGGAAATAAAGATTATATGTATGAATATGTATATGTGAAAAATAGATTTTTGGTTGGAAATGCAAACATTTATAGCTTTTCAATCTCATCTCCCAAGCAAAAACTTATAAGCCACTGATGTCGTACTTGCATGACAGTGGAGGTAAAACACCATAGTGCAGCACTGATGACATCAAATACATTTTGCTTTCTTCAATTATTGTTGCGTGATGCTTGATCTCACTGTCTGATCTGGATTCAGGTCTTATCAGTCGTCACAGACATACAGATCTCTGTTCGAACTTGTAAAGCATGAACATGATCTGTGGGAGGGGCCACTCAAAAAGAAATGTATCAAATTGAAATAATGTACGTTGCCTTATGGCACACTTTTTGAGTTGTTCTATTTTGAATTGTGTTAAAGGCGTAATTTTACTCTTTCTTTTGTTTTCCATATATTGTCTTATTTATTTTACATTTACAATAACAATTTGCTTAACTAATTCACGCCTTTTTGCAGTTTTATTTTTAGTAAATGGTATTTTTGGATTGCAGAGGGAGTACCTTTAAAACAATCATGATATGACCATGAAATCTCTTTAAGTTCTGGTTGAAATAAGTGTCCGCACACAGTCAGTTTTAGTTATGTTGTCACGTGAGCGAAATCCCAGCACAAGCTATCCATGATCTCTTCTCTTCCATACAAAATAGTGAAGAAACCAACCATAAAATGTATATCCAAAAAAGAAATGCATCCAAAGAGCAAATGTAAATGTTTGTGTTATGTTATGTTAACCTATAGAAATAGTACTGCTCAAAAACCACTATGAACATGTTATTCTTTTGTTTCCATAGGGACATCAGCATGAACAACATCACTGAGCTGCCTGCTAATGTCTTCAGAAACCTGCCCTATCTGGAAGAACTGTGAGGATGATTTTTTTTTCTCTTTCACTATTTTCCTCTTGCTTTGTTTTCTAATTCTTATGTTTGACACTGTTTGCAAGTACTGTCATGGAAAAATATGATAAATGGAACACCTCTATGATGATTTGAAATTATCTTTTGCTCAGCCTTTATTTTTGAGTATGGCCCTATTTAGTGATATTTTGCATATTTTTAGATTTTGAAATGTTTATAGAACTGCTAAAACAACTTTAAAACTAAATACACATGGCATCCATTAAATCTCTGCTGGTTTCAGTGTCCGCTTGTTGGATTACGTGAGCTCCATTGTCTTCATTTCTTTTGATAGTCACCACATTGTGTCGCTGTCCATTTACAAATTAAAGTCTGCTCAACTTTGATGCAGCAGTCATTGTTGTATTACATTGCCTCGGATCGGCAACTATCATTGAAAATGTGTGACTTCCAAACACTTTGACTCTGCAGTCACTGTTTATGCACGACTGCTGTTTAGGTGCAGTCACACCAGCAAATTTTCATGGACGAAATCATTTTAAATCATCACATTAAAATCATTTTAATAGGAATCCACATGAGTTTTCCCCATACAGATTTTGTATTGTTTTGAAGTTGGTCACGCAAATTCACCACATTGACCAACAGAAAGCTTCTTGGTTTGAAAGTGACTTCTGTGTGAGTCACATACATCGCTACTCTGATAATAGACAATTGACCTTTTTTGCCCCGCAATATTTTGCTAATATGACAGTACCTTTATTTAAGGATTCCAGCTAAGTGGCCCCAGAAAACTCGTCCATGTTGTAGATATTCAGTATAACAACACTATCGCATTCGCAAGTATGATTTGGCTTTTTGTTCTTTATCATCTTAGACAGATGCAATAGAATGGATTTACAGATGATCAAGCTACACACTGTCAATTAGACCTTGAGAGTTCTCTTCAAAAAATAAAAATTCAAATACCTACTGCAGACAATAAGTGGGGAAGAGATTTGACCACCCACAGCACCATCCGACTGGTTCAGCACATCTGGAACAGTCTCATAGCTTACCTTATTATTAGTCAGAGCATCTCAGGATTACTACGGGTGTCAGATGTCACCAAGCTGGCTTTTGAAGCAATGTCTAACTTGTTCATATTGTGTTAATGGCATTAAAGGAACAAACACATGCTGTTTTTGACTGTTCTGGAGTGTCTGTATCAGTATGTCTGAAAAAAGTTCTGAACTCTCATTGGGTGTCTGATCTTTTTCCATGTGTTTGTCTTTTCTCTACTCCTTCACTCATCCCGTGTCTGCCCATCTGCGGGAAGGGCAGATAACATCTGTCTAAGTGATATCAGGTACCAGTGCTTCCAGACTGCTGAAATGACCAGCTCTCAAAGTCGGCTCCCCCTTGTTGTTCACTCTTTTCCACTCTTTTCCTTTTTTATTCGTTTGATTGGAGTGTGTTTTCTTACCCTTGTGTGTCTTTCATCCACTCCAATCTCCTCGGCTCTCATTCCTAAACAGTCCTCCAGCGCTTTGTCAAAGGCCAATTTGCTTTTCAACGCATTGTGAGAAGGAATGCATGGCAGGAAGAAGGAGGGCAAAACAATGGTTTCCGTGACAACTGGAGTTTTCAGAAGCGTGTGCTATCTGGGAATGGGGTGGGGGGTGCAGGAGGTCTCAGGGACCTGTACAGCACTGTATTGTGCCAGATGCTCTTTGTCAGGTTGCTCATGGTTCAGTGGACACAATGGGTGTGGTTAATCAGAGGGTCAGGAGTTCACTTTCTGGGCTTACATTTATCTTTAAACACATCCTAGACTGTTGTAACCACTCAAAAGCTATTGCAAGATCATCAACTATGTGTGTGTGTTTGTGTGTGTGGTCCAGGTAAACCCTACGTTGTGAGGACAAAATGTCCCCACAAAGATGGCAATATCTGAAATCCTTGTCCGTGTGCAGACATTTTTTGTTCCCCTTGAGGAAAGCAGCTTATAAATCAGACTTAATTATGTTTTTTGAAATTGTGAAAATGCAGAAAGTTTTCTGTGATAATGACAATATTTTATTTAAAACACTGTTGACAAATAAAAATAACATGAAAATTAAGCGTAGCGTCGGTTCTGGCAGGTCACGTTAGTTGACTTGCATCAGCTGACTCTCAGCTGATCCACGCCTACCTATAGGAATACGACGCCCATCACTGTATAGGCTACATATAAGCTCCTTCAGTATTATCAGCAGCTATCGCGTTTTTCAGGAGCTAATTAAATGGCGAAATTTGGCAGGCAAACCACATCATCTCACAAGGAATCGTGCAATCGGGAATTTAGCGAGAACAATTCGTTCACCTCAGATTAATTCAAGTTCGTGAACTTAAAGGGTAACTAAACCCCTGGTCAGAGCCTGACTCCACCCACTAGCAATATTTGAAAAATGCTGGAAAAGTAGGCAGAGCCCAGTGGAGAGGGGGCGTGCATCTGTGACGTATCTCTCTGCAGGCAAGGGTGTGGTTAGCTGGTACCCTCTGACGTCAGAGGGTACCACAACTTCCAATAGGAAAATTCAACTGCAGTAGCCACTGTTCAACCTGAAGAGGGCAGCACTCAGACGTTTTTACACCATATTTTGTAAAATTAAAACACTTTAAACACAAATGTCAAAAAAACTACTTGAATCAATGAACAGCACTAATTAAGCCTCATTCTTACAGATCATTAACTAAAAAAAGTTGGTTTAGGGTTTAGTTACCCTTTAAACACGAGATTCGCCGCATTGATCATAAGCTGCCTGATTTGGAAGTGACCTCAGTCTGCATTGCTGCTCGCATCGCTGCATTATTGACACAGGACTCGATGTGATTCACTCACCATTCATCTCTGAAAGTCTCCACGAAGCTAAGCTAAGTTCCTTTTTAATGCTCATTGCTAAAAGCTATCAGCGTATTGGCAACATGCATGTTGCTAATGCTATACGTGTTGCTTGGGCTTATCTAGTAGTTTTCATTAAAATGTTTTTGCTAGGCTTATGCGATCATATTGGCTATGTGCGTTATTTATCTGTTGTCATTGACAACTGCTCGCGTTGCACATGCTGTGCTTTTAGCACTATGCAGCACAGATTCAGGCAGCTTGCGGTGATAGTTAGGAAATAACAATCCATGGTGCAAACGGAATCATTTCTACTGTTCTGCGGCACAGCTCTAAAAACACATAGTAACAGTCACTATTCAGTTGAGTCAGTTCAGCGTTGATTCTGTCGGGTATCGGACACACTTGGTCTATATAGTTCTTGGAAACACGGCGGTCTTAAAGCTAGGCCTTGTAGTGTATTGTAAATATGCTTGCTCTAAAGGCTATCTGTTGTAATTTAAACACGCTTGTTCTTAAGGCTATCTGGTTGCTATTGGAAACATGCTCAGATTTCTTTTTTAAAAAAATTTAAAGGGGGCGCGACCAAAAAAAGTTTAAGAACCACTGCTCTAAAAGCTGTTAGTTGCTATTGGAAACATGGTTATTTAGCCCAGTCGTTATTTGGAACATGGCTGTGTTTTAGGCTTATATCTGGTGTCATTGTCACATGCTGTGCTAATCTTATCCAGGTATCAGCAAAATGCTTTCGTTGTTTCAGCAACATTGCTATCAGTACTGTACTGGTTGCTAATGCAAATGTTATCGAATATATGCTCATTACTTAGGCTTCTAGTATTATTGAGCATACTGTACTAAGCGACATGCTGTGGTAATCAAAGCATTGTTTTAGCCTTATCTGGTTGCATAGAATAAATAATTAGCTTCTTTTTTTTTCAATCCAATTATTGCAACATGCTCTGTTAAAGTTAACACATGCTTGTGGCTAAAGCTTATCTAGAATAGATTATTGGTAACATATTGTGCAAATACACATTAGGTTTGTTCACTGCAGAGGTCTGTCATTCAACACTAACAACATCGTAGCTTGATGATCCCGTGAATGAGTGTGGAATCATGGGAGTCGTCATCTTCACCTCCACAACCAATGGAATTCAGTACAACAGGAGCAGAAATCATTTTCATGAATGAGGAAGCACACTGTACTTGATGTGCTTAGCTGTCCACTGCATATGACTCAGAGCTACAGGGTGTATGCTTCCCCGACCGGACTACACTAGTTTTAATACTAGTCCTATGGTTATATAACATGCTTGTTGTATCAGATTTTGCTGCCACTAGTCAGAGCTAGGCTATTGCTGTAGGGTGTATGTATGCTTCCCCTGCCAAACTACACTAGTTTTAGCAATAGTTCTGTGATTATACAACATGCTTGTTGTATCGGTTTTTGCTGCCACTAGTCAGAGCTATTGCTGTAGGGTGTATGCTTCCCCTGCCAATCTACACTAGTTTTAGCAATAGTTCCGCAATTATACAACATGCTGCCGCTAGGGGTGTAAGCTTTGCCCAATAGATCCTATTCAACTGTTAAATTGGCTACAGCAACACGCTTGTTGCAATGTGTCCTTGCTTGCTCCAGCTTGGGGTGATGCTTCCCCTACAATATTAGATCTTTAGTACTCAACATATGCCACTAACATCAGGATGTATTAACCGTTCTATCAGTATCGGCATATGGTTTGGTTTTGGGGGCTTATTGCTGCTCTTCTATTGCTGTTCTTGCCCAGAACAGAACCATACCGCCAATCCAAAATGTATGCTAACTTTCAATCATATTTGACGATAGTGGTCCTGACAGAAATTAAGCGTAACATCAGTTAGTGACGTTAGTCAAGCTAGCATCAGCTGATCCACGTCTACCTATAGGAATACAATGCCTATCACTGTATACATTTAAGCTCCTTCAGTATTATCAGCAGTTATCGCGTTCTCATGCGCTAATTACCCTCCTCCATCCCCAGCTCCTCCTCTAGTCCAGTCAGGATTTGGCATTCTGATTCCCCCTGAATCTGACTTAAATTCTCTAATTATGTCGTACATTAAAATTAATTAATGATATCTGCAATACATTTATGTTGGCTCTGTTCTGTGTACCCTAAGGGGGGTTATTGCTGCTCTCCCTGCTCTTATTATCTCCCTTGCTAGGCTGCATGGATGCGCAGGGAGTTCTTGTCCAGAACAGAACCATACCGCCAATCCTAACTGTATGCTAATTGTCAATCGTATTTGACAATAGTGGTCCTGACAGAAATGTTTATCAAAATATGAAAATGTGACTAGAAAAACACTGCTATTATAAATAATTAGAGGTCGACCGATAGTGGATTTTACCGATAACGATAGCTAGGTTGGGCCATACTTGCCGATAACCGATTAATCAACCGATAGTTTTTAAAATTGATACTGGATAAAAACAAACATAACACTCCAAGTAAAACAGTGCTGAACTTTAATATAAAAATAATAAAACTGTATTGAACCATGAAAACATGCTAAATGAAATAAATATATAATATGAATAAATATTGAAGTCAATAAAAGACATTCATTCAAACTGAAACAAAAAGTAATGCTCTAAATAACAAATAAAACCAGTTACATTCAAAATGCAACTATTAAACTGTTATTTTTCAAGCCAACTTAATGAATAAAAAAGTAACAAAATTTGATTGGTATAATATTTGAGCAATACAATTGCACCTTGATCATTCATGTTAGTTTGATAGTGCATTAACTATGGTTAACAAATAAAAACTTTAATTTAAAAATGTATTAGTACATGTTAATTAACAAATAATGAACAATCCTTATACAGAAGTTATTAACCTAAAGGGGGTCGCACACCGGACGCGCAGCTCAGCGGCGCGCCGCGCAGCGCCACGTCTTTTAAATTCGAACACACTATTCTCTATGAGAGTACACACACCGGCGGCGCCTTTCGGCGTCTGTCCGCGGCGGCTCAGGACCGTGTTCAAAATCCTGCCGCGCCACAGAGCGCCATTTAAGGGGGTCGCACACCGGACGCGCAGCTCAGCGGCGCGCCGCGCAGCGCCACGTCTTTTAAATTCGAACACATTATTCTCTATGAGAGTACACACACCGGCGGCGCCTTTCGGCGTCTGTCCGCGGCGGCTCAAGGCGGCCGCACACCGGACGCGCAGCTCAGCGCCGCGCCGCGCCACGTCTAGGACAACTGTCACCTGAAAATCCGATAACATCAGCAATTTTCTGATTTCTGTAAATAAATATAAAACTAAATGTATATTGCAGCACAGGGTGAGGTCCGTATATACATTAACTACGATTTGAGACACACACATGTAAATTTAATATAAAACTATGTAAATGGCGCTCTGTGGCGCGGCAGGATTTTGAACACGGTCCTGAGCCGCCGCGGACAGACGCCGAAAGGCGCCGCCGGTGTGTGTACTCTCATAGAGAATAGTGTGTTCGAATTTAAAAGACGTGGCGCTGCGCGGCGCGCCGCCGAGCTGCGCGTCCGGTGTGCGACCCCCTTCAGGACCGTGTTCAAAATCCTGCCGCGCCACAGAGCGCCATTTACATAGTTTTATATAAAATTTACATGTATGTGTCTCAAATCGTAGTTAATGTATATACGGACCTCACCCTGTGCTGCAATATACATTTAGTTTTATATTTATTTACAGAAATCAGAAAATTGCTGATGTTATCGGATTTTCAGGTGACAGTTGTCCTAGACGCGGCGCTGAGCTGCGCGTCCGGTGTGCGGCCGCCTTTACATAGTTTTATATTAAATTTACATGTATGTGTCTCAAATCGTAGTTAATATATATACGGACCTCACCCTGTGCTGCAATATACATTTAGTTTTATATTTATTTACAGAAATCAGAAAATTGCTGATGTTATCGGATTTTCAGGTGACAGTTGTCCTAGACGTGGCGCGGCGCGGCGCTGAGCTGCGCGTCCGGTGTGCGGCCGCCTTTAGTTAATGTTACATATGGAATTTTATTGTAAGTGTTATCATTTCATATAAATCCAAACAGTCATGCTTAAATATCTACAATGCCAGAGCATTGAAATGACATAAATATTAAATGTATAGTCTCACACTTTTGCTTCTATTTTATAAACACTTGATGATTATCTAATCAAAATAACAAAACATGTATTAAAGTGATGACGAAAAAATAACCGAAATCTAATGATTTTCTGATTTGTTTATATGTTTCTGTCGGCTGTATGAACATATCAGTTTGCTATCTTACGTCTCTAGCTTTAAATATGCAACTTCTCTGCATATTAAATGCATAAAAGTGACCAGCTGGATATAAACTAATGCAAATAGAGGTAACAATTGTGGCATTAAACATTCGGGTCGGACTTACGTTTATTTTTGTCAGTGTTTTAACCGCTTGAGGTAGCCTAAGTTACTAATGTTAGCGTCCTCTCAGCCTTGAAGGCAAACAAACATACTGTTGTGCTGTTCTTTCTCTACTAATGCAGCATTTAGTCAACAAATTAATCACTTTATAATGATATGACAAAATGTAGTGTATACATAGGCTACCTTTTAGCTGTCGGTGCTTTAAACGCGCATCTGATGTCAGCGCTCTCCACGCAGCGTGTGCTCTCAGTGCAGCACGCAGAATCACGTGTCGAAATAAACAACACGAGGCATCAGCGATAGTTTTATTACACCTCTAGAGGCCGCTCTTGTACTGCATGATGCCAGCAGACCCTTCTCAGCTCTCTCTTACTGTGTAATGAATGACAGCGCGCGCTTCTCAGCTGCTCCAGCAACGGACGCAACCAGGAAAAACTATCGGTATGTATTTTTGCCGATAACGATAGTTCCACCAATCAACTATCGGTGCCGATTAATCGGCAAAACCGATGAATCGGTCGACCTCTATAAATAATGCATTAATGTTTTCGAAAAGGAAATATCTGTAAGGAATAGCTGCAAGAGGTGAAGCTGAAGAATGAATCAATGAACGGTCTGAAGCCCGTTCTATGACACAACATAAATATAACATTGCAACTTATATCTAGGGATGTCCCGATACCACTTTTTGCAGAACGAGTCCGATACCGATACTGTAATTTTTGGTACTCACCGATACTGTAACCGATCCCTGAATTTTCAATGCATTTGTAATTTTTAAATGTATTAGTAGATAAACCAAAAGATTATAAATCATATTAGTTGGCTTAATTTGTTCATCAAATATATATATTTCTCTGTTATTTTCATGCTTAATTAAGCCTGCTAAAATGCATTGTATGAGCTTTTGTTAGCCTACTGTCACTGTTCATTCTATTGCTCTATCATATTTTATCTTTCATTTAATAACACAGCACATATTTAGAGCTGCTTCAGCAGGGCTCAGTGCTGAGGACTGGGTCAGCTGTTCAAATGTTTGTCAAAACCAGTGAAATATCAATTATTTAATCCAATTTTGATACTACAACAAAAACTAGCAGCCTAATTAATGTGAATTTAAAACAAGTAAGCAGTCAGTAACAAAATAAGAACAAACAATCGAATTACAAATAGGACAAATAAATACAATAGAACAAAGGCTACAAATGAAATAAACATTTTTTTTTTAAAGTGTTTCAGGTAGATCTAACAGGTACAGAAATTTGAATAAAGTAATCAAATGTGAAAAAAGCATATTCATTACTGTATAAATTATATATAGATTAATATTTTTCTAAAGTTGAAAAGGGTAGCCCATTTAGTCAAGAGCAGTGAGTATTTCTTTGTCCTTTGTTTGATTAACATTAAAACACAGAAGCAGGTTTATCAAACTGCTGCCCCTTTAAGACCGAATACGGTGCGTGGTATCGGCAAATTTTTATGAGTACGAGTATATGAGGACAGTATCCGCCCGATCCCCGATATCGGTATCGGGCCATCCCTACTTATATCTGCACAAAAGGAGACAAATGCAAGCGAACTTGAACTAAGTTACATGCTAGCCAGAAAGTGTTATTCCTGTTGTGGATGCGCTCTTCCTGTAAAAACGTGCTGAAACACGGGAAACTAAACCCAAAGAATTTACAATGTTTTATTGCAATAGTATTCTCATTTTAATGTTATGTATGGCAGATTGGCTCTGCACATCTTGTGCTTAACTGTATTTTCATCTACTTTATCAAGTAATTCCAGACATCCCTATGTATTTTCGACACCATAACGAATAACGATTTTAATTAAAACAGTTGAAAAAAGAACACTGGATTATTAATAATATCATCAATAATATCAACAATATCTTCAATGTTTTTTTGGAAAAAAAAACATCTAAAATGAAAATGACCATCTCAAATAACCCAATTATAGTCAATAATGTAGGCATTGCCGTTTTAGCTGACGTTGAAGAGTGAATGAACTCTGGTAAACTGAAGCGCGTTTACGCATCCAATATGAGATTAATCAGATATACACAACATAAAAGTAATATTAAAACTTACATCTGCACATAAGGACACAGGTGAAAACAACGCTGAAACACGAGTAACTAAAGCACAAAGAATTTACAACATTCTATTTTAATAGTGTTCTCACTATAAGATATGTATATGGCAGATTGGCACTGCACATCTTGCACTTAACTGTATTTTAATTATCAAAGGGATTTAGGCATAACTGCACGCTTTCAAATACAGTTGTAATCTAAATTATTCAACCCCCATTGCAAATCAGGTTTATTGGCAATTTACAGACTTTCAACTGTTTGCAATGAACAAATCAAACAAAAGTAATTGAAAGATCAATTGCGTTGATATCTGACGCAAAAAGTATTTAAGTAGCGCGAGGGCTTTTCAGTGCATTAATTACTATTTTAATATGAGGCGAGGCATCACTATTAAAGGATTAGCTCCCAGCACTTCGCCCACACATCACACCAGAACCGTTTTCGGAACCGAAACTTAGGAATTTCACATGGTTCTGGTATTTTTCAAAAACACTAACAGTTCTTGATAAGAACCGATTCTCGGTTCCCAACCCTACTCAAGATCTTGATCAATTTTAAAATGTTGTTGTTGTTTATAATCCGGTATTCCCGTAATACTTTTGACTTATATAAGTTTAATAAAGAACTCTTGTCTCGTCTTCTGTCGAAACATACTGCGCCGCCTTTAAAGAATGACCAACTTTACATACGCCAGGTGACCTGTAAATGCGAAAAACTGTTTCCACTGCAGTTTTGCAAAATATTCCTTTTTCAAATTGCCTGAAAAACCACCTCATGTTAGTGTAAAAGCTTTTTTGCAAATTTGATGTTTCCATTGGGCGTAATAGAAACGCAGCTATTCTCTGCCTGAGTCATGCAGTCTTCTGTCATAACCACACACATACACACTCTCACCTCTCTCTTCAAACATATCATCATCCCCCCACTAACAGATATAGAGCTGTCAAATATTAATCCTCTCTAGATGTGTGTCTCTGGCTTGATATGTACTGTGCGTGTGAGTATGCCAGAGATTGTGTCTGATTGATATGTAGCTAAAGCTATATTGTTTTGTATTTAAAGGTGCACTCACACTTTTTTTTTTTTTTTTTTATTATTATAATGTTTTATACAAATTCATGAATAATACTTCAGGGTTCCAGACTGCGACCAAAATGGTCGCATATGCGAGTTAAAATTGTATGTGGTCGCATTTGTGCGAGTGCATGGTCATGTAAGCCTACTACTCAGTTAAATTCACGCATGAATTTTCCTGCATTGAACTTGTTTTAGCGCCCGCCATAGTGAATTTTTGTCCCGCCAAAGTCTTATTTGATCGGTGAGTAATGTAGATGAACTGCTGCGCTTGTGACAGGACATGTTTATAACTGAAAGAACGAGCAGAGAGAGAGAGAGAGAGCCGGACGCGCGCGCGCGCACTCTCTCTCTTCGGAACCAGGCGAAAGTGTAAACAAGACTTCACCGTCTCCAAACTAAGCGCTGTCTTGCTCTCTCTCCCTCGCACATATTAATCAAAATAAATCGACACGGTAAAAGGTCGGAAGACCAAAGTTTCATGTGGAGCATTCTTTTTTTTTTTCTTTTTTTTTTTACCGCTAGATTGTGCTAAATAAGTTTCCTTATCTTCTCTGAAAGCGTTCCGGACATTCAGCTGACATAAAACAACACTTTAATTAAACGAAAAAAAACTACCCAGTGATGAAATGTTTTCTGTGTTGACAGAAATCTTGGATGTCCATGTCCTAACTGCTGGGATAACAATCACACAACGCGCATGACACGTCCAATTTGCGAACTAATGACTCCTTTGAACCGATTCATTTTAATGAATGGTTAAAACAACTGATCTTTCCAACAGTGAACTCAGGAGACGTCTGAATCGGTGTATAACTAATCAGTAACACTTTACAATAAGGTTCTATACATAAATTACATAAAAAATACAGTTTTAAGCTTTAAAATAAATAAAACCACTTGTTTTTGGAAAGGCATATGACTACATTTTTCCACACAGTGCTATCAAGAATCGATAAGAGAATCTTTAAAGAATCAGATCGATAAGCAGAATCGTCAGTGGCATTGATATTGATAAAATCTTATCAATTCCAATCCCTATGTGAAGACAGTAAAATTATAATCAAACATTAAAGAACATAGGCTACATGTTTTTTTAATAGTTTTTTTTTTAGAGTTAAAAGATTAAAACATTTTTTTAACTAACGCTAACATGAGGTCTTGTGTCACTGTCAGTCTTTTACATCAGTGCAAAACTAGGGTAGATTAAGACCACTATTCATCAGCATTGATTAATCCCATGGCATGTAGCAAAAAAAAAAGGTGCCACCAAATCATATGCTGGTGCGACCAACTGAGAAAGTTGGTAGCACCAGTGCAACCAGGTCACTTTTTCTCCTGGAATAAAAAAAAATGGCTGACTGTGAATAAGCCATTTCTACAATCCCATTGGTAACAAAACTTTTGGGTGTTGCTGCATTCATGTCACTGGGTGAAGTCATATAGTCAAGCGCAATATTCATGTGGTTTTGGTTGTGTACATCATTTTGATGCCTGTTTCCACACTAGCTTCTCAGGTTGTCTTTCTTTGAGAAATTTAGCTAGAGCTCAGACAATACAAGATTTTTGCAGCATTGGATCATGGTTGCTAGTGGCAGACCTATTATTCTACATTAGGCAACTAGGGCACTTTGGCCAAGAAAATTGGAGAATGACTCCAATAACATTTGGTCTAACATTTGGTCTAACTAAAAGTAGTAGCCGCAGGGCTCAGTTAGTGCTAGTATATTCCAAGAGATTTGTTGTTCAGGTTTTGTTGGCAGTCTCGGGGTGCAAAGCCTTAAAGCTTGGGAAGTCCAGTGGCCTTTTTCATAAGAGTTTGGCACAGTGACTATCTAAGAGGGGAGAAAGTAAGTGCAAAGTCTGCAGTTAGTTCTGAACAAAAACTAGGGGATTTTAGACATAAAAGTACATCATTAAAGCTCTTGACCTGCAAAAAAAAAAAAACACCATTCAGACTCTGTGGTTTTTAAATGATGTTATTTAGAGCAAACTGAATCCAGCCTCACTGGACATGTCCTAAACAATGCCGTAGGAAAATTTGACAATGCCATATGGGATATATTGCATTGTACTGCCTTATTAAAATTCTTTTGTAATTTGTTTTATATAGGCACTTCTGTCTTGGAAATGTTGGCTGAACACATCACAAGGTCACATGATATTTCCCATGCTTACTGAAGTGGTTACTAAAGCAACACTCCAGATTAGCTCTACACAACTCTGGCAACACACTGACCACAGAATGAGACTTAGATTAGTTCCAGACAAATAAAGATCAGGGGTGACATCTCTCTGCTCAATGCATCGGACTGCTGAGTAGTGACACTGAGTGTGTGCATAAGGAATCCACCCATGGAAGCCTGGCCAGAACTGGTGGCTTTGAGAGACAGCCAAACCAGAACGATATAGAGAGAAATACATGGAGGGAAAGAACGTCTCTTTTTCCCGCAAGCTAACCCAACCTCATTGGTGTGCCACAACAAATGTGTTGATGTAAACAAGAATGTAGTTGGACTGCAGTTGATTGTTTAATTTGGGGTTTGTGTCGTGGTTTGAGAAATACAGATATTCTGTCAATTGCTGCATGATGGTTCATCATTTTAACTTTTTTTTTTTAACAGTCTTTTCCATCTCTCTCTGTGTTTTCTCTCTCCTTCCATCTCTCTGTGTGTGGCAATGTCTCAACACTTAGAAGCTGAACCCCTATGATCCCGTGGACAGATAAGCCACCCCAGTCCTGTCCTCACCGTCATAATTGCAGCTGTATTATCCATTGTCTCTTGTTGTTTTTCCTCTGTCTTTCCTCTTTATGTCTCTCTGTCTCGAGGTTTGCTGGTGAATAATGGAGGCACTGTGCCTTAAGATAATTACCCACACAGTAACATATATACTTTGGTATTATGGAGAATGTAAGGGTGTGGTAGAGAAAGGGATGACAGTAAAAAGAGGAACATGTTTATCTTTAAAGGTGCATCATCACCTTTTTTCACAAAGACCTCCATTCATCTCAGCAGCATTTGACTTAATGGAATTACATGATTGAAAAATTTGCACTCAAATTTCGTATGGAGCTTATTATGACAATTTCTGAATTTGATTTCTTTAAACGAATATTGAACATTTGAAATTTAACGAATTGAAATGTTTTATGGCAGAATTTTATAGACATGTATTTTCAAACAGCTATTTTTTTGTTCTGAATTCTTAGACTGCAAAAAAAAATACAGATTCAAGTTTTCAAGATGAAGAAGTTTTCTAAAATTCTAATTCAGTTTTCTAAAATTCAAACCATGGAAAATTCAGATCGTACAGAAAGTAGGTCACAGGTCATCCACAGGGAAGAGTAGAGGATCTCAGAAAAGTCAAACGGAGCATTTTGGCTGCACTGCAGTAGTTTTCTGTCGCAAACGTGGTGGTGGTCAAAAAAGTCTTTTTTTTAATTTAATATTAAGAGTAGAAAAATTAGAAAACAGCTTGAATATTAAATTTCTAATATTCTAATAATAGTCCTCCGCTGCTGCAGTTGCATGGATTCTTAAACTACGTAGTAAAAATTTATATATACATTTAATCTTTTTCTCATCAAACAACCAAACTAATGGCTCGACACAACCCGTACCGGGGAAGAGCCTAGACAGGGCTTTCTTCTGTGTAGATATAGATACGCTTTGCATCAGCTGGGTATGGCCTGCATGGAAATTAAGTTAAAAAAGAAATTAAGATATAAATCAATATAATTAGTAGTAAATTAAACATTTTAAACACTAATACTAAAAGGAAAGAATAATGCATTGACTTGGGTAGCATATAGGCCTAACGTTCACGCATGAACTGTTATTCAGACTGACTATCAGAGATATTAAAATACATAATCTTCTGAGTTTTATGATGTAGGCCTTGTGTTTTATTTTTATTAAAATGTATTATAATTTATATCTCAAAAGGATGCGCTTTGTGTATTTTCTGACATTACATTTATTTATTTAATTAATATTGAGTATCAATTGATGTCAAACAAAACGGTGTGTTATTTGTATGTCAAATCATTTTGTCATATTATAAACTCCATAGTTTCGCATCCTTTTTTTTATTTATGTATGTACATTTATAACACCATACTTTGTATTATATTACCTTTGCATCAAATTAACACTGCTGTGAGGGTGTTTATAATACAGTGGCTATGGGAGTGACTGTAAAGTTGACATCTTTCTCTCTTCTTTCTGCCGTTATCAATTTCTCTCTATTTTTTCCCTCTTTTTGAAAGTTTCCAAACTTCTATGAATTTCTTTTTTCTGCTGAACACAAAAGATGATATTTTGAAGAATGTCAGTAACCAAACAGTTGATTTGACTTACATAGTCTTTTTTTCCTCCATACTATGAAAGTCAATGGGTAAACTATATTTTAGATTAGGGCTGCAATATATAGGAAGTGCGATAACAATAGGGATCGTAGTTGGTCTGTGATCCGTATGGACCAGGCTCCATGGTTCGTAATGCATGTGATTTGCAGATTAATTGCAGTGTTTAACCATGATGAAGTGAATGATGATGTTTTAAGTCCTGTTTAAACATTCAAGCGAGTTTAAAGGGATACTTCACCTCTGGAAAGATGAATGTGTATTTAAAATAGGTAATTTATGTAGAAGAAATGTGAAGAAATTTTAGAATTTGGAGCTTTCTAGACTGAGAAAAGCCAGAAAATGTATTTTTGGCTTATGTGGATGAAAGACAACAACTCCCAGAATGCACTTGCTTCGCTGCTCTACGAGGCCACTCCTAAGCCACGCCTCCCGGTTAGAGAGCGCAGTTGAAAACAACAAGGTTAGGCTACTAGTGAGTCTCCGTGACGAGTTTGCCCGGGATATCGAGATCGCCCAAAATGTCCGGGATTCGGCTTTTGCGTTCTATAGTCGCCATTCATCATGTGTACTGTGGCGAGCAGGACGAGGCTGAGGGCTTCGTGAGAACGGCGCGAGGCCGGTGGCATCATTACTGAGTGTGTCTACTATCTCTCACGGAGGAGCGGAAATTTTCTTAGCAATGTTAAAACGCACATCAACCGATCACTTGTTTAGCGTTAAACACTACATTCAGATTCACCAATCAGAATGAATTCAGTTAGATTGAAACAAAAGGTGTGCATGTAAACAATGAATGGCGACTGCAGAAAGCAAAAACCGAATCCCGGACATTTTGGACGATCTCGACGGCCGGACATGTCCGGGAAAAAGAGGATGGTAACCCCTACTACTCAGCTTTCTCCTACTACTCAGCTTTCTCCACAGAACAAGAGCCTGCTAGCTTAGCTTCCAAAGAAAGACGGCTGAAACTATGTGTACATTCTGTGAGTGAGATCCCACCTCCTATGGGCGGGTTGAAAACATGCGGGACAGCCCCTACTACTGGCTGTAGTCTTTAGCCTCTGGCCAGAAAATCCTCAGATGACGCAAAATGACGATTTTTGCGTCATCGGAGGATTTTTTCCAGACAAAAAATACATAAATCTCTCATCTCAGGGGGATATGAGGGTGGAAAGCACGGTAATTCGAAAATACTACAGGTTTTCTACTAATACAAAGCTTAATGCTAAATCCTGAAGTATCCCTTTAAAGCATTCAAGCGCAAGCAGATGCAGAGCCATGCGGGTGGCACACAAACACCGAATTCAGTTCTCTTTCTCATCTTATTGTGCTCGAACACAGTCGCAAATGTCTTAAGTAAACGTAAACAATTGAAAGAAAACGGATGCGTATCATCATATTGTATCCGTGCATTTGGTCTTAAAGTGAAAGCAGCCTAATAAACATGTCTTTCTGTATTATTAATGTTAATCAAACAACAAAAGACAAAGAAAATTATCTGATGAAATTGTTTTCATATCACAATATACATTGCAGAAAAACTAAATATTGCAATACCAATATCGTACAGCCCTGTTTTAGATGCAATTTATTTCAGACATGCATCTAAGGGCCACCGAGGGGCAGTTAACTAATCCTGATGCTGTAAACATCTAGATAGATGTGCAGTCTAGCCCTTCCTGTAATGAGAGGGGCAAATGGAAGGCTTTCTGTTCTTTCTGAAACACTGTGGCCTATTTCTGTGGCCATATTAGAGAGAGAGCGAGAGAGAGAGAGAGAGATGATAAGTTAGAAGAGTGTGTGTGAGTTTTCTGACTCCAGTTTCAGTGGGTGATAAATCTGGTGTTAATCTCTCGGGCCTGATTTGGTGAAGTTATGTGTACCCTCTGCCCACCTTACTACACACAAGCACTCTCACACACATGCAGCATTGACAAACCCATACCGTGTGTTGTACAGCATAACCTGTGTACATGCCTTCACGCACCATGTGAAATTCAGACTCAAGATGTCCACTTGATTATCTCTGAATAGAATGTGTCTGAGTGTGTGTTGTCCAGCCCAAAACATAACTGTGTACAATCAGAACATCACATCACATTCATTCCAGCCATCACATTCTGACACGTCTTAGGTATTTGTGCTGCCCAGTCAGACAGACAGTCTGTAGAGGCTTTTGCCAACAGAGAACAAGTTAGCACTTCAGGAGAGAGCAGTGCTTATCACACACATTACTTTCAGCACCGCAGATATCGGCTGCTGTATATATTGTACTCCCACACTAAGCCTGTAGCCCATTTATGGTTGCCAAGTGACATAGCAGTTGACCCTTTGCTAAGCACACCCCACTTAGTTACTGTTGCTACTTTAGACAAACTTTACAGAATATTTCATTGGCATAAACTGGAGATTTCTGTAAACCACACGATTTTTTGTAAAATATGCTCAAAGTGGGAAATATTAATTTTGGTACAATTCTTATTAGTAGTAAAATTGTATTATGCAATAACAAGATACTGATATACAGTATGTGTGTGAAGTCTCTTATGCTGCATTTATTTGAATGCAATAAAACAGTAATATTGTTAAATATTATTACAATAAAAAATGTTTCTATTTGCCATTTACTCCCAGTTTTCAGTGTCACATGATCCTTGAAATCTATATGCTGATTTGGTGCTTAAGAACTCAAGATACAAGATACAAGTTACTAACTATGAGTGACAAAGCAGTGACGCTGTTCTGAGTTGTGGGAACGTTTTCTTCAAACGGTTTCATTTTATTAAACCTATTACCAATTAAACTAACTCCCATTGAAGTTAGTTGGGTTAATTGGAGTTCCAATGTGATCCCACAATCACATTGGGAAAAAAAAGCAAAAGTTTGTTACTAAGTTAAAGGATTGGTCAGTTTCATTTTAAGGTGGGGCTTAGGGAAGGGTCAGTTAAAAAAATGCAGAATGTATAGTTGCAAGTGTGAGTTTATAAGCATTTTACAATGGCTCATCCAGCCTAATTTAGAGTTGTAGCTCTTCCTTTTTTAATCGCTCTTTCTGTGTTCCTTCCCACTCACAACCTTGCATTCACTCCCTTTGACACCCCTTCTCCAGCTTTCCATTAGAATGACACTTTTTTTTTTTTTTTTTACAGTCTATCTGAAATGAAATATCTTTCTCTCTCCATAGACGTTTGGCTGGTAATGACCTTGCTTTCATCCACCCAGAGGCTCTGTCTGGCCTCCATCAGCTTAAAGTCCTGTAAGTATTGCACACACACATATATACACACACACACACACACACACACACACACACACACACACACACACACACACACACACACACACACACACACACACACCTCTGTTTGATACAGGCTTACTCGTTCACCCAGAGAGACGATCTTGAATAGCGCAGTGAGAGAGCAGTAGATCCTGCTGTGTGTTTTGTTGAGTTGTTAAGTGGTGTTGTGTAACTAACAGGAATTTCACTGCTACTGGATCAGCAAGTCTGTCAGTGTCTGATGGAGTACCTTCATTGTGATGCACCCCCCCCTTCTCTCTCTCTCTCTCTCTCTCTCTCCCTCTCTCTCTCTCTCTCTCTCTCTCTCTCTCTCTCTCTCTCTTTTCTTTAACTCATATTTTGTCCTTCAGGTGTTTGTGAGCCAATTCAAATGCAGCTTATCAGCTGCTTGGTCCCCTCAGCCATGCTTTACATAAAGCTCATTTTTCCTCTTCCTGTCCTCATCCAGGGCTGTTTCAAAGCCCCACAGTGCTGTAACAGGCTCATCCAGACACTGTTGTGGGAAGTTGGGAATGAGTTAGGAAAACCTATTATGGACCTAAAGCCAAGGACTTTGGAACTGTAGATGTTGGAGATGATTTGAGACCAGTTTTTATTTACTGTGGTCATGCGTTTATGAATGCCTCTTGGCTGGGCTACGTGTATGTGACTACAGTATATATGTGTGTGGTTGTGTGTGCTGTGGCCTGGCACTAAATGGGAAAAGCTGTCCTTGCGGCCTATGCCATTTGAGTGACGCCAGAGAGCAGATAGTGTAGAGGAAGCAAGATATGCACTGTGATTAGTTCAGAACAAGACACACACACACACACAAATACATACTACATTAACACTAGAGCTCACATTGTGGTTATCTGGGCTCATGATTTGTGAAGAAATGTTGTAGAGAATTGTATATGTATTGTGTTGTGATGTGATATCAGATGTGTCATAAAGGGTGAACACAGTAAATAATAATGGTGTTTTAAACCTATTTTTCAGGATGCTTCAGAACAATCAGTTGAAGACTGTACCCAATGCAGCTCTCAAGAATCTCCATGCCCTGCAGTCTTTGTAAGCATCTTCCTCTGCTCTCTCTCTCTCTCTCTCTCTCTCTCTCTCTCTCTCTCCTCTCTCTCTCTCTCTCTCTCTCTCTCTCTCTCTCTCTCTCTCTCTCTCTCTCTCTCTCTCTCTCTCTCTCTCTCTCTCTCTCAAATATATTTAAATACTGTTCAAAAGATTGGGGTGAGTAAGAGATGTATATATAAAATATATATATATATATATAAATAAATGTTTACTTTTAAAGATGCATTGATCAAAAGTGACAGTAAAAACATGTTACTTGTTACACTGTTAAAAAAAAAACTATTTCAAATAAGTTTTTCATTAAATAATCATGCCAAAAATGTAGCACATCTGATAACTTTGATAATAATAAGACATGTTTCTTGAGCACCAAATCAGCATATTAGTATGATTGGAGTGCTGGCTGTTGAAAATTCAGGAAGACATTACATTTTAAAATATATATGAAGATATATCAAATTTTTTAATAATAATGTTTCACAATATTTCTGTTTTACTGTGTTTTTGATCAAATAAAGGCAGCCTTGGTGAGCATAAGAGACTTCTTTCAAAAACATTAAATAAATACAGCGGGGGAAATAAGTATTGAACACGTCATCATTTTTCTCAGTAAATATATTTCCAAAGGTGCTATTGACATGACATTTTCACCAGATGTTGGTAACAACCCAAGTAAGCCATACATACAAAGAAACAAACAAAAATAAGTTCAGAAATTAAGTTATGTGTAATAATGTGAAATGACACAGGGAAAAAGTATTGAACACATGAAGAAAGGGAGGCGCAAAAAGGCATGGAAAGCCAAGACAACTGCTGAAAACTTACAGTAATTAAAAAGCAATCCAGCCCCCTGTCAGTGGAAATTAATAACAGCTGGTTCAGTCCCAAATGATGGCCTACAAAAAGGTCTCATTGCCAAGGTGTCACACAAGACACATCTGATGATGGGTAAAAGCAACTCTTCTGATTATTCTTTTCACTCCTCTATCAGAAATCTTGCGAGGAGCACTGGTCGAGGCAAATTTATGGTGAAATGATTGTCTTTCCACTTCCGTATTATGGCCCCAAAAGTGCTCACTGGACCATTCAGAAGCTTAGAATGGCGCCTATAACCAATGCCATCATTATGTTTTGCAACAGTTAGGTTGCGAAGGTCTTGAGACAGCTCTTTGCTTTTACCCATCATGAGATGTGTCTTGTGTGACACCTTGGCAATGAGACCTTTTTGTAGGCCATCATTTGGGACTGAACCAGCTGTTATTAATTTCCACTGACAGGGGGCTGGATTGCTTTTTAATTACTGTAAGTTTTCAGCAGTTGTCTTGGCTTTCCATGCCTTTTTGCGCCTCCCTTTCTTCATGTGTTCAATACTTTTTCCCTGTGTCATTTCACATTATTACACATAACTTAATTTCTGAACTTATTTTTGTTTGTTTCTTTGTATGTATGGCTTACTTGGGTTGTTACCAACATCTGGTGAAAATGTCATGTCAATAGCATCTTTGGAAATATATTTACTGAGAAAAATGATGACGTGTTCAATACTTATTTCCCCCGCTGTATTACCGACCCCAAACTTTTGAACAGTAGTTTACTTGTGACGACGAAAGGCTTGTTACAAAGGTAGTATAAAATAGTGATGCACAATACAGATTTTGTGAGCCGATTCCAAAATCAAATTACTCAGAACAACATCTGTAAATACTGATAGTTTGGTGTGTTTTTTTTGTTCTTTTTTTCTTTTTCTGATTCCTTGTTGTTTTAAAACACTAACAATTAACAAACTTTGAAGAAAATTGTATTCTTTATAACCTTTTTTTCTACATTTATTTAGTTAACCCAAGGTTCTTTAAATACAATGTCTTAATATGAAATTAAAGACCAGCTGATATCTGGATAATTAGGAAATATTCTTAATACAATTTATTATTAATACAAATATCACAGCATTCAAAAAGGTTCCAATTCTAAGGAGAAAACACTAAAACAAAAAGCACCCCATTTAATATTAAGTTTGATGTTATTGCTGTAGAATAGCAAGTTAGATAATCAAGATGATCACTTTTTTATTTGCCGATACAGCTGATTTACACATTGTTTAAAAATAGTTTGTGTCCATTTCATTTTGTCTATTGCCTGTGTAATGTTTCGCTAAAAATGATTTAATGCATTTAATTCTAATGGAAATAATAAGTAGGAGTTTATCAAGAAATGTTTGCATGGCAATGTCTCAGATGCATTAGAGTTCCTGTAACTATGCGTTGTTGTGTTTGTTTGTTTGTTTGTGTGTCTGTCCTCTAAAGTTGTCTCAATGAGATTTAGTCCAGCTGTTGTTTCTGCTCTGGGACAATGTGTTTAAAAAATCAGGTTTTTAACCATTATCACCTCTCCAGATTTCTCCGTCTCTTTCTGTCTGACCCCCTCGTATAGTGTGTTTTTCCTCTCTTTTTCCCTGTGGTGCTGAATTAATGTGTTTTGGCACAGTCCACCTGCTTTTGGATAAGGCCTCAGAGAATGACCTGTCAATCAATGTGCCTTCTGGCCCTCAGCATGGTTGATGAGGGAAAGAGTAGGATATATGTCAGAGCAGAGGCCAAAAACGAGAGACACATGAGAGAGAGGGAAGGGGGCAGTCCTTTAGGAATGTGTTCACCCTGCTGGCTTTCTGCACAGGTTCTTCAACTGTGCTAATCAGGCTACCAAAAAAAAAAACAAAAAAAAAAACAATTTCCTAATTACAGTGGCATTGCTGTGAGAAGCAAGGCAGAGACAAAGCCTGTAAAAAACTTTACTTCACAATTTTTTTTAATGACAATTGTTTGATAGCCTCTTGGTGAATTATTTGTATTTATTTAAAAAAATTTTTTTGGGTTGTAGCTATTTATACACTGAAATTAAAATTATTGGCCTAAACTGAATATTCTGGCTGAAAGTTGATACCGAAAACTGTTATATTATAACTCTAATATTAAAATAGCCTTTCTTTAAAATATCTGTGATCTTTATTAATTTTATACAAAAAAAGTGATTATACACAAAATTAATATAATGTATACACTGCCATTCAAAAGTTTGGGGTCAGTAAAAGTTTTTTAGGTTTTTTTTTGTGGAAAGGTCTGCTTACTAAGGCTCCAAAAAATGTATAAAAAATATTGTAAACACACTAATATTGCGAAATATTAAAACAACTGTTTTCTATTTTATTATATTTTAAAATGTAATTTATTCCTGTGACGCAAAGCTGAATTTTCAGCATCATTATTCCAATCTCCAATGTCACATGATTCTTCAGAAATCACTCTAGTTTTCTAATTTGGTGCTCAAAAATTATCAATTTTGAAAAGAGTTTTGCTGCTGTTTTGCTGCGATGATATTTTTTTCTGAATCCTTTGATCAAAAGAAAGTTCAACTCAACCTTATGTCTCAGCTATAAAACGCAACCTTTTTTCTCTCAATATATAACGTATTAACAGCTGGTGTTTACATTAAATCTCATTAAATCTGGATCGTTTCAAGTGTACACTGCTTTTCCCTCTATGTTAATGATTCTGTTATTGAATGGTGAAGTAATGTTAAAGTTTCCATTTCCTTCTTTCTTTAAAATAGAATTTTAAAACATTTCAGGTGGCTAAATTTTTTTTGCATCCCTAGTTAGAACAGCTGATGATATGGATATACTCTAGAAATACGATTGCCTCTCCTCACTCAGACTGTTTTCAAAACCACAATTATAATCTTACGTCCATCTATAATTTCAAGTGGCCGTCTGTGCCACATTTTGCAGCGATCCGGTAAAGATCGCTGCCTTCTAACCACAAAAGTCAATTCTGTGGTTTTCCAGTTAACAGACCAGAGAGCAATTCATTATCAGAAACAATTATCCTTCAGTCTCCTTGAGCGTTAAAGCTGTGATCTGTGGTGTGTTTTAGAAAAAGCTTTTAAAGTAATAAATCTTAACAAACGCTGAGCTGAACGGCCCTTGTGGCCAACTGTTTACTTGTAGATATACATCTTAAATTAATATTCTCTCTGTCTCTTTGTCATATATGCCACCCAACCCTTTTGACTCTCTGTGAATCTCATACTATGAGTTTGTCTGTGTGTGCGCTCAGGTTTGGCAATGGCTGATGTGGACATGCCCAGATCTGCATGTTCAAAATAAGAAGCATGTACAGACTTTAGCTGCAGCTGAAAGATCCGTATCTCCATAGATAAGAGCCATCTCTCACCTCCCTGAATATTGATTTGGTTCAATTCGCAAATCAACCATCCGTTTTAGAATGAATCTAAGGGACTGTAAAATGCCAAATTGTGTCATTCATGAACTGATTTCAGTTTACTTATCACTCACCGGCCCCACATTATGCCCATTGTGTGAGCTTCATGTCTGTGTAGAGCGGAGAATTAAACATTCTTAAACGTGCCAAAGCCGAAAGTGAGCCAGAGTTCATATCCAAAGCACACGTCAGTTTAGATGATCTCTCACTGTAGTTCACAAATGCCTCACAGTGCTGAAAATTTGTCCTAATGCATTGCACTCAGATAAAAAGGGGAAAAGTACATGCATGAAAACTTGCTATTGGTTCATTAGTAGAACATGTGCGATCTTTAGTCCTCCTTTCCCAGAATGGCCTGAGAGAACACAAAAAGTTTATTTAACAAGCAAAACTAAGCTTAAAGTACACTGTACACACACTATTCCAGGAAGAAATATTGTGAACAATTATGAGCTGTGTTTATATTTTCATTTGGTAGATCCAAAAATATATTTCCATTACACAGAGGCATTTATTAGCTCCACAACAATGGTTTAACTCTGTGTTTCTGTTCCCAAATAATAAACTGACTATGCAGAATTTTAAGGCATCATGCATGTTCAGGGTGTCCGTGGGGTTGTAAAAAGTATTAAAAGGTAGTAAATGAAATTAGTCAAAATTAAGGGCATGAAAAAGTAATAAACGTCATCTGACGAGGTATTAAATTTCCGAACCCCCATCCAACTAGGCCTATGAGTTTCAATTTGTGTTAAGTGCAGGCCTTTCTTCTAAAATTCCAAAAATTCGCGTGGATTTATTTATATGTTGTGAGTAGGACCTGAGCGATATCATTCATGAGACTTGGTGTTCGTTCGCGCGCAGCGCGCTGAAACAAACTGGGTACCCGGCTGGTTTGCTACTAAACCTGTTTGCGAGTTCGCTTCTATTTCAGTCATTTAAGAGACATCAGGGTTTTTCCTGCATTGAATTTTTTTTTGGCGGCCACCAAAGCTTTATTTGATCGGTGAGTAGCCTAATGTAGATGACTGCTGCGTTCGTGACAGGGTGCGAACAAGCAGAGAGAGCCCCGGTCGCGCGCGCGCGCGCGCGCACTCTCTTCACTCTTGCTCTCTCTCATCCTCGCTATATTAATCAAAATCGATTGACACAATGGTAAAAGGTCGGAAGACCGAAGTTTCACGTGTCGCATTCGGAGATTTATTTCTTGAATTACCGCTGGGTGTGAATTGTGCTAAAATACACTGCCTTATCTTCTCTGAAAAGCATTCCGCACATTTAGCGGACATAAACCACACTTTCAATAAACAAAAAAAAACCTATCCAGTGAGGAAATGTTTTCTGTGTTGACACAAATCTTGTGCGATGTCCTAAACTGCCGGGATAATCACACAATGCGTACACGTCCGCTAATGACATAATTAATGACATAATTCGCGAACTAATGACTCCTTTGAACCGATTCACTTTAATGAATGGTTAAAACAACTGATCTGTCTGACACTGATCTCACGAGACGTCTGAATCGGTGTATAACAAATCGGTAACACTTTACAATATGGTTCCATTTATTAAACTCTAGTCAACTATATTAATTAACATTAACTATTAATAAAGTGCACTTCTACAGCATTAATTAATCTTTCTCAATGTTAATTTCACCATTTACTAGTAGCCTACATTATTGAAATCAAAAGTTGTATTTGTTAACATTAGTTAATGCACTGTGAAGTAACATGAACAAACAATTAATGTATTCATGTTAGAGCTGTAGCGGTGCGTCGATGACATCGACGCGTCGACGCCAAAATTACGTCGACGTCATATTTTTTGCGTCGACGCTTCTTTATTTATTATCTATTTATTTTTTTGCACCATTCCCGGAGGTACAGCTCGCCACACACACACGTCTCCTTTCTCTGCAGAATGCCACAAATCCGCTCAACCAATCACAGCGCACCATTCCACGCATTGTAAACAGTAACGGTGGCGCTCTGACACCCGGCATCCTAGTTTTCCTTATCTACTTTGCACTTTTTGATCAACAAACAAACAAAAAAAATAATACATTGATGAACCTGTGGTGGATTCTGCCGTAGGGAAGAAACGTAAGCCATCGAAATCTAATCATTTACGTGAGGAGATTAAGAAGATGAGGCACGCGGGAGGAAGAGAAATGCCGACTGATGCTTGTTCTCACACGACAGCGTCAAACTTCTGTCGAATGCTGACACGTTAACCCCAGGGGATCTTTTAAAAAACTTTCAATTCTTGTACTCAAAGTCAACGAAAACCGAGCAGGACCTAAGCCATTTTACAGCTGATCGCCGTCAAAAAAGAAGGTCGCCGTCGTTCAGAAGGTATTTCTAGCGATGGCTGATTGAATGTAGCCTATGTTTAGTCCAGATTAGTATTGACCGAGTTCAGAGGCTGTCATATGTGGATCAACTTACTTTGTTGTGTATTTTCAACAGTTTCAATGTGAAAATTAACTTTTATATTGATTCAATGGATTAATTGCATGAAAAAAAAAAGGATTTATCACATTTATACTATATTATTCAGAAGTAAACATTGTAGCTGACAGTGTGTTTATGTCAGAATGTTTATTTTTAAACCACAACCTTCTAAGTGCTTCTTTTACCAATATATTTAACATATCTTTTGCATTTCTCATCCAAACAACGTCAAACTTGGCACTGCACTTACTCGTGCCCAGACAGCTGTCGAGTTTGAAATCCATCGGAGTAACGGCTCGACAGAGATATGCGAATAACAGACAGGATAAATAATTCCAATTAGTCGTTAGATTAGTCGACTAATCGATAAAATAATCGCCCGACTAATCGTTTAATTAATAATCGTTTACCCCAGCACTAATTCATGTATGTAAACTACGTAGTATTTTCAGGTTATTTATATTATAATGTGTAGAAACATTACCAAAAAAAAATAAAATCATTTAGTTTAGACTGGAGTGAGGTGAAACCAGAAAAAAAGTGCAAAGCAAGTTATTGTTATCTAGCAGCTAATTTTTTTTTTATCTGGCAGCTAATTTTATTCACTTGTACAGTATATGGTAGAAAATTAGACTATTAGTTAAAATAAACTTTTTAATGCTACTTTTTTTATTCTACTTTTTGATATTGATATGATTATAGACCAAAATAATTATCAGGTCTAGCAAGAAGGATTTTATCTTAAAAAGCTATGAAATCAAGTGGTAAAATCACAGCTTAAAAAACAAACAAAAAAAGTTACTTTTCACTTTACACCGCTACATTTGCAGCTTGATGTCGTGCTGGTATTAAAAAATATTGTGAAGGTATTAAAAAAGGTATTAAAAGGTATTAAATTCAACTTAAGAATTTCTGTATATACCCTGATGTTTCTGATGTGACCTTTATTTTTTGCATAGAATGCAATTGAGTCAAGCTTAGTGAAAAATATTTCTATCCAAGATGGCAGACACAGCACTATAAATTTAGTAATGATTTAATACAGAAAAGTGCCAATAGGATTGGCTCAGTCTAATTCAAAATTGACTTTTTTTACTCAATATTTGGGTGTTCTATGGATTTTTATTGGAAACTATGAATAGTTTACCCAAACATGAAATTAATTTACTCACTGTCATGTCATTTTAAACCCATAAGACTTTGGTTAATCTTTGAAACACAAATCAAGATTGTCCATGAAACCTGAGAGGTTTCGGTCCATTGATCTGCAGGAAGTCTGACTTTTTGACACTTGGGTAGATTTCCCCTTGTAATTTCACTATTTTCTACTTCTACTGTTATATTTATATTTACTTATGTTTAGTGTTTAAACATAATAAATATAATGATAAAAATGTATGTGCTTTCTTTTTTGCATGATAATAAATTTGAAGTAATTTTTTCCAAAATCATCAGGCACATCAGCAAGCAATCCGACTTGTGACACCATTATGTTTGATGGACATAGATACGGTACCGCCTTTGAAAAGCAGTAGGCGTGGTATAGCAATCGCTGTGGTGAGGTCAGTTTAGTCATTTATGAGGTTCTATTTTAGTTAGAATAGCTAGGTAGGCAATTCAGCAAGGTCTGGTAACAGAGCATTTGTGAGTGAGTGTGGGTTTCCACATTTTTGTGCTTTGTCCTGTTCCAATGGTAAGGTTATAAGGCTTTTTTCTTGTTCTAACTAAGATCTCCACCTACACATACCCTAGTCTTTTGTGTTTTAATTGTATAATCACAGGGCAGGGAGAGTATAGCTTAGTCAGTGTCAGCCATTTATAAACAGGAAGTCACCACCCCACCGTTATTACCCATCAACCCCTTCCTCCTAGTGATTGGCTCCGATTCCAATTCTTAGTGCCCTAACTTAGAAAATAGAAATAGAAAATTCTCCACATGACTTGTGCGCTATATTCATAGTCTTCTGAAGTCATATGCAACACACACTTGTTGATAAGTATATACATACTGAGTCAGATCTTTTAAGCATCTACAGTATTTGACACAGCACTGTTTATTTCGGTCACAAGCCCTCAGGGCTGAAAGGTGCAGTTCCTTTTTCTCATAAAGCCATTGAAGCGGCCCCTGAGTGGGGCCAGGGCTCCCACCTGGGCTGTGTGAAAAGGGAGGCCAGTGTAGTGAGATCATGGAAACGTCTTGTGTTTCTTTAACAGCACAGTGTGCAGAGACTGAGTGTTAACTGATGTTTTAGCACCTATGTGACGGCACACTGTTATTCCCAATATGCGCTGGTGCTGTATTTGTAGAAGCGGCTGTTTCGATAAGTAAAAGCGTTTTCAGCTCATTTATGCTCTATCCGCATCAGGGTTCCTGAAATCTCTTCCTATTTCTGTGCAGGCGGTTGGATGCTAACCACATCACTTCAGTGCCTGAGGACAGTTTTGAGGGTCTGCAGCAGCTCAGGCACCTCTGGTTGGATGACAACAGCCTGACTGAGGTTCCCATTGTCCCCCTACAGCACCAGAGTAACCTGCAGGCCCTGACGTTGGCCCTTAACCGGATCACACACATCCCAGACAACGCCTTCGCCAACCTCTCCAGCCTGGTTGTATTGTGAGTACTGTGCAATTTCGGCCACATACACTAGAGTAATTCATCCTGCTTTTAACACTGATAAATTTACCTTCCCCTGTTGCCTTTTACCACACATCAGTTAAATCCATCAATGCGCTACACTAACTGTAGTCCTAGGCGGCTCGTAAAACACTCATACAAATACACTTGCACATGGTTAAGTACACACACAGGTAAACAGCAGCGTGGATGGGTGAATTTAGAGAGAGAAAACGGGAAAGCAAAATGGACCCTTGTGTCTTGCAAAGTCAAACAGAGGCTATAGACTCTCTCTCTCTCTCTCTCTCTCTCTCTCTCTCTCTCTCTCTCTCTCTCTCTCTCTCTCTCTCTCTCTGTGCCTCACTTGGAAGCTTCTCTGTGGGTCTGATTTTCCAATTACATTCCAGCTGCTGGAAAATATTTGTCTTAGGAGTGGAGGCCAATTAATCCGTTAAGTAGACTGAACAAACACACAGACCTGTGTGGTGAAGTGCTCAGAAGAACTACTGAGGAGTTATCCGTTCAGAGAAAATGTTTGTGTTAATGTTCTGCTGAGAATTGCATCTTTTTAATGACTGGAAAATCCAAGCAAAATAGACATCCCTTAGTCATCCCTAGTCATCTGAATGGTTATAAATGGATTCATTAATACCTCTCAGGTTATATTTACCACAATCTATTGGCCCTCTTTTTAGTGCATATAGTCATTTTATCACACAGGACTCACTGTATAACTAACCAAACACACTGTGGAAGTAAATTGTAAAATTTAATGGAGGATCAAAAAAGTGCACAAGAAAATGTACATCTTAAAATTAGTGATGACTGTTATATTGGGTACCTTCTTGATAATCAATGATATTAGTGTTTGGTTAAAAAAATTGAATAATAATTATATTGGTGGACATTAGATATTTAATAGTACATGCTCATTTCCCTTATTTTTATATTAAGGTCACCTGCCGTCATATGTTGCTCACAAATTTAATCTTTAAAAACATTAACGCTGTTAAAGGTAGTAATTAGCAACATTCAAAGTGAACAAAAAGTGAATGTTTGCCTAAATTCCCTTTTAACATTTACAATAATTGGTTTTATTTTTGAGTATTTTATTTTTAATATTTATTTAAAAAATGTACTTATTTTCATTTACACAAAATATAACATTCATCATCATACCATCAAAATAATTATCAGCCTATTGGCATCATCTAGAAACCCAACTTAAAATGATTGTGTGTAAATTAATATATAAGTGTTGCTTCTAAAATCTTGTTTGCCGTGTTGTCCGTGTTGTTCAGGCATCTACACAATAATCGGATTCAGGAGATTGGAAAAAACTGCTTTAATGGGCTGGACAACCTGGAGACATTGTGAGTTCCCCTTCACTTACACATGTAATCACACTTCCTGTCATTAAAGAGATTGTAATCTGCTAGAGTGGGTCTGTCATCAATAGCATCATACTACATATTTTTTACAAGAGATTGTATGTGGGCACAAGTGTAGTTACTCTGTGTGGTGTTTAGTATATGTATCTGCTGCCCTCTTCTGCAAGACTCAGGGTTGCAGAGAACATTGGGAGCCTCAGAAGGATGCCTCAGCTGACATTTATTTGAATACCAGTATGCAGTGTAGTAGAGAACACACTAGACATGGAGTACTTAACTGGTATGTGAGCAGAGACAAAGGTTGAGTAATCCATTGAACCGAGATCCCTAACCTTAAGCCTGAAACGTTACGGAATGTTTTTCATTTTGAATGAAAAGCATGTAATATATGACGTGTCAAAATAACATTAAATAACAATGTGCCAGTTGTTTTTCTGAATGTTTTAGAGAGTAAAATGCAATAGCTCATTTTAAAAAGATGCAGTAAGTGTGCTGTCTTCTTCGCTTGAATTGAGTTGATCAGGATTTACAGTATACTGATAAAGGACAAAGGAGTCTTTTAGGACCTTCGGCTTTACCTTATTGCCTCCGTTCTCTCTCTCCACTTACCACAGTTCGTTTAGCAAGCATCCACTGCGTCAGGGAGGAAGAGGCGAGGGGAAGGGGAAGGCAGATAGCCATCGCTGACTCTGCTTTATTTACTTATTCTGGCCATAATTAGGACAGGATGAGGACACGCCAACGTCCTGTGCCCCTGGGGAGGAGAGTGGGACACCAGACAGGGGCATTAGGGGGTAGAGAGGAAGTATCATGCCAGGTTGTATCGTGTGGCAGCTGAGATAAACAATAACACACTGAAGAAATCAGCAGACCGGCTGTCCTGACTGGCCTCTGTAAACAGCAGAGTTGATTTCTCTCAACAGATATTTTGTTTTCTCCATCTTTCATATTGTTCCTTTTCTGTTGTTTGGCAAAAAATTATCTTCAGTTAGGGCTGTCTTTAAACATAGAGCTGAAACAGAGGTGGCCCATATTATACTGCTTTATTAAATGTACAGTATAAAGAGCAAAGAGTTTCCTCTGTATTAGTGATGGTAGTGGTTTCGCTCAAGTGTTTCGTTCATACAAGGGAGGTTCTTCTAATATGAAAAACTTTCATCTGCCCTGTCTCCTTTTAGGGATCTAAACTTCAACAATCTGAAGACCTTCCCAGAGGCCATTCAGACACTGCCCAAGCTGAAAGAACTGTGCGTATATCCAAACACACACAGTCAAACAATCATTTACAGTCATTCTAATAGTTCCTCTCAGCCACTTGTTTTGTAGTCAGTTTTTGATATAGATGGTTGGTGTACCAGATTAGAATGTTGTTAGAAAATGGGGATTTCTGAACATCTTTTTCAGAGAGGAAAAAATCTAATTGTTTTGAAGTTTCAGGTGCTTCTTTCAGCATTTTTTATTTTTATGCATAAAAATAAAACATTTGGAGTCCTTTTTAAAATCAAGGAATATTAAAATAGTTTAAAAATGCACTCAAAATCAAGGGTCCCAAACAGGTGTAGGTTTGTTAACCTCATCACCATTGTGTTTAGAAATCCAGAGAGCTTTAAAAAAATTACTTGTGTCAAGCTGCCATCTAGTGTTAAGAATTAGAAGTGCTTCATAATATTGAGCTGTGATCAGTGATGTAGCAGTTATGAATCCTGAGGGAGAATGTTTCAGAGTGCTCATCTCACAGAGCTTCTTAAAGATTTTTAGCTTAATGATTTCATAATGATTAAAAATTTTCCCTGTTTTCCAGTGGATTTCATAGCAACAGCATCGCATCCATCCCTGAGGGAGCCTTCAGTAGGAATCCCCTGCTACGCACAATGTAAGCAAACGCTGATCCCACTGTCATGGAACACACACACACTGTCTCATTGAAATATTGTTGTGATTAATTGTTTTTGGCTATAAACATCCATTATGTCTTCAGCCATCTTTTTGACAACCCTCTCTCCTTCGTGGGAACTACTGCTTTCCAGAACCTGTCAGACCTGCACTCTCTGTAAGCAGAATCATTATTCAATCATTGTTCTGGAACTGAATTAATGACACTCACAATTAACATATTAGTGTGTAACTGGCAGGTGTCCGTTTGAATGACTGACCTGCATACCACAGTGTTTACTTGCTTTTATATGTTTCTTTCTATTTATTCAACTTTATAAGAATCATTCACCCCCAAAATTAAAAGATGGTTGTTCCAAACCAGTATAGTACTTTCTATCTTCCATGAAACACAAAAGTTGATGTTTAGGAGTTGCTGTTTTCCGTAAGGCACTTTTCTATATAATGGCCTATATATGATACTTTAATAATGCTTTTTTCTTAAATTTTGGAGCTTGAATAGAATAAAGCTTTTCTAACTAACTGATGATCACAGAGTTTTGATTTCTTGAATTTGTTATATATTTCAGAATGCTGCGCGGTGCCAGTATGATGCAGGATTTCCCCAGCCTGACTGGAACAATAAATCTAGAAAGCCTGTGAGTTTATTTCACACTGGATAAACATACGCAAAGAACAGTGTCAGTTAAAATAAAATCAACTGCAAAACATTTATGTAAGGTTCCCTAATATGGAAATGTCATACAGCACAGCCTGAAATAAATTCAAAAAAAAATTCAATGACAAGCCTTTAAAGTTTAAACTATAGTATAAATTAATCAAAAACACAATTCACATTTAATGTATCTTGTGTTGTTCAGGACTTTAACAGGAACTAAAATCAAAAGCATCCCAGCAGACCTGTGTGAGGATCTGACTGTGCTCCGAACACTGTAAGTCACACACGATGCATGAGCACGGTTCATAATTCAGTGCCACTCACACTGTTGACACAACAGTATAACACATCAGATACACAACGATATTAGCACTAAATGACACTTTGTAACCCTAAACTAATATGCTACGGCACACATAAGCATGTTTTTAAGCAGTGACATACCACTCATAACAGTTTGTAACACATGTCAGTCAGATGTCCATGAGCGCCCAGTGATGTGCCAGTTACAGCCTAGAGCGCTCAGTAATTAATCATCAGTCACAGGCCCCTTTACACGCAAAGGTTAGCCGTCACTCAAAACACTCACACACGGTCATGGAAAAGCCTTCAAGCCGGTGCTGTCATTTAAGATACTAACATATGCTCAGCATGTCAGTCATAACGTACACTCCCCTTTCCGCATCAGCTTCAAATACACAGACACACTCCATCGCACACAAGCGAAGTGTGCATCAGTCAAGCGTCATCCACCTCACAGGCGCGCGTACGCAGTGGCCTGTCAGAGGCACAGCTGCAGGGGGATGTTTTAAAGTGATGTCTAATGACCTCCCGGAGGAGAGCGAGCCAGACGCAGGCCTGCTCCCAGCCCGACTGCTGTAACACATCACACATCCTTTAGTTCCTGTCTAAACTTCATCAAAACATTTCCATTCCTCACAAGCTCAGTGTCTCAACATTTGTGTGTATGTTCTGACAGAGATCTTTCCTATAATGACATTGGAGACCTGCCGTCCTTTCAGGGCTGTGTTAGACTGCAGGACATGTAAGTTCCGTAATCGTGCTACGTTTTTCTACTGTTTAGACAATGTTCAGTACTTACATTTGAATTATGTTTATAAATAGGCTTTTTTATTATTATTTGTCCTGCAGAAGTCTACAGCACAACCAAATCCAGCAGATAGACAGAGGAACTTTCCAGGGGATGTCTAGCCTTAGAGTGCTGTAAGTAATAACAATTACTGTGCCGTAAATGTGTGTATATGCAAATGTTAATGTATAAACAGCAGGTCATTCTCACAAAACAATCCCAGAGAGGGTGATCACTCTTGTATTAGATGATCCTACATTATTACACATATTACACGGCTACCTACCACATAAATAAATAAATGGACATGAAATATTGATATGAATTCATTGGAAGATTTCATTATGTTAGAAGAAAGAGACTGTGGAGTGATACAACAGAGAGACCTGAAACTAGCACAGTTATTTAGGAAATGTTTTGTAGTTCGTCAATTATGCAATTAAGCACTCATTACATAAAAATATTTGGCCACAAAATATTGAAATTAACCAGTCAGAATAAAGTATTCAAAAGAGTCTTATTAATAATAATTACTGTAAATGGTCTAATAAACTATATTAATTGAAGAATTGTTTGTGATGATGATGATGATTATTATTAGGGATGCACCGTTACCACTTTTTCATAACTAGGCTGATACCGACGTGAAAGAGAATTTAATGCATTATTCAAGGCTTTCTAGGCACGCTTCAGCAATGAGAAGTACGAAATCGCTATTCGCTATTAACTCCTAAACCGTTAGGCGTAGTGTCTTATATCATTGGAATCCTTGGGTCAAGGCAGACAAAATGCATGACTTGAATTCAATCGTCACCTAGTGTTGCTTTCGTCAACGAAAAGAATGACTAAATATCGTCGTCAACGAACCTTTATCACGTGACGAAAACGAGACGAAACGCAACATACATGCTGGTTATGTGACGATAACTATAATTAAATGTATAATGCGATATTGTTGACGAATAAAAACGAGACTAAATGTGGTTTACAAAATAAAAGCTATGCTAAAATGTCTCTTCATTTTCGTTGACCAAAACGAGACGAGACGAAATGTTATGACGTTATTTCATCTCGTTTAGTCGCATTATTATTATTTTGCAGTATTTCTGTTTCCCGTGGCTCACTTCAGGGGCTGCATCAGGTCGCACTGTGCAGACGCAGGTGACGTCACTTCCTCAAGCCCCACTCGCGGCATTATTTAGAACAGTGGTTTTCAACCGGTGGGGCCCACTCTCCCAGGGGGGCGCGAGTAGGCTACAGCTCCCATGCTCCCCAAAAAAATTTCCATTTTGAAATGCAAGTGGTTGGACTATTATAACTAGGATTGGGTACCGAAACCAGGCACCGATATAGAACCGGTACCTAAGTAACTGGTATGTAACCGGACGGAATCAAAACGCAGATTTCGGTGCCTCATTTCGGTGTCACTTAAATGCCTCAGCTCGTCAGCTGTCGGTCGAAATATTTGTCATCTGGTTCTCCAAAACGAACGTAAGAAGCATCATCACCACATGTGATCGCTAGTTAACCGTTGGACGCGTACGATTGATCACACTGATTAGAACGTTCAGATCGCGTGTTCATTAACTTCTAAATTCAAATCTGCGTTCGTGCGTTAGTTGGCGCTGAGCCAGAGAGAGACGCGCTCAGCGCTGTCATATATCACAACTATTCAGTGTTTTCAACCACATAAAGAATATTTTAGGTTGCTAAAATTTGGGGGGGCCCAGCTTTCAAAAGGTTGAGAACCCCTGATTTAGAAGATGCAGCTGCGGTGAGTTACTGTATGTTCACACCGCCGCCGGCGAGAGCGGCAAAATTCGCTCTCGCCGCCCTGCCAACGACGCCGGAGAAAGATTCGGGACGCTCTGATGCTCTGACGTAGATCGAAGGCGTGATCTTTTTAAACCAATGTTTACAGTTAGCGTAACAACAAACAAAGTTAAGTCTGACGACCGTTTCACACATACTCCGTATGCGGTGCAGGAGCAGCACGCTCTAAAGTGCTTTCACATATGCTGCGTTTGCAGTGCGTTACTGATCCACGGCTGTACCACAAACACATACTCACTATTTTTATTTAAAATCCAGAAGTTATCAGCTACTTTTTTTTTTTTTTTTAAGTTTTGTCAGCATTGCGATTCTCTTTGTACACATATACACTCTTTAATAGACGTAATTCACTTTTAAGCACAATTTAAACAACGTATTATTATTCAATGCACTACTTCTATCTAGATTTATAAGCAAGTGGTAAAATATTTAGCCATGTAGTTATATTAAAATCGCAAACATTTTAAATTAAAACTTAAAATTGACAAACTCTCATGCCTTTTCTTTTGCATTGAAATTTTAATACAATAAATCTTGGATGTCACAAAGAACTTGTTTTTCAACCTCCACGAATGAGACGAGTGTTACTTTTCTGTTCGCTATTTTTGCTATTTTTCCATAGTGGTACACTATATTGACTGGGTTAAATAGAATTGCATTATTAAATAGAGTCATTGACTAAAACTAGACTAAATGTCATCAGTTTTCGTCGACTAATAGTTATGGATAATTCTGACTAAAATAAGACTAAAATGCTCAGACTTTTAGGCGACTGAAACTTGACTAGACTAAAAAGAGTATGAATGTGACTAAAACTATTAAAAACTAAAATGACAGCTTGACACAAAGACTAGACTAAAACTAAAATTAAAACAGGCCGCCAAAAACAACACTATCGTCACCCTGGCAAAAAAATGAATGAAAAGAATTATCTCTAAGGGGCGCTAAAACGTTAGAAGTGGGAGGAGCCTTCGCGTTTTTCACGTGCATAAAGTATTGTATACTGCACGATTTTTCGCCCACGACGTTCATGCCGTGTGGTAGAACTCCTCATCCTGGGCAACTTTGCCTCTAGGATTGTCGCTGTCAATCGAATCGTTTGTTAAATATGGGAGATTATTTCAAAAAACACCTTTGTCTAATTAGTCCTAGGTTTTTGGCTCAACCTTAATAAAACCCCTGCGTCACAATTCTCTGGACTCTCAAGGTCAATAATTATCAAAACAAATGTTTTACTTTGGCCTTTGGATAGCTATAGCTGGGTCATTTAGAAAGTAGGCAACCCAAAAGCCTATCAAAGATCAAAGCTCAGAACTTTGTGAACACATGTGGCACATGATTCTAAAGAAGAATGCAAACTTTTATGGAGATCGGCCCATGGTGGGGCTATTACTGTTAAAAAGGTGTAAAAATTATGCATTTATATGGCAGATTCCATGAAATGGCTGAAAATGGCCCTCTTTCTGCCTGATATGCGTAGAACTTCACGAAATTGGATGTGCACATGCGTCACATGATTATATGCCATAGATGGCACTTTAACGGTTATAAAGGTGTCTTAAATGGTTAAGAGAGCTTTAAGGCACACCTAGCAACACATGAGTGTAAAATGACTTTTTCAATCAAGTGAATTGCAGTTCACTAATCACATCTCCTCACAGTGAACTCGCACAAGGCCAGATTCCTGAAATCTGAATTTTTACCCAGAGCCATCTGTATATGTTTAGCTTGTGTCTGTTTGTTTTCACACTGCTTTACAGAGACCTGAGCAGAAACCGGATCAAGTTCATCCACAGAGATGCTTTCCTTTCTCTCAGCGCTCTCACCAACCTGTGAGTGTTTAGTCAAAGTGTATGCTCTCATAATTATTCACATTCATTGTATTTCAGTGGAAAAACTGCTGGGAAATTGAAAATATAATTGTCATGATTTAACAGTCAGGACATACATTGCTCTTTAATTAGATATTAAAAGTACTTTGCAGTGTGTGTGTGTGTGTGTGTGTGTGTGTGTGTGTGTGTGTGTGTGTGTGTGTGTGTGTGTGTGTGTGTGTCTGCGTGTCTGCGTGCGTGCGTGTGTCTGCGTGCGTGTGTGTGTGTGCGTGTGTACATGAATATAATTGCCGTTTTTCCATCATGCCATTAGGGATCTCAGTCTGAACTCCCTAGCCAGTGTTCCTACCGCAGGACTGAGTGCACTGAACCAGCTTAAACTGACTGGAAATGTGGAACTGAGGAACGGTCTAATGTCTAAAAGTCTGCCTAAACTCAGGTAGAGCTCTTCACAGCCTTACTCATGTGCCTCTGACTGATTACAGGTCATTAAGGTTGCTCCTGTGTCCCAGTTCAGTTTATATGAATAATGATGTGACATCCTTACCTTCACCCATTCTCTGCAATCACACTCAGAGTGCACTCAAGAAATCAGAGACCTTGAGCCTTTCTTTGATCAAAACCCAGATAATTAAGTAACTCTTCATGTCTTCCTAATCAGTTTGTCTCTCTCTCTCTCTCTCTCTCTCTCTCTCTCTCTCTCTCTCTCTCTCTCTCTCTCTCTCTCTCTCTCTCTCTCTCTCTCTCTCTCTCTCTCTCTCCCTCCCTCTCTCTCTCTCTCTCTCTCTCTCTCCCTCCCTCTCCCTTTGTCCCCAAAGGTCCATTACGGTTCCCTATGCCTACCAGTGTTGTGCTTTTGTGACTTGTGACAGCGCAGTTAACCAAGCTGAGGATGACGAGCGGAGAAATACATTTGGTATGACTTTTTGGCATATAGTATAATGCTGTTAAGCTCAGCAGCTTCTGGTGTATGTGGCCACATGTGATTGAATGAGGTGGCCTGGCTGTGTTTATGTGTGGTATTATGTTTCTCATAGTTGACATGCTTATAAATGTATTTGTTAGGTGGTGAGGAGGAGATGGAAAGGATTCCTCTAGTCATGCACTGCTCACCCTCACCGGGTAAATACAAAGAAGTCTATTTTTCTCTCCTTTTGCTACAGCCAGAGAACTCTTGGTAATCTAATGTTACAAGATACTCACAGAATTAGTACCACCATAACACATTTACTATGGGATGCACAAAACATCTGTACCATATTGGCCGTTTTGTTTTATTATTAATAAAAAAATATTTCTGTGCATTCCCATTATGTAATGTACACTAACGTTCAAAAGTTTGGGGTCAGTAAGGAGCTCCAAATCAGCATATTTGAATGATTTCTGAAGAATCATGTGACAGTGAAGACTGGAGTAATGATGCTGAAAATTCAGCTTTGCCATCACAGGGATAAATTACATTTTAAGAAAAGAAAAGGTTATTGTAGATTGTAATACTATTAGGCCTGTCACGATAACAAATTTTACTGGAAGATAAATTGTCCAAGAAATTATTGCGATAAACGATAATATTGTCGTTCAAGACCATTTTCATCTAATATAATGATAATGGCATAATAATTCAGGTACACCTTTTCAAAGATCTATAAACTTTTATTTCTTAAGAATATTAAACATTGAAAAGGAAAACATTTTAAATATCCACAAAAAATGAACAAAACAACCAAAAACAATAAAAGCAATGTCTGTTAACAAAAAAATTCACTTGTTCACAAATACCAAAAACAATAAATAAAATGGATGTAAACAAAATTGCACTTCAAAAATTATTAAACATTAGGCTTAGACATAAATAGTGATGCATTCCATAACAGGCAAAACTGCCGGTTAGGACATTTGTAAACAAATAAAAAAAAGCCTCAACAGGCCATATCACACTATTTTGCACTGTCCTCCTGTTACTTTGTCGACTAAACAAACGCCCGAGTGATTGTGTAACTTACTGTCGGGAAGATGGAGACGCACTTTATTGCGTGTATATGCTACACACTGAAAATACTTGGTTAGGATTAGGGGTGAGGAGTGCGTGCGTATTACACGCCATAAAGTGCGTTTCATATGCACGCAAAAACTATTTTTGGCGTATAAATCAATATTGAAATGGCACGAGAAATAACATTCGTGGTATACAGTAGATACGCATTTTCATGAGATCGGGCTCGCTGTCGCGTTTGGCTTTGAAACCAATTCCATCTTTTTCTTTTTTTTCCCTCCAACTCACAACTAGCGTCTTTTCTCTCTCCCGGCAGTCGCCGCAAGCAGTCCTGCCGGCGCTTTCCCATACAAAGACCATGTGACTGACAAGCGCCGCGGCGCCGCCTCCCCACACAAAGACCATGCAACTGACAAGAGGGTTCACTCCTATACGCTAAGGAACCGAGAGTGGTCATCCAGTCTCTTTGGTAGAGAGAGAGAGAGAGAGAGAGAGACACGAGGAAAACAAACAAGCATGCAAATGGAATTATCGCGGCCGGAAAAATGACCGAGCTCATTTTTTTTATCGTGCGATTAATTGATTTATTGACTATCGCGACAGGCCTAAATACTATTTCACAATATAAAAAATTTTACTGTATTTTTTATCAAATAAATGCTGGATCTTTAATCTTTTTTTTTAACATAGAATATTGACTTAGCCTTTTATACACTCTTATGCATTTCCATCTTTCAGGGGCATTTAAACCTTGTGAACACTTGTTGGGAAGCTGGATGATCCGATTGACCGTGTGGTTCATCTGCCTGGTGGCGCTCCTCTTCAACTGCCTGGTGCTTGCAGCCACCTTCTCCCCACGCACCTCTCCTCTCTCCCCATCCCGACTCCTGGTGGCTCTCCTGGCCTCCGCTAACCTGCTGACAGGGGTCTACGTGGCAGCACTGACACTCCTGGACGCCATCACCTGGGGCTCGTTTGCAGAGTATGGCGTGTGGTGGGAAACGGGTGCCGGATGTCAGGTGGTGGGCTTCCTCGCTGTGTTTTCATCAGAGTGGGCTGTCCTGCTGTTGGCGTTAGCTGCGGTGGAGCGTTGCTTTGCTGTGAGGGCTCTGATGGGGAAGGCAGGAGCTCTGAGGTCCAGTAGCGAAAGGAGGGAACGACGAAGAAGGTTTGGTATCGCTGCACTCCTGTTGGGATTGGTATCTATCGCGGCGGCCTGCCTCAGTCTGTATCATGAATCTGCCATGGGCTCTCCTCTCTGCCTGCCCTTCTCTGGAGGTCCCGGACCAGGTCTGGGGTTCACAGTGGCCCTGGTGCTATTGAACACACTAGCGTACCTGCTGAGCGCGGTTGTCTATATGCGGTTATACTGCAGACTGGGTCGTGCCCAGTTGGCTGACCCCGAGCAGGCCGGGTCTGTGAGGCATATTGCCTGGCTCATCTTCACCAACTGCATCTTCTTCTGTCCTGTAGCAGCTTTCTCATTCGCTCCCCTGCTGGCCGGGACCAGTAATGCAGTGGGCGGACCGGAGATGGCCAAATCCGTGACGCTCATATTCTTTCCCCTCTCTGCCTGCTTGAACCCTGTGCTGTACGTCTGCTTCAGTCCCTCCTTCAGATATGACTGGCTTCGGCTTAGAGGACGGGGGAGGGCCGGAGGTTGCGGTGGGCTGGTTGGTAAAGTGGTCACTAAAGGGACGGTAGCAGGAGGCTCAGCGCTATCTGACGACGGCGAAGGCTTGTCTAGCGATTGCGGAATGTACACAAAGTTGCACAGCAACACTCGGGGAATGTGTGAACACTGTGACCCTGCCCTCCACATCAGGACATCTTCCTCATCTGCTTCCTCCTCTTCCTCAGCCTGCAGACATTTAGTGAAGTCCCACAGCTGCCCTGCCCTGATGGCGAATGCATCTCAGTGCCTGAGCTCAGAGGGGTACTGGCCCGACACCGGGACGCTTTCCGCCCAGTCAGAATATGGAGACGAGGGCGATTCGTTTGTGTCAGACAGTTCGGAGCAGGTTCAGGCTTGCGGCCGAGCTTGTTTCTGTCAGAGCCGCGGCCTCCCTTTAGTACACTACTCTTATAACCTCCCCCGCATGACAGACTGAGCTCACAGCCCCGAGCACTCACACACTCACTTCCTCACAGAGTCCTCCAGGGTGTGGAGTGTCCCTGCTCCGCAAGGACAGAGAACAGGGAGGGGCTGAACACGTGGCTGCAGAGCCATTGAGACAAACAGACCGGAAGCACTTTTCACACTTGTGTGTGCGCGTGTGTGTGTGTGTGTGTGTGTGTTTGAGTGAATATAGACCAAATCCATGAAAAGGGAATCTGACAATACAGAAAGACTCTCTGAGCCAAATGTTGTCAGCAAACAACATGTCTTGTTTTCTGTTTCCTGTCCCCCTCAGCCAAATTCAGTTGCATTGGCACCCAGGGGTGATTGACAGTAGGATGGACTCAGTAATCTTATCTCCCAGTGCCTGCCTTTCAGTTTGCAAGTGTAGAACTTGTCTGTTTATTTTCTTGGGGCATTTTTAGAAGAGAAAAATATATTTTCCCTTTTATTCTTTAAAACGTTTGTCCTTTCGATTTAAAGCAGGGATATATGTGCCATTGTTGATTGTCTTTTTTCTTATTCCTTATTGTCATCATAAAGCCTGACTGTCTATGTAGCAAAGTTCCTCCTTATACTGGAGTTCCAGTTTGCCGATGAGAATGTAATGTTCATGCTGTCTTGTTCATGCCCTCTCATTTCTGAGTAAGTTCAAGTTGGCCGTAATGTTGAAAAGCATTCATTCCTTGCCTGTTTTTTTCTGAAAGTGATCCTAAAAACAGTCCTCTCCTTCAGCTAAAAGAGTGATCCAGTCATGCCAGTACTCTATTAACTGTTTATAAAATGAAATCATATTTAATTTATGTTATACAATGACCTTTGGATGTCTTGACCAGAGCGCTTCCTTAATCACTAGTAAGTTTCTAATAATTTATTTTAAGACATGGAAATGCTTTGATGAATGAATGGCAAACTACACTTTTTTAAATTTTTTTATTCTGCTATTAAGTCACTAGATCATTTTGATATGTATTTTGTACACTGGTAGTGAAAAAAATGGGTTTCATGTTAGTCATGTTATGGTTGATAAACTATATATATTAATATTTATACTATTAGGTCTAAAAATAAATTAAAAATAAAACTCTAAAAGTGAAAATCATTTTTTTACATTCTACAACTGAACTTATCACGACATAATTTAACATGAAAAGTTTAAGATTTTCTTAAGATTACATTTAACAGTGTTATAAATTATTAGTTTTTAAAGATTATCTTTAATTGAGAATTTGATGACTGCAAACATAATCTAAATGTAAAAATATGAAAAATTTAATTTTCTATATTGTTAAATCCCAATAAAATAAAAATTGTATCTTATAAATAAAAAATCTTATAAATGAAAATATCTTGATCTTGAATATTGTGCATCCCTACATAAGAGCTGATGTTACATGCTTTGTACCAAGGTCTTTAAAATTCATAGCCTGTCCTTATGAAAACCCTTTTTTTCCTCTACACTTAACATCCATACAGTAGCATCTGTGTGATCAGCTGTATAATATATTGATGTTGATGTTGCCATTAAGCTATGTCATGTGGGATGGACAAGGGGACCAAAGTATGTCTTTGTGTTCAGGAATATAGAACATTTCATCATAATGATTCTACTTGTATACCTTTGTCCATGTATGTTCAGGAATTCAAGTGAAAGGAAATGTGTGTTTGTTTGCCTTGGATACCGAATGTCAACACCTTCCTTTGGTCTTCTAACATGTTTGCAAAGTGGATGCCATTTTGCCAGTCATATAAGCTCTGGCATCAACTGACAAGCCTTGCAGGTCGTAGCTACTAGAACTGACAGAATTCCAAAGTGTGTGTGTGTGTGTGTGTGTGTGTGTGTGTGTGTGTGTGTGTGTGTGTGTGTGTGTGTGTGTGTGTGTGTGTGTGTGTGTGTGTGTGTGTGTGTGTGTGTGTGTGTGTGTGTGTGTGTGTGTGTGTGTGTGTGTGTGTGTGTGTGTGTGAGAGAGAGAGAGAGAGAGGTTTAGAGATGTCAGTATGTTGTAAATTATTTTTGTAGGACACATCTAATCAAAAATGGGATGCATTGTCTAACTGTGGAAGCTACCTCTTCAACCGTAGTGGCTACCAGTAGTGAGTAGTACATGTGGTTATGTTTTCATTTTTATTTTGTTGGTATGATTGCTTGCGCTGTAAATACATCTAGTTGTATGTTCTCACTGAATGAGTCATGCGTTAGTTTGTACTGGGAGAAAATTACATACTGTATACAGACATTTTTGTAAACCAAACTATATAAACTGATTCGCTTTAAAGATGGGATTGCTTGTCCTTTGTTATCAAGTTTCTCTCTTGATAGTTTATTCCTCTTTTAGTTGATGAGTTACACGTGTTGTGTCATGCTCTTTTTATTCCGAGTTGAAATCCAAGGTCCTGACACTGCTCATTATAAAGCAGTAGTCTCATTGATAGATTTAAAGTTTTAACCTTGCAGTATTATGCCTGTCATCCTAAATTGACGCTGCTTTATAATAGTGACTGCAGCTCCTAAAACTTCACCTTCGTGTCATAACAATGAACATTAGCGCTTCAATGCTTTTTATTAAAAAATAGCAGCCATCCCCAATATTAAAATGTTTAATGTGGTTAATGCATTAATTATCCTTTAACCTGTAATGGCATTTAAATACCTGACAAGATTAGTTATTCAATTAATGGAGCATTACTACGTTTTTAAAAAGAGGAGAGTGTCTACAAAACAATCATCTATTAAGCCCATGGGAATTGTATGTTTCCTAAAAGAAAAAAAACATCACAGCCGGTGCTGTGGAAAACGGCTCCGCCAATCAAGCAGCCGGGTCGGGGATTGTGGAGCCACCAGACACTGCCAGAAGGGATAGGGAGGGGTTCTTAATAAAGGGAATAGTCCATTGTTCTTTTTTCTGCTTCTAATTTTCGTCTTATCAGACTCCCGATGCTTAAAAAAGGCTGATTCTATTTTGTATGTGGATGGAGTTTAACTGCCTTTTTGCCTTTTATTATGATAGGACAGTATGGGATCGAGAAAAAATCAAGAGCCGGGACTTGAACTCGGGTCGCCCAAAAGCGCAAAATGTCACTGCAGAGACCACTAGGCTATCATGGCCAATTAATCAGCATCAGTTTGATGACTATTTGAACCTCACTGTGTAAGAAACATGGGGGGAACAGAATCCGACCGCAAACAATTCAGTTGTCGAAATCCGTTCCCATTATGAGAGGTGTTGATGTAGTGGCTTAATGGATGTTTATTATATTCTGTGTGTGGGATGGAGCTTGACCAGCATCATTTATATACATATTAGTTCCTCTTTGTGTAAGAAACATGGTGGGAACAGAATCCGACGGCAAACAAACCAGCTGTCGGAATCCGTTCCCCCTCTCCCATTATGAGAGGTGTTGATGTATTGGCTTAACTGGAGGGGCGGAATAAGAACATTTGAAGTAGACCCCCTGGAGCTCATCGTCGAGTTGCTAAAACATCTCAGTGGGAATCTTTCCTAAGGTGCCCGTAATTGAACCAAGCGCTTAAGCATGAATGCTTTCTGCAATATTACAGTCACGCTAGTTAATGCTTAATAAACTGCCATCTTACGTTCTTTTAGTACAGATCTTTGCACACTAAACATCCATGATTGAAGATTCTGATCTTACCTGACTTACGGGCGGTTTGGTGTTTGAGGAGATCTATAGTTTTCTTTGCAGACCTCACTGCATGTGTTGAATGGATAGCTTTGATTAGGCAGGGGTGAGAAGTAGTAGCCTGCCAGGATTTGTTATTACCTTAATGTTCCTGGTGATAGACTAAAACCATCCAGGCTGAGAAAAAGACTCATTACTAAGACTAATATCACCATCAGTACTAAATATACGGCTTGTGACAGGCAATTCAACACGTAATTAGTGATTCTGACTGGAAGGAGGCCTCATATGCTCCAGTTCTCACCAGTCCAGCAGATGGTTGTGGCTTGTATGCGCCTCTAGATGGCAGTGCTGTTCAGCTGGTTTACAGAGTAACGCTTTCTCATTTTCCGTGCAACTTCAGCTTTATATTAAACGGGAGATTTTCCCCAGCCGCTGAGAGCCTCTGATCTTTCCAAATGTCCTCCTGTAACCTTCATATGTAAGTGTACACTGCGTATGGACCTGCTTTGCCACTACTAGCAGAGAAACCACCTGCTTGAGGTAGGATAATAAATTAAGCGCCCACTTAGGTATTAACGTTAGGCCTAATAAAAATGTGCATGAATTTAAAAACTCAGAATGTCTATATATCTGTAACGTTATATGCCACGCTCTAACTTCAAGAGTCATGTAAATATGATCCAGATTTATGGCCTGGATTTTTGTTGTCTGGTATTTATTTTACTATTTCCAATATCTGACAGGCTACTGCTGCAATCATTCTACCATACAAAGATGTAACGTTAGGCCTATGACATTGCCATTTTATAAAGTATTTAGTCTCCAAGAGAGTTGCTATGGTGATACTGTGAACTGGAAAAGCTAATAGCTAGGTTACCTGATTTTTTTTTTTATCCATTTTTAATTTACATCTTTAAAAATTACAGTAGCTACTTGCTGTAGGCCTACTCAATTATTTAGTCTTCGTACTCATTTGAGTAAGATTATAATGCAAAATAGGTATCTCCGATCAGGTCTGCGACAGATATTTCCATAAATGATTTTTAAATGTCACATAAAACGGTACCATCTTGCCATTTAGCGCTATGTACGAGTAATCTAGTACTCCGATGTGACAGCGACTATCAATCATGAAAACGATGATCGTCGTGACCAAAAATGTTTTTTTATATATATTTTTTATTTATTTTATTTTATTGGTTACTGTGGCATTTAGGGCGGTACCAGAGGTCTGATTGGTTAACATAAGGACAGCATGCTGTCCAGACCTGCGAAATAAAGTGAAACTATGGATTTGAAAGCGTGCAGTGATGCCTGACCTGGAATCACTTTGATCATGAAACGTAATCGGTTACTAACGTAACCTCGGTTCTCTCTAGAAGAGGGAACGAGTATTGCGTAAGTTAGCTTACGCTACGGGTAAAGTCATCTTTTCTCGAGATATGAAGCCCAAAAATTATCCTTAATTTTTATTCATTGTCAACGCAGTGCAGCAGCTAGCAGACCTAGAGCAGGCTATCTAGCGCGCTCATTGGCTGATCCGCGGCAACTGCAGCAGCCTACCAGTGAGCCTGGCGTGACGTCGCGCCCTCACGCGTCACAGCCCGCCAGAATGGGAGTGGCTTAGCGTATAAAAGGAAGGCTCGGAGGCTGATACCCTGGTTTTCGACGACTGAAGCGAAATGAGCTCGTGGCGCGAGCACGGCGGGTTACGCAATACTCGTTCCCTCTTCTAGAGAGAACCGAGGTTACGTTAGTAACCGATTACGTTCTCTTACGAGAGGTTCTCTTTACGTATTGCGTAAGTTAGCTTATGCTACGGGAACCCCTTGTCAACGCCGTGCGCGCCCAGCATCCACTACATGAGTCCCAGGGGAAACCCGGGGAACACTGATAAGTGGGAAACAGGTGGCCGACAGAGTGGGCCAGCACATGTTCATAAGCACACATTAGGGGGTGTAGAGCGGCTCGGCCGGTCTATACTGACATAACCCTTTCTAGTGCAGCTCAACCAGGAGAGCTAAATCGAGTAAGTAGCCCGCGCACAAAAGTGTGGGCAGGGCATACACACGACTTAGACTGATAGAAGTTTAGCCTGCAGGGCGGGGACTTCCAGGTTATAAAACCTAACAAATGTAGAGGGGGAGGCCCAGCCTGCCGCTGTACAAATGTCAAGAATGGAAATCCCGCTGGACCAAGCCCACGGTGAGGCCATGCCTCTGGTGGAATAAGCCCGGATGCCCAAGGGGCACTGCAGGTTTCTGGACGCATAAGCTGCCGCAATAGCGTTCACTATCCATCTGGACAGACTGTGTTTCGAGGCGGCGAGACCCTTGGTGCGCCCTCCAAACGAAACGAAAAGCTGCTCCGAGCGCCTGAAAGCGGCGGAGCGCGTGACGTAATTCCTCAGAGCCCTGACAGGGCAGAGGAAGTTACTATCAACCTCGCTGCCGGATGCCGGTAGGGCTGATAGGGAAATGACCTGTGCTCTGAAAGGAGACGGCCCTGACGGTTCACGTAGGACACCACTGACATGTTGTCTGTGCAAACTAGTACATGGTGTCCTCGCAGGTATGGGAGAAAATGTTTCAGTGCATTCACGACTGCTAGCATCTCCAGACAGTTTATGTGAAGGCATTTCTCCCGGTCTGACCAGAGGCCATAGACTGGTCTGCCCTCGAGAAGCGCCCCCCAACCTAGGTTGGAGGCGTCTGTCGAGATCGTTTTCCGGTGCGAGGTAACTCCCATTGTAACTCCCCGTTGGTACCATTCGGCCGCCAGCCAGGGCTGCAGGGCTGAGACGCAGCCCTGATTCACACTGACTCGCGAACCGCCGGCAATCCACGCTCTGCGGGGCGCTCTCGCTCTCAGCCAGCGCTGAAGCGGGCGCATGCGCAGTAGGCCCAGCTGAAGCACCGCTGCAGCTGAAGCCATGTGGCCCAACATCCTCTGAAATGCTTTCAGGGGGAAACACCTGCCTTTCTGAAAAGACGCGGCGAGATGTCGAATACGGCGCGCGCGCTGTGTCGACAGTCTGGCCGTCATAGCCACCGAGTCCAGCTCTATTCCCAAAAAAGAGATTGACTGACTGGGTATTGAGCTCTTGGTCCAGTTGACCGAGAGACCCAAGCTTTTCAGATGGCTGAGTAGCGCTAGTCTGTGGGATATGAGTTCTTCCTCTGACTGCGCTAGAATCAACCAGTCGTCCAAATAGCTCAGAATTCGCATGCCCTGTGTTCTCAGGGGAGCGAGGGCCGAGTCCATGCACTTCGTGAACGTACGGGGTGCTAAAGACAGGCCGAACGGGAGGACGGTGTATTGATATACCTGACCGTCGAAGGCGAATCTCAAGAATGGCCTGTGACGGGGTATAATCTGAATCTGAAAGTATGCGTCTTTCAGATCGAGAGAAATAAACCAGTCCCTCGGGCGGATTTGCGCAAGGATTTGTCTGGTTGTGAGCATTTTGAACGGCCGTCTCATGAGAGCTTTGTTCAAATATCTCAGATCTAATATGGGTCTGAGAGCTCCGTCCTTCTTGGGAACGAGGAAATAGCGGCTGTAAAAGCCCGTCTCGGTCAGAGAAGGATGCACTCGTTTCGCAATTTCTGTATGAAGCAGATGGGCTGCTTCTGTATTCACTCTCGTCTCGGTCCGTGCTCGAAAGCGCGGGGGACGGCGAGCGAACTGCAGCGAATAGCCCCGTTTCACAATGTTCAGCATCCATTCTGACACACCCGGGATAGCTTCCCACGCTTCTGCATGCATAGCTAGGGGTCGAATGGCCTCTGGGTCCCGGCCGCTGCACTGCGCGGGATAGGGGACTCGTAACAGAGGAATTTGCGCGGTGCGCGCGCTGTCGATGCTGGGGAACGGGAGCTCGCTGATAGCGATAACTGGCTGGACAGCACTCAATGACTCGGTCACTTGGGACGGAGAACGTTTTGCAGTGAGAAACCCGTGACACGAGAGCGGCGTGGGTGTTAATGTGTTTATCAGTAAGTGTGAGCGCTCGTGGGCGGGCACAGGGCTTACATTCATAACACGGCCAGTGTTGGGGAGCTTTATGTGATCTAACCCCCGGGGCAGCTGTGTGACAGAGCGGGCAGTGGGTAGGTGTGAGCACTGACTCGTGGGCACAATTCCTACGCTTATCACTCGAGCGGCGCGTGCCCGCTTTGTGAGAGTGAGCTCTGTGAGAGACACAGGGGAGATCGTGCTTGTGTGTAGGGGTGAGCACTGGGCTGTGGGCACATTTCCTACACTCAAAACACCGTCGGTGTGAGCCGAATAACCAGAATTAATACTCTTTTTCAGATTTCTCTGGGTCGCTGTGCGAACGGCGTTTGTGTGCAGGCGAGCGAGTTGTGTAACTGACTCGTTGGCTGCAAAATACACATCTGCAGTCGCCTTTTTAGGTGACTGACAGCGCGAAATGCTTTGAAGGCTCAAATGTTTAGACTCTCATAATTACTCGAGCACCCATCATGTGAGCGGGAGGGTGCGAGGGGCGGGTTCACTTTCTGCATGTGAGAAGCTGGCTGCGAGCTCGGAGCAGTGAACAGCATAAAACACTTTTTTTTTTCTTTTTTTTTTTGCTGCCAGAGCCGGAATCGAACACGGGTCTCTGGCGCGAAAGCCTAAGATTCTGCCACTGAGCCACAGGGGGAGAATACATAGGCTATTGGTTCGCGCGAGCATATGATAGAGCGTTGTCATGTTTCGTGTCGGCGTTAGCTTGCAGGCGTGCGTGTATTGTAACAGGCTCGTTTACTGCAATATTAATATTTCCAGCCGCCTGAACTCAGAGGGGACTGAGAAATGTGTGAGAACTGGAGATTGGCCCGGCCTCAGCGGGGCTACAAATACTCTCTCTCCTCCTTTCGCCGGGGAGTGAGGCACGCGGGGTGCTGAACATTGCTCGTGACCATCCGCTCTGACATCCCTTGAGAACGGCGCAGTTTGCGCGGCACAAGCAAAGGGAGAGAGCGCGGGAAGCGGGGCGAGTAGCCAGAGAGCGTCATCATGTTTTGCAGGCGTGCGTGTATTATAACAGGCTCGTTTACTGCAGTATTGATATTACCAGTCGCCTGAACTTGGGAGGGGACTGAGAACTATGTGAGACATGGCGGTCAGCCAAGCCTCGGCGGGACTCACTCACTCTCGTTTCTCCTTTCGCCGGTGAGTGACGGGCGCGGGGGCGGTAGCTTTCTTGTAACGTAAAGAAAAACTAGCCCCGTGATTGTCCGCTTCTGCGATCCCTTGTGAGCGGCACGGTCTGCGCGGCTCGAGCAGAGGGAGAGAGCGCGGGAAGAGGGGCGAGTAGCCAGAGAGCGTCATCATGTTTTGCAGGCGTGCGTGTACTGTAACAGGCTCGTTTACTGCAGTATTGATATTTCCAGTAGCCTGAACTTAGGAGGGGACTGAGAAATATGTGTGAAATGGATGTGAAACACTCTTTTCTCCTTTCGCCTGGAGACGGGCGCGGGGGGCGGGGTAGCTTTCTTGTAACGTAAAGAAAAACTAGCCCCGTGACCGTACGCTTCTGCAATCCCTTGTGAGCGGCGCAGTTTGCGCGACTCGAACAGAGGGAGAGAGCGAGCCCCGTAATCGTCCGCATCTCTGACATCCCTTGTGAACGGCGCAGTTGCGTGGCTCGAACAGAGGGAGAGAGAGAGCGGGGAGTGGTGCGAGGCATTTGAAACAACGCCTCGTAGGAAATTTCTCTTTTAGAAGCGAGAGTATGTGTCGCAGCGGCGAACACACACAGCAGTAAAAGGATATGACGCCGGATAGCGTAGCAGGCACGGATGGCTGAAGGCGGCGAAGAATCGTCCGGCTTCCTCAGGCGCTGTCCTCTGCTTGCTCTGTCGCTTGCTTCGACGACGGCGGCGGCTTCTCTCAGAGATCCAGCGATGCAGAGAGCTTCGCTGAAGAGACGAAAATCAGGGTATCAGCCTCCGAGCCTTCCTTTTATACGCTAAGCCACTCCCATTCTGGCGGGCTGTGACGCGTGAGGGCGCGACGTCACGCCAGGCTCACTGGTAGGCTGCTGCAGTTGCCGCGGAGCAGCCAATGAGCGCGCTAGATAGCCTGCTCTAGGTCTGCTAGCTGCTGCACTGCGTTGACAATGAATAAAAATTAAGGATAATTTTTTGGCTTCATATCTCGAGAAAAGATGACTTTACCCGTAGCGTAAGCTAACTTACGCAATATGAGAGAACCTCTCGTAAGAGAACTACAAGTGCAAGATGTGCAGTGCCAATCTGCCATATACTTAACATTATAATGAGAACAACATTTTAATAGAACGTTGTAAATTCTTTATGCTTTATTCGCCCATGTTTCAGCATTGTTGTTAGGAGAAAGAGCGCATCTACAACGTATGGGAGTTACACATTCAGACAAACCTACTCAAGTACACGTGCGCATTCACGTCCTTTTCTGCAGATGTAAGTTGTAATATTACTTTTATGTTGGCTATAGGCTATCTGATTAATCTCATGTAGGATGTGTTTGGTTATTATTGATGATCTAGGAGTGTTATTGTTCTAACTTCTAGTCATGTTTTCATTATGTGATAGACATTTTATGACATTTTTATTTCGTCAAAATTCATTTTCGTATATAGCTATGTTTTAATTAAAGTCTTTTGTTTTTATTATCTCCTTGCCAGAAACGAAATGAAAAATTTACAAACATGCCCTACTTGCCACGTACACTGGAAAGCTTGAATCATTAAGAAAGTATGGAGAAAGGCCTAAGCAGAGCCGTCAGTGCTGCAATTTAGTGAGCTAGAAATCTCCAAGTCTTTAAATTATGCTTTCTTCACCATGTGCAGAATTTTACAAGGTTTCATTAAACAGAGTCATTAGCACATAAAAGTCATTCAGAGCACAGTACCAACTGAACAGCTGAGCCACAAATCTCTCCTAGTGCAGATTCTAGATAAAGGACAAACTGGAGGGTGTGACGCTGGACCCGAACCATAGAAAATAGAATATTGCTAAAAGACAAGGAAAATCTTTTGGCATTCAGAATGTTGATTCTTTCTGGCATGAAATGAATAAGCAAAGCGTATCAGTGGAGCTGTCCATCTGGACCTTGAAGAGACAACGTAGACTGAGTTTGTCAAGAAACTTAAACTGTTAAAAATAAAACCCCTCCCTCAGTCTGTCGGCTACAAATTCAGTCAGCTGTGGCACACAGTAGAAAATCTCACACGCCAAATATAGTTCCACCTTACCTTCCACCCCACCTTTAACCCACTAACACTATACAAAAGTAATATGTTATTTTAGTATTATTTATATGCTATTTTTGTATTTATTGTGAATTAGCTTTTCTATTTTCAGTTTTCATTTTAGTTTTAGTAATTTTATGATGTGCTTTTGTCATTTCAATTCTTTTTTCTTTTTGCTTTAATACATGTTTATTTCAGTTTTAGTCATTTTAGTACTATTTTACTTCAGTTCAAATTTTCATTTCAGTTTTTTAAATGTACATGTTTTTTTTTATTTCAGCATTATTTCAATTAACAGATATTATTTTGAATCATTTTAGTTTTAGTTTTTTTTTGTTAAAGATAACAGTGCTGAAATAATCCATATGAAAAGAATTTCATAGATCATCACCTTACTCTAAAGTAGAAAAACAAACACATTAAAGACAATTAAACTTTCTAAAAATTGTAATTTCTTATATTCTGATTTTCATACTACCCCATGTACCAATAAATTAAGAGGCCAATCTGTTTGACTATATTAACTATTTCTTTAAATAACCATTTACTCAACGACTATAGTCAAAAATGCTGCATAAGCAGTTAGAGACAAATACCTGTCTAGTGGATGGTGACATGCTTAAAATAATTCGGAGCTGAAATGAGTTTAAAGGAAAGTCTCCACCAACAAGGTCAAACATAACCACACCAATATAACAGTAGACTATGATTGTTTGCTCAATGGAGCCAATTGTGTTTACTTAGTTTAGAATAAATACAGTCAGACAGCCTGTAAATGGAAAGTTAGTTCCAGTTGATTTTTAACGTCACCCCTATAACAATAAAAAGTTGGTATGATTTCTATCCACTCAAGAGGCTGCTAATAGCACACTTCCTCTCCCCATGGCCTTGTCTGTGGTATCTCTGACAACACACTCTGCTCATATCAGCAGACATTATTTGATAAAGGGAGCAAAGGGCACGAATGTGCTAAGGGATTAGCGTTCGCTAACATTACAAGGTAATTCACAGTGGCACATCTGCCATCTTGATTGTTTGTACAGAAAGCACATACCTAATCACACTGAGTTGCCCGTTTTCATCTCCCCCTGGCTTTCCTCTCTCAACGGCTGAAGGTGATCACCGCCTCATTGGGGAACGGCTTCAGCTTAGCCACATCCTGCTTATGCAAGCTTTATCTCTCGCTGTCAAACATCTCACACAGATGCACCGTGGCAAGGCTCATTTTTAAGCCCCTGTGTTGAGGAAAGCTTATTTTGAATTCTGGGATGTAATGCTTTCCCAATTCACATTAGGTTATCCATATTATTTTACTAGATACTACGCTATGCATATTAGAGGTTGTCGTGAGTAATGCATAGAAATGTACAACTATTGGGAGCCCATTACGCAACTCTCTGGAATATTTGATTCTGTTTGGTTGATCCCGACATCCAGTGATCAGATATTTCTCAATATTCACTGTCGGACACGGCAACGCTGTAGATCAGACGTCAACAGTGTCGTTAACAATTGAGTCTCCCTGCACAAACCGGTCAACCCAAGCTAACAATGTTCTCAAAACATTCTGGAAAAGGTTCTCTCAAAGTTATGAACAAACATTCTTCCAATATCATCAATAGAATATTAGTACAATGTTATCTGGTCTTTAATAATGTTCTCAAAACATCAGCCCAAAAACATCTTATCTACATGTATACACTTTTCTTCTGAAACGTTTTAGTTGGAAATTCATCTAACTTTTTTTAAATGTTACAACTTGTTTCAGAATGTTCAGAGAACATTGTTAGCTTGGGTTGACCCGTTTGTGCAGGGAGACTCAATTGTTATCGACACTGTAGACGTCTCATCTACAGCGTTGCCGTGTACGTAACATTCTCAAAATGTTTGCAGATTGAAACATTTTTATTTTTCCTCAACAATTGCATTACCATGAAAAAAAAAAAAAAATGAAATGAGCTTATTATAGCTTAATGGTAACATTAGCAATGCATTCTTAGACCATATTTTTGTTAACTGGTCCCTCTTTGCTCTATTGAGTGCCTGATTTTGAAACCTACACACTCAGCATAGGATTTGTCATCTTACATTGATATGATTAATTTAAATATGAAATTAAATATTTTCTGTTCTTTAACTGCTCTGCAAGCTAGCATACCTTTACATTTACATTTACATTTATTCATTTAGCTGACGCTTTTATACAAAGCGACTTACAATTGCTATATATGTCAGAGGTCGCACACCTCTGGAGCAACTAGGGGTTAAGTGTCTTGCTCAGGGACACATTGGTGTCTCACAGTGGATTCGAACCCGGGTCTCTCACACCAAAGGCATGTGTCTTATCCATTGCGCCACTACCACCCCTTAGGGTTTAATACATTTAATACACAAAGACCTTTAGCCTTTGTGTATTAAATGAGATAATGTACAGTATGTAAATTGGGTCCCACTTTATATTAAGTGGCTTTAAGTACTATGTACTTACATCGAAAAATAAGTACAATGTACTTATTGTGTTCAGGTTGTATTGTAAAACACTTGTGCTGCTATTGAGGTGTGATACGGGTAAGGTTAGGACAGGTGTGGTGGTATGGGTGGGTTAAGGTGTCAGGGAAGGGTCAACAGTGTAATTACAAATGTAATTACATAAATTAATTACAGCTGTAATTACATACAGGTATTTTCGAAATATAAGTACAGTGTAAAAACATGCACGTACACAATAAGTCCATTGTATCAAATGATTAATTCCAATGTAAGTACATTGTACTTAAAGCCACTTAATATAGTGGGACCGTAAATTGTTTGATGTATAATGAATCAAAACTGAACTCCTTGTCATGGTCTTACTAGGTCCAGTGGAAAGTCACACGAGGATCTCACATTGAGCAAGCAGGTGGGTTTGTCGTGATGTCATGAAATGAGTGTCAGATAATCCATTACTGCTCTTCACTCTGCCATTCACTCATATCAGCCATGCCATCCCACAGGGCCGCTCTAATTCACTCGGACACTGTGGAGTTCCTTGCAGTAGGTGGTTGTTTTACGGTCAGCTGGGCCCTAGTGCCCCTTTTTCTTCATTCCAGCTGTATCTCTCAGCAGCTTTTTCTCCCCACCACTGATTTAGGCATCCATTGCAATAGGATGTAAAACACAGCACAACGCAGCCTTACTGAAACATTGATGACTCTTAACTCTTGTTCTAGACACACTTTTATCCTCTGGCTCAGCCTTTAGTATTCATCCGCTGTGATATGCAGAACACTGGTTTGAATGCTGCAGTGTGATCATAATTGAACAAGTTTAAGCCTTTATGTTCTATTAAATGTGTATTGTGTTTTCAAATGCTACAGCATCATAGGCTGTCGAGCCGCTGTCCCTGTAAAATAAATGAGATGGAAGGAAGGAAGGAAGGAAGACGAGCTGCACGCTTCTTGACTCTGGAGGAAAATATTTTGGTAACACTTTATAATAGGGTTCCTTATATTAGTTGCTATGAACTATCAATGAAAAAAATTATGAAGTATTGTTAATCTTTGTTCATGTTAATTTCAACCATTACTAAAATTAAAAGTAGTAGCTATCTGTTAAAATTATTTAATGGACCTAAACTGTCATGAGCTAACAATGAATGGTTGTAATTTTATTATCCAACATTAACAAATATTGATAAATAGAGACTATAATGAATTGCTCACTGTTAGCATTTTTAGTGGTCAAACTTTAGACTAGGGTCCAATTCTCACTATTTACTAAAATTTTTGCATCAATAAACTTATAATTACTGCTTATTAATAGTTAGTAAGGTAGTTGTTAAGTTGTTAGAGGGATGTAGAATATGGTCATACAGAATGAGGCGTTAATATGTGCTTTATAAGTACTAAAAACAGTCAATATCCTAGTAATATGCAGCAACTGGTTAATAGTGAGAATTGAACCCTAAACTAAAGTGTTACCATTTTAGTTAATGCATTAACTAATATTAACTAAAAGGACCTTATTGTAAAGTGTTACCGATATTTTTACTGAGTTATTAAAGGTGTCATAAAATACTGTCAGTCTTAACTTTGTGTCATTATGTAAGTAAATTATATAACTACAGTTTACATTAATCTTCTAACGCTGTGCTTGCATGAATGAATTCAGGCACAGTAATAGATCTGTAACGAAATGAGATTGGTCATGGATTATCAAACATGACTTGATGGAGAGTTTCAGTAGAACAGGCACCGGTCGCTGATTCAACTCAAGTCTGGCTACATTAACAAGCAGAGTTTTGTAAGCACAAGAGTCCATTGCCTTCATGGAATCACTTGAGGCAATTTTTTAGGTAAAGCTTTTATTTTTTTCCTCTTTGCAGCTACTCTAGTACCTGTAGGGACACTTTACTGGCTATAAACCAAGCACCTGATTGATTATTCATGGACAAATGCTCATGGAAAGGACAGCATATATCAAGTAGTCACCCCCAAAATTTGCAGCAAACCAAATTTAACAATGCAACTGAGACAGAAGCTCCAAAGTAAAGGTGCACTGCAGAGGAGATACCCAGCCAAATATACTGACTGGCCGGTCCCTTATTCCCAATCACCTGATCATCAGGGCACTTTCACAGCTCTGCGGCTCAAGTGAATACAACTCTTTACAGAAATATGAGGTAGATTAAAGTGCTGCAGTGTATATTTGTTCTCTGCTGACGTCTTTTAGATTATGAATGGTAAGTATGTGTTGTTGTTTGTTTCTTTTTATATTATTTTATTTGAATATATGCGAGCTGTCTCCCTCTTTGCTGTGTGTCATTGCAGGGGGATGTGACAGGAGGGCCAGCGGGGCAGTACACGTCTGCTTCCATTTGTCATAACGAAGAGCTGTCATGCAAGGTGTGTGTGTTGAAACACTTTTACATCGGCATGTGTTTGTCACCCTGGGACTGATCCGTGTCCATCCTCTGCATTCTGGAAGGGAGGCGTACACGTAAACATGTCACACACGCGTAATTATGTCTACATCACATGAGCGCCTAAATGAACACACAAACCCATCCATGTTCACGTGACATGCATGTCTAGTTAGGCGTAGAAATATGACATTTTGCTCAGCCACACATTCATACATGGTTATGCATGGTTAACTTCTCCCACATATTTTGCATTCTGAATCTCATTTCCACAGACACCCCCCCTCCTTGACATGGCCACACACACATAACCACATCGAGATGGGGCTGTGAGGGTCGGTTGAGCACCTCCAGGCCAGATCCTCCTTTCCACATGAGTGTGTCCAGTCTCCATTCCTCACCCCCTCCCCTCTCCTTCCCTCTCCTCTTGGGCCACGGGCTGCAACATGGCTCGGAATACTCCAAAGACACACTAAATCAAATCCTCATCGCAAGCTGTGTCTTTTATTAGAGTTATATAAGTGTATGACGGATAGAAAGAGAGCGAGGGAGTTGCTCCTGTTTTTTAGCTTCGTGCTTAGGGATGCTGGGTAGAAAATACATTTTTAAATCATGTCAATTTTATTGTCATGATTTTATCCACTAGTCTATAAAATTGTGTTTTAAGATTTGTTTGCAATTATCTGACCTGCTTAGATATCGAAGCCATTCCCACTGAATATAGCCTAATTCTGCAGATACATGGCGATTTTTAAATCACGGCACTCTTACTTGGTCTGATGCGCTAAGGTGTGGGATCTCAGAGCCTGAAGGCTTTGAGGAGATGTCACACATATCTGATGTAATGTGGAGGCCAGATGCATAATACTACCACAATCAAAGGCTCAGTTGCTCCCCTAACAAACACACAGCGCCTCTCCCAGCCATTAGAGGGTTGTTTTGAACAAAAGCAATGAAATTTTATGAATGCATCAGTCTCAAGTACCATACTGTTTTCCATAAACAGGCAAGCTTCTACACAAAAAAAAAAGCTGGGTTGTTTCAACCCATGTTTGGGTCAATTATGGACAAACCCAACCGTTGGGTTCAAAAATTTAAACCAACGGTAGGGTTTGTCCATATTTGAGATACATACTTAAGAGTGTACATACATACACAAAGTTAAAGAATGGCAAGGCAGACAAGGCTCTTGCAAAAAGTAGATGGAGTAAATAAATGAGAGTAAATAAATATATTTAAAACGTAAGCTCAAATTGTGTTTAAATCACAATAGTGGTGTGATCAGTGCGATAAGGACATATTCTCATTATTACGATGATTGGCCAATTGCCCTCCTCTCATGCTTCCAGCAGGTCCACAAATCAGCTTGAATCAGAGGAACTGATGGGAAAGGACGGACTAAGTAAACAACTCACCCGCTCAAACATCATCACTTTTGTTCACGTACTGTACGAATCGACTTGAAATTATTTTTTTGAACGTATGTTTTATTATTCAGCCAGAATTAAACTGATCGAAAGTGACAGTTCATACATTTGCAACTTTATACTCAAAGAATCCTAAAAAAAATGTATATGTATCACAATTTCCACAAAAATATTGAGCAGCACAACTGTTTTCACCAAATCAGCATATTAGAATGATTTCTGAAGTATCATGCGATACTGAAGATATATATAGGATATATATAGGATACGTTTTGGTCTGCCGTATCTCTGCTCAATAACTCTCATTACGATATCTTAGGTTGCAGACAGAGGGGGATTTGCCGACTTGCAAGGGTTTGCATCATGGTAGTGTCTCAGTCAGACATCTGTGAAGCCCCTCCTAAGCGCAGAGCATAACTGGTGCTCATTTGAAAGTCTAATTTGCTAATATGTCGGTTAAACATGAGTTTATTTATTTAGTAAGGAACATGTAATGAAAACCACTAAATCAGACTTATTCCGCTGTTTGAGGAAAAGCCTGTGTGTTCGTCGGTGTAAATAAGAATATTGCGTGACCAACTGTGTTTGTGATTGCTTGCTCTTATTTGTGTTTGTGCATGGTTTTGAGTGTTAGCTCGTGCTGAGTGAGTGTTCTGCTATGACAGTGGTGGTGACACACACTGTCCTGTTGCAGGGGAGCATGCCTGATGAAAACAGTGGACTGGCAAACGCGTGACTAGCTCTACCCTTCTCCCTGCACTGTTGCGTCATCTACCTCCAGGACATCTCACAGCAAACGGATTCTCTCGGACTGAAACGTCTCCATGTGATTGTTCCACCCAGCTCTAACAGGGTCATAGATCACTCTCATATTCATTACTTCTTAAATGTTCATGGACACTGAGGATAACCAGATCTACAGCACACAAAAAAAGACATAATTGGGAAAACGTTCTGTACTTTTCATCATTGTCTTATAGTTGATTGACAGTCAGTGACAGTGTGATGTGGGGGGAGGATCAGTGAAAGCAACTGATTAGAATGAGTCCATTGGTACCACAAATTTTCTCCAACTCTCGTTTAAACCAATTTAAAGCAAATGCATCATGGGATGTCAGACAGGCTTTCTATACTTTATATGCACGATTTCTTGTTGGTTGATTGTCAGGCCTTCTTTTCATTTCAAAGGATTCTGATTTAAATGCTTCTAATGTCCAAGGCCACAGAATCTCATTTCCAAGAAAAAAGCCAATGCAAGTGAAGATATTGGATTAAATGCATGGAGTCTTTTGACATCCTTTTTTCAGTTTGCTTTTAAGACAAAACTCGTAGGAATTTAGTGTTCGTGAAGTTGTGCCCATGTCTTGCTCAATCATCTTCAATAACTTTTTCAAGACCAATATAGTTTGTGGAGCGTCACTGTATAGTGACCAATGGGTGAATACAGACACAGTCTTCCTGATTTTCTCTTGTGTTTCGGCAGGTTGTGGTTGTCACTATTCAGATGAAGATGAGGGCAGACTAGTTTGTGACCAACTCTGTCAGACCCCATTATGTCAAACACACTTACGGTCTCTGTTTGTCCTCCCAAATATACCAATGACATCATCTGTATGCAGAGTACGGAAAATGAGTCAGTGATGCAGCGCACTTTCAGAGAATTATAAGAGTTACGCATGGCAGACTAGAGCAGGAGTTTGTTTGTTCCTTGTTTTGGTAGAATTTTTTTATTTCTTTTTTTGCTTTCTTTTTCTTTGTTCCCCACTCTTTCTCTTTATCCATTCTCTTATTCTCTTTATTTTCCCCCACACCCTTGACAACTTGCTTCTGATGACTCGGTTCTTTTACAAATTGTTTGTTTGGTTTAAGCCGGGGTGTGTCAGTCTTTGAAAGGAGAACAGAATCACTTGTAAGCGTATAGGAAAATTCTGCAGCTTCTCTAGTCTCTACAGCATTTTTGAAGGATGAACAATGTACAAGTTTTTTCTACAAGGACGCAGGTATTTTTAAATCAGTCAGTCTATATAGATGAACCATTGTCAACTGCATAGCGAAACTGCCTGTTGCAGATGATCAGGTGTTTTACAATGAATACCAAATGTACAAAAATAGTCTAGAATTTGATGGGTCATAAAAAAACAAAATAAAAAAAACATGCTTTTTTGTCTCCCTTATATTATGTGTGTAGATAAATAATTTAACAATGAATAGCTGATGCTAAATTTGAGATGTATTATAGTATTTGTCCTATTTTATTACCGCATTTGTTTTTTAATGACCCCAGTTTCCAACTATTCTGTGTTCTGTATTGCAAACATGTTTGAAATGGTGCTGTCTCTTTAAGAGAGTAGTGGTAGTTCAGTAAGCATTTTACTGAATTGTTCTTCATAGAGCATCATACCTGAATGGGACGTCATCAATAAAATCAGTGTAAAAATGGTAATATAACATAAAAACATACATTTTAATTTATAAAATGAAATAAATCACTTTAGAAACATACAAAACCGATATTAAATGTGATACTTATAATAACATAACATATAAACTGAATTGTTCTTTGGAAACTGAGAGCATCAGGCCTTAGGTTTGTGGGACCAAGAGTGAAATCATTCAAACTAAAAATCATTGGAAAATTTTCATCAAAAAATAAAAACATGCATTTTAAAATAATTAATAAAGGCAAATAAACACATTTTTAAAGCATACAACAATAATATTACATTCAATACTTTCTTTTCCATTCAGTTAAAACTGGTGGTGGATTATTCAGTAAACTTGTAACTAACTAACAAATGTATGCACATTTTCTACGACACAGTGAGCAAAAGAACAGACAGCATTACAAGAAACATTCCTCCCATCAAAGAATGATCTTAACAACCGGTTTATATTTTGTTCATACAGACAAATGAACATGCTGTGACAAAAATGTGGAATTTCCTATCTTAGAATGTTCTGCATGAGATGACAAAATGTAAGATGACATTTCAATGAACATGCTGTAGACCAGCCCAAATGCATTCTTGACATTTCTTCTTGTCATTTGTAACATGGTTTTAATGGCAATCTCTTCATACTAATATACATGTATTATTATGTATATTAATATTAAATGCACACCCACAGAAGAGCACATTTGTGATGAATCTATGAGGGAAACCCTCCTGCTGAATGAAGTCGAGCCCTGGTTGCCCTGACTCTTTTATCCTCTCCTAGAAAGCACCAGTTCTAGAGGGATTTGCACTGGCCCTCTTTTCTTTCTTTTTTTTCTTTCTTTTTTCTCAGTCCACTGAGTGAAGCGATGTCTATTTTTGGCATCACATGACAGACTACAGCGTACCAAAGAGCCAAAACTCACACGGTATCCTCCAAGCCTACAGCCAGGTGACATAAGGGCCCACTATGTGAACAAAACAACAGGCTGCTGTTTTCAAACACAACTTTTGGAATTGGAAAGCCTGATGCTATTATTTCCACATCTTTCAAAACCCACAACGGGCCTCTCTTATGCTATGTGAAGCAGTTTAGGGAGACATTGCGGTCCAGAGAGCCAGACTTCAGAAATTAAAGAATTAAGGATGATAGAAAGCGAGAGAGTCCATCCATTTTGATGAGCTTAGATCAGTCTGTGAAGATTCAACCTGAGATTCAATCAACAGAGTTTCAGCTCTAAACCTCTTATCAGCAGAATGTATCACTGGAATTAATGCTGATAATTGACTAAATTCATTAAAATCTGTCTGAGTCAAGGATTACTTTCTTCAGTCAAGTGAAAGTGAGCCTGAAGTTAAGTCTAGACGTCTGAAGCTCTGAAAGTTGTTCTTGGCAGCTCTACTTTGACCTCAGCTGAAAGTTTCAGCCTGACATATTGAAAATTTATAAAAACAAGTGTATTTGTCATGTCATATTTTTTTTATAATTTTAAAATAAAACAATTTCCTACAACAATTTTTATAAATAAAATGTTTGGTAACACTTTACAATAAGGTTTAATTTGTTAACATTAGTTTATGTATATTAACTAACATGAACTAACAATGAGCAATACATTTGTTGCAGTATTAATCTTTGTTAATGTTGGTTAATAAAAATCCAGCTGTTCATTGTTTGTTCATGTTAGTTTACAATGCATTAACTAATGTTAACAAATACAACATTTGATTTTAATAATGTATTAGAAAATGTAGAAGTGCAGTTCATTATTAATTCATGTTAACTTATTGTAAAGTGTTACCAAATGTTTTGTTATTACTGTCATCAATACATCATACACTAGCAAAATGGTTTATACTATTTATTGGTATGTGACTTTGGCACTTTTTCTCCATGGAGAGGTTGTACTTTTCCCATAATTCTCTGTGAATACAGGCTTTATTTCTTGGCATTTACTGTACACAAACAACTGGGTGAAACCAGCAAGGATATGGCAGTTAGGAAACTAGCCAGGAATTAACCAACTGCCAGGAAACATTTACAGAGTTTCTGCACCTTACTAAATCCTAGCAATCGAGCATGATCCTCAGTCATCACTGCTCTTAACAACACACATTCACAGAGGAAAAGGAGAACACATCTGGTCCATATTGGAACCAGAGAAAAATGAGTCCAAGCCAAACTAATTATTCAGCACCACAGAAAGGTATTAATACAAAAGATATTTACTTGCGTCATTGTAAGGTTACATGTGGGTTAGTCTTGTCTAGCCAGATCTTTGGCAAAAATCTGATCCACATTGCTGCTTATTCTGGACAAGAACCATCTGCTTACACTGGATCTTACATCTGTCTGACACTTTTGACCCCTTGGGAAAACTATGAAATGAAATGAACTACATGTCCGCATTGTCCTTTTGACTTCTGTATGTTCTGTTTTTAAACATATTTTTCTATTATTCTATTCGTTATACATCTATATATTTTTTTTTCATTTACAATTCTACTCTTCATTATTTTATGTTTTAAATAAGTAAATATTACTGTGAGCACAGAAAATCAGCATTAGAATGATTTCTGAAGGATCATGTGACAGTAATGAAGACTGGAGTAATGATGCTGAAAATTCAACTTTGCCATCACAGGGATAAATTACACTTATACGGTATATAAATGAAAACAGTTATTTTAAATTGTGATACTATTTTACAATATTACTGTTTTTGATCAAATAAATGCAGCCTTGGTGAGCATGAGACTGCATTAATATCCACAAACCTTTGAACTGAAAAATGACAGATAAGTATATAGTCAGTCAACTGCTGATCATTATTGTCAAATGTGAAATTATACTCCATCAGCCTTGCAAAAAGTGTCTTACAAATAGTATCATATTTAAAACAGTTTAGTTGCTCTTCAATTGTTCATTCAGGACAGGTACCTTTAATGGTACATGATTGTGTACACTTTCATTATAAATGATTGCATATTATTATAGAGTTAAAATAACTTTTTAGATATGCTTTTAGATGCATTTATGCAATTGGTAGATGTTTTTATTCATGCATTACCTGGGAATCAAACCTATTACACAGGATTTGCTTTTGCTCCCTGTTTTACTGTTTGAGCTACAGGAAAATATATATAAAACATTTGGTGAAAACTCCAATGATATACAACAGATGATTTCCTATAGGCTATATATAATGAAATAATAACAATATTGTTTTCAATCCATGATTTTAAAAATGGTCAAGGAGTTCTTCTTTAGAGTTTTTATTCTCTCAGCTGAACAACTGTGGATACATGTATTGAGCACACTTTGATGGGCTGTATGAACACTGCGATGTCATGCCATATATTGGCTGTAATGATGAGTCATATGTGTGTGCTCACTGAAGAGTTGGTGACTCAGTGGCTCTTTCCACTGTTTTATTGGCAGCTTACAGAGCCTGTAGTTGCAGAGCAAGGTTGTAAAATGGATAATGTGCGTGGCTGTAACAGAGCTAATTTGCAATAGAACGAATGAACATACTCTTTAAACAGGCTAGAAGCTTTGCCTTTGAAATAACTATATTTATCAAGTTGTTGATTGTTCCTGTGCATAAGTCAGTGTTAGCATGAAGGAGAGAGAGCGATGAAGAGATAGGTCTGTGGTGGGCGTTTGACTGCTCTTGAGGAGCCAACGTTGTGGGAGGGATCCCAAAGTGCACACACGCTCCTCGAACGTTGGCAAAAAAAACATTTACCCAATATCCAAGCAATGGCTATGATGATTGCATAAGATTAAGATAATTTTTGCCAGCTAAAATGTTCGATAAACATTTTTGAGTCTAGCAATATGAGGCATATGTGCTCCAGCCCTTTTTCTGAATCAGATCGGTTAGATCACGACTCTGCTGTTGCTTTGAAGCACTAGAATATCAGACATGAATACAAGCACGCTAAGTGCTGCCTAAGGCTTAACCTAACCTGTGGTGACGGACTGCTGGAGCTCAAGAGAGGGGAGGAGTGACCCGGTCATTCACACAAAAGTGAAGTGCACCAGATACACATTACACTGACAAAACCTTCCCCTGGAACCTGGAGATTTGTTTATAGCTTTCATCCAGAAATAAAAGTCACTAGGTGTACATTTTACATTATGTGAAAATATTTGATTTGATTGATATATTACATTACATTACATTACATTATATTATTGGTAACACTTTAGTTTAGGGTCCAATTCTCACTATTAACTTATTAGCATGTATATTACTATTGGCTGTTTATTACTTATACAGCACATATTAATGCCTATGTCATAGTTAATAGTTAGTTAATAGTGAGAATTGGACACTAGTCTAAAGTGTGACTATATTATATTATATTATATTATTAAATATTTACTTAAGAAATACAAGACACTAATATGTACTTTTAACATTATGTGGATTATACAAATGCATTTTACAAATAAAATAATTTGACAAGTATATATTAATAACATGTATATTGTATTATTAATAAATATTTAATGATTATAAATATATACATAGTATATATTATAAATATAATTTCAATCGCATTTATTTATTTTCTTGAATTCTATTTAGTTTAATAAAATATCTGGACAAGATCATGATAATGTTTATGAATTATAAATCAGCACAGGTGTATTCATCTTCACAGAGTGATACAGGAGAAGGTCAGAATACACCTCTGCTGTATGTCATTATTTAAAGTCAGCCAAAGAGTTCATCGCCCACAAACTCATCCACATTTCACTGATGACTGTGTCGTTATGAAACCGTTGCCGTGGCACTCGTTCTTTGGCAGGAGTGAAGGTTTCCAGGCTGTCAATGTATCAATGCCAAAATATTACAAAAACAAACAAACAAATAACATGGAATAGGTCCATAGGTACAGAGAGGTCAGGTAAATGTATGCATCCGGATTTGTCATAAATCGATGATTGAAGTCATCATATTTTGATGATGAATAAATGATATTTAAATTATAATATTTAGTCATATTTAGTAAATATATAATATATAGTAATAATAATATTTAGTAAATATATAATATATAGTAATAATACTACTGTTCAAAAGTTTGGGGTCAGGAGGAAGTTTTATATTTCTATAAATATTCACCAATGCTGCATTTATTTGATCACAAATACAGTAAAAACAGTAATATCGTGAAATATCATTACCATTTAAAATAACCGTTTTCTATTTTAATATATTTTAAAATGGAATTTATTCCTAAACTATTTTTTCAGCAGCCATTACTCAGTCTTCAGTGTCACATGATCATTCAGAAATCAGTTTAATATGGGTTTTTTGCCAAAAAAAAAAAAAAAAAAAACTTTTTTAAAATGGTTGTGCTGCTTAATATTTTTATGGTAACCGTGATACAATTTTTAAGGATTCTTTGATTAATAGAAAGTTCAAAAGAACAGGATTTAATTGAAATCCAAATCTTTTATAACATTGTAAATGTCTTCACTGACACTTTTGATCAATTTAATTCACCCTCTTTTTTATTAATTTTAAGATATTTTATTAAGAAAATTATTACTTTCTGGCCCTTTTGAAGGGTTACATTTGAAGGCTGTATCTTAAGAATATTTTAATATTCCTGTCTGTTCTACCCTCAAAGCTATTGTGTAACTTAAAGCAATTTAGTATTGCCATATACTCTTTGTCATAAAACGACATGAAAGTGAGTAAAAGAAGGCACAATTTTCATTTTCGAGTAAGCTAACCTTTTACAGTGCTGGTCAGAATTATTTGCCCCCTTGGTAAAAATGATCAAAGATGGCTGTAAAAAATAAATCTGCATTGTTAATCCTTATGATATTTTATTTAAAAAATGAGCAAAAATCTAACTTTCATTGAAGTAAAAGAATTGAAAATGGGGAGGGAAATCACATTATGAAATAAATGTTTTTCTCCAAAACACGTTGGGGAACAGTTATTTGCCCCCTTTTATTAAATACTTTTTACAACCTCCTTTTTCCAAGATAACAGCTCTGAGTTTTCTCCTATAATGCCTGTTGAGTTTGAAGAACAACTAACAAGAGATCAGAGACCATTCCTCCATACAGAATCTCTCCAGATCCTTCAGATTCCCAGATTGTGAGTAAGTGATTTGATGAGACCTTTATTAGCTTTAAATCCGTGTTCCACTCAGATATTAGGTGACGTATGCAAAAGGGCAAGCTGGATACATATGTCACTGCAGGTCTGAAGTAGGTAAGACTAGGATGCTGGCTTTCATTCAGACACTGGCTGGGATGTGACCTGGATTTGGATGTGCTTTGATACAGACGACTGATGGGGGATCAGTTTATCACAACGAGCAGGAGCATTGGCAGTATTCTGTAAAGGGCAAATAACACACATGGTAGACTATACGTGATCATTTTAGCTTTTGAGCCTCTGCACTACATTGGAAGAAGAAAAAAATACATTAGTTGAATACTGCACTCTTAAAAAACAGCCAGTGATTTTACAATATAATTAGAGCTGTTTTTGATTGAGCCAAGAGGGCCAAAGTGAAGCCAACTACACTAAATGACAAGCATTATATGTGAAAGTCAAGACATTGCAGAGAGTTTTTTGACTTTCAGTAGTTACCCTTTTATGATTCACTGGAGGCAGATCAGATACATTTTGCCCAGATGTGATGCAATGACAGCGTAACATCATCCAAAGGAGACACCTGCTTTGGTCAAAGAGTAAAACTCAAAGACCCTTTATTAAGAGACATCATAAAAAAAGTTTATTTTGCTAATATGGGTTAATGATACAAATATGAGAAGCATCTCTAAGGACAAATGTGCCATCTGTTTGCAGCATGTGTGAGTCTGTCTTTTGCCACCCAGCACAATGTCAGGAGAGCACTCCCTGTTTACGCATCTCCTGGAATGAACTGGACTAAACGCCTTCTTTTTTTGTAAAAGGTGCACTTCATTTCAAAGTATTTAAAATAAATTACAACTTTAAAGACACATCAGTGACCTTGAAAAAATGTATATCTGTGGGTGAAACAACAATTTACTTGGTATTAACTTGTGATTCACAAAAGAAGTATACAGTGTTGTGACCAATGTTGGGGGTAACACATTACAAATAAAGCAAGTTACATAACCAGATTACTTTTTTCAAGCAACTATTAAAGTAACGCATACTTTTAAATCTACAACAAAATATCAATTACAACAAATAGTTACTTTGTTTTCCCATTTATTGACAGACACCTCTCCTGTCCCCATGTTGAGAGATATCGGGAGTAAAGGTGTTGTGTGCGCTGTGTGAACATGATGGTTATTATAGTTCTAGACTAAATGTGAGCATTCATTTAATCACCTCACTTACACAAAAAGAGATTCAGTATTCCTGAAAATGAATATAAACTGTAAAATGCAAACTCAAAATATTTCTCAAACCTGTAATAACTAAATATGTAAAAAAAAAAACACAAATATACTTTGTATTTAATCTCACTTTATTTACCAATGTCTTTGCTGCTGACCTTTGATGATTCAGTTCAAACATATAAGCAATAATGACTTCAGATAAACATCACATTATGGTTGCATTGCTGAAGAGTTTTGAACTTCTCTTGCACCCTATTCTTCTGCATTCCACAATGGCAGCATAGCAGAAAGGATTGTTTGAGCTGCACCCTCTATTGTATATGCGTGATTTTGCATTTTCTTTCGCATTTGCACTTTTGGTGTGAAAGGGCCTTTACATTTTCCAAAAAAAAAAAAAAAAACTTGCTAAAAAAACAAACAAGAAAGCCAAGCCCAGGTGAGAAAAAGTAAATGCAAAAGTAATGTGATGAGTAATGCAATTAGTTACTTTTTAAGGGAGTATCACGATATTGTAACACATTACTTTTAAAAGTAACCTTTCCCAACGCTGGTTGTTACCATAGATAGACTGTTAAAAATATGGACAAAGCGTCTGTGACATCACCCATAGACTTCTGAAGAACGGTTTTGAGGCCGTTTATGGGGGGTATGGGCGGCGCCATATTTCAATACAAATGTTCAGAAAGGATAACTTACAGGTATGATGTGTTGTGTCAGATCATGGCCGAGACGTCAAATTTCAGGAATTCCACTCGGCGCAGCCTATGCTCGTTGTCAGCTGTCAATCAAGCAGTCAATCGCGCCCTTATTTGTCATACATTTTATATCTAAATACGATCTAAACTAACGAGTTAGAAAAAAATTCACCCCCCTCACAGTTGTCAGGCACTCGGAACCTATCGAAAAATACAATAAAAGTCCATGGGACCAACCTGTAAAAACATGAATTTATGCTGTGAAAACGGACATTTTAACATGGGGGTGTATGGACATTTGCTCCCTTTTGGGACCTTCCCCTAACGGATTTTCGATGTATTGCAGTTTTTCACACTTCCGGGTAGGCTTCATTTTTCAGATTAGAATGTTGCCGCTTGGTTGTTACAAGAACACATTGATTAACATTACAATTGTTAAATGTGAAATCTTATAAATATGAGCTATTGCAACTCTACATATTGAAATTTTACACAGTCCAGTCTTATACAGTCCTGGGTGTTATTCGGCCCTTCATGAATAAATAATGTGAAATCCACATCTGTTGTGATATTCTCATGTGTGTGATGTGTCTGTGGTAGCTGCTGGCATCTTTGTGTTGTCCTGGCAGCCTCCTAAAGGGAAGACCACTAGGTATGAGACAGCTCTCCATCTGCCTCCTGTGCCAAAGCTAGCAGGGCCCCTCCGTCTTATTCGGCCCTGCCGAGTTTACAGTCCTGGTGGTGACTGGCATCAATAGCAGTCTCACGCTGCTACTGAATCATGAAGCATTTCGCACTGAAGCGAGAGAGTGTGTGTGAGACTGAGGACAGATTGAATGATTGTAGCCATGTACAGTCATGCCGGTTCACGGCCGGTGCACTGTGAAGCACTTAGCAGAGTCTTACAGGCGATTACAGGGACTTCTCGAGTGGCAGATATCAAATGCTCCTTTATTTTTAAATAAGAGCTTAAAGGAGTTTAGCTATCTTTACGGGTCATCTCTCTGTTTTGTTAATAATGAAATTAGATTATTTAAACAAGCATAAAGCAACAAAAAAATATGTCTTGATATGAATTCAACAAAGATAATATGATGAATACATTGATAGTGTTAATAAATGCAATAAAGAAAATGTAGTAGGGAGTCTTTATTCTATTTCTAGATTTACTTACAGGCCTTTCCTGTTTCCATTTTCAGTCATGCTGTAAGTCTGCTCTGTAATAAAACTTTTGCATCAAATACAGTAGCAAAACATACACTTTAAGAAAAACATCATCTGTATTTTTTGCCCATTATGCTATTCATGTCTTTATCTGAATTAATTTTGGTCTGATCTGCTCCTACAGTAGTTTCCTTATTCCCTGCTCTATAGGGGCAGACAATGTGACCTTGGGTTTGCCATGCCTCGATTTGAAGTGTCAGCTGAACCTCAACTTTATTCAGGGTTTGCCGCTCTTATGAATCAGACACACATTGTATAAAATATGAGATGACAAAAAGCATCACAGAAAAACCATTCCAACTACAGGAATGTTACATAGACAAATTCACTTCATGATTGAAGGGAACCAGTTGCTTGTAAGCAGTGATTTATTTGTACAATATATATACAGTACAGGCCAAAAGTTTGGACATATTACTATTTTTAATGTTTTTGAAAAGTTTCTTCTGTTCATCAAGCCTGCATTTATTTGATCAAAAATACAGGAAAAAAATTTAATATTGTGATATATTATTACAATTTAAAATAATTAGTTTTCAATTTATTATACTTTAAATTATCATTTATTTCTGTGATGCAAAGCTGAATTTTCAGGATCATTACTCCAGTCTTCAGTGTCACATGTGACATCCAGTCTATCACATGATCCTTTAGAAATCATTCTAATATTCTGATTTATTATGAGTGTTGGAAACAGTTCTGCTGCCTAATATATTTGATGAATAAAAGGTTAAAAAGAACTGCATTTATTCAAAATAAAAAAATATTTTCTAATAATATAAATCTTCTTTACTAACACTTTTTTATCAATTTAACACATCCTTGCTGAATAAAAGTATTGATTTATTTCAAAAAAAGAATGAAAAAGATTATTTTATTTTATTTTTATTCATCAAAGTATCCTAAAAAAGTATCACAGGTTATGAAAAAAATAGGCAGCAGAACTGTTTCCAACTTTGATCATCATATTAGAATGATTTCTAAAGGATCATGTGATAGACTGGAGTAATGATCCTGACAATTCAGCTTTACATCACCGAAATAAATGATAATTTAAAGTATAATAAATTGAAAACCAATTATTTTAAATTGTAATAATATATCACAATATCAAATTTTTTTTCTGTATTTTTGATCAAATAAATGCAGGCTTGATGAGCAGAATAAACTTCTTTCAAAAACATTAAAAATAGTAATGTGTCCAAACTTTTGGCCTGTAATGTATGTATATATATATATATATATATATATATACAGTGGGGAGAACAAGTAGGCAAGCAGCTTGGTGAGAAGGCAACAACTGTTGGCGCAATTATTAGAAAATGGAAGAAGTTCAAGATGACGGTCAATCTCCCTCGGTCTGGGGCACCATGCAAGATCTCACCTCGTGGGGCATCAATGGTCATGAGGAAGGTGAGGGATCAGCCCAGAACTACACGGCAGGACCTGGTCAATGACCTGAAGAGAGCTGGGACCACAGTCTCAAAGAAAACCATTAGTAACACACCACGCCGTCATGGATTAAAATCCTGCAGCGCAAGCAAGGTCCCCCTGCTCAAGCCAGTGCATGTCCAGGCCCGTCTGAAGTTTGCCAGTGACCATCTGGATGATCCAGAGGATGAATGGGAGAAGGTCATGTGGTCTGATGAGACAAAAATAGAGCTTTTTGGGCTAAACTCCACTCGTCGTGTTTGGAGGAAGAAGGATAAGTACAACCCCAAGAACACCATCCCAACCGTGAAGCATGGAGGTGGAAACATCATTCTTTGGGGATGCTTTTCTGCAAAGGGGACAGGAAGGATGACTGCACCGTATTGAGGGGAGGATGGATGGGGCCATGTATCGCGAGATCTTGGCCAACAACCTCCTTCCCTCAGTAAGAGCATTTAAGATGGGTCATGGCTGGGTCTTCCAGCATGATAACGACCCGAAACACACAGCCAGGGCAACTAAGGAGTGGCTCAGTAAGAAGCATCTCAAGGTCCTGGAGTGGCCTAGCCAGTCTCCAGACCTGGGCCCGTATTCATAAAGATTCTAATAATCCTCTCAGAAAACTCTTAATTTAGCTTAAAAACTTTTACGTAGGAGTCTTAGCTTAAGAGCAATTCGGGACCGATCTGAGAGCAACTCTGAGTAAGGAAAAGACAAAAACTTTCATCTTAGTGAGGAGGCGGGGTTGACCCCGTTGCTATGTATGACACAATCTTTTGAAGACTATGATTGGTTGGTTGTCCAAGAAGGGAAAAAAAAGTGATTTTAAGTATAGGGTCTATTCTAAGCCTTCACTTTGAAATTACATGCGTAATTTTTCCTATTTGACCGTTCTCACACACACACACACACACACACACACTCACACACACATTATATATGTGTATATAAATCCTTTTTATTTTTATTTACCATGGTATGGTAATAATGTATCATGCATGCTGTTAATTTCCTATAAGGTATTTGCTTGGCTTAGAATGATAAAAATTGTTCCACTCTTTCCAATTATTTTCCACTGATTGCTGGCATGTCTATTTAAGTGGTGGTTTGAATGTTGGTTTTAATGTATCAAACATGGAATTTTCCCAGCTGCCAAATATCGTAATGTAGTGATTACTTTCATTGCTGGCGCTATGGCATTTCTGTGCTGTGTTGGAGATGTTAGCGTGTCTCTAATAAGATCTGTCACAAACATGATCCCTGCACGATCTAATATATAGTGTCTTATTAACTCACTGTCATCCATTGTCTGCAACACATTTCTTCTCCCTCTTCTTTCTGCCATTTTCTCCTCTGCTAAAGAAACTCTTAAGCCTCTTAAAAGTCCTCGTCCGTGCTCCTAACAATTTTGACCTTAAGACCTCTTTTAAGGGTTAAGATGCTTTCTGAATGACTTTTTTCTTTACTAGGATTTTTCCTTTAATTTTAAGAGTAAACGCCCACATTTCTAAGAATTTTCTTAGAATTGTGTCACTAGGAGCTACTTTTTGCATTAAGATTCTTTATGAATACGGGCCCTGAACCCAATAGAAAATCTTTGGAGGGAGCTGAAAGTCTGTATTGCCCATCGACAGCCCCGAAACCTGAAGGATCTGGAGAAGGTCTGAATGGAGGAGTGGGCCAAAACCCCTGCTGCAGTGTGTGCAAACCTGGTCATGAACTACAGGAAACATATGATCTCTGTAATTGCAAACAAGGGTTTCTGTGCCAAATATTAAGTTCTGCTTTTCTGATGTATCAAATACTTATGTCCTGCAATAAAATGCAAATTAATTACTTAAAAATCATACAATGTGATTTTCTGGATTTTTGTTTTAGATTCCGTCACTCATAGTTGAACCTATGATAAAAATTACAGACTTCTACATGTTTTGTAAGTGGGAAAACCTGCAAAATCGGCAGTGTATCAAATGTTCTCCCCATATATATATATATATATAAGCTTCAAAAATGTTATGTTTTTAAATCTTAAAAAAAAAAACTTTTATCAAAAATGATTTAATTCATATTTTTGAGTCAGGAACAATGTGTTTAAAAAAGTTTCAATTGTTAAATAATTGAAAATAATTGTAAAAAAAAAAAATAGAATAACAATAGACAACTTTTTTTTTTCTTTCATAAAGGGACATTCATTGCAGTTGCACCACCTGACTTTTGAAACTTTTGTAAGATATTTTATATTGTATGATGTTTTATGTTTTGGTTTAACATACCAAAACATAAAATAATATTTATTATTTGAATGTACTGAAAATTAATTAATTCAAATTAATTTTTTAGAATAAAGAGATATATGTCATGAATTTATCAGATTATTTTAAAAGGAAATGATGCAAGTGGACAAACATATACACGTCATGTCAATGACCCATATACACATATATAATTTTTAGCATTTTGTTTATCTTGCTGGTTTATTTGTTCTCTGTAATTAGCTAATAGCACCAGATTGCATTCTTGCTGGGTTTATTTCCCTATATTTTATAATGCATAAAAATAAAATAAATAAAAAACATGACTGCTGTACAATATATTGCAGTTATTAATATTCTGGTTCCTGATAACACAGGTACACTTTATCACCACAAGTCAACTGTTCTATACATTCCTAAATCTTAGATATATGAACCAGCGCAGGCAGTGTGACAGAATAGCTGAAGTGCACATTAAGATCACATCTTATGTTTCTGGGAGTGATGGCAGCAGAGAGGTTGAGTTATGCACACAAACCTTGTACACTCATAAGATAAGTGGACCCTGGAGCAGCTCTTGGAGAGTAGCCACAGGATGGATGTTTTAGAGGGATTTACAGTATGGCTTGTAAACATTTTTAGGCTTGATGCCAATAAGAAATAGATGTAGCTGCGCTGAAGAAGGCGAGAGAGTTCCTCTGATCTAACCTAACCATGAACTCCTCGCTTCACCCGAGGAATAGGTACCATCAGATCAGTTTTAACCAGCCATTACCAAGAATTGGAATGTCAGCACACTCGTTTACAAATCTCTGCAAATGCGAGACAATAAACAGATGTTCAGGCAGCGTTATAGTGTGTGTGCTATGTGTTACTTTGCACGTCACTGAATCGCTTTCACACTCGAGTATTCCAGATGGAGATAGAACTCAGTACTTCACTGAGGCAAAATGTTTGAAGCCTAAATAGTGAATGCAGATCTCAACCCAGCATGTGAGATCTTTTTTATGAATATATTTATTTATTTCCATGAGTGTTCCACGACCAAGCAGCAAACCCTCTGCAGGTAGTCCTGTTCATCACAGAGACAGCATGTGGATCTGAGCTTAGCCAAGTCCAATCCCAGCCCCTCTCCGCCTGTCACTTAGCCAGCACAGTGTGACACATTCAAAGCCTCTCCACTATTCATTAGCATAGAGGCTCTTTAGAATGAAATAAATATCTTTTCCTGCCTCATCAGTTTGAATTTGAGGAAGGAATGGTTACGTAAGTCAGCTAAATTTATCAATGCTCATTTTATGCAAAGCTCAAGCTTACAGGCGGAGCCTGTGCGGTATTCCAACAGGAGGATGCCTTTCGTTTTCCTCCAAGCCATTTTATTCTATTTCTGTCCGTGAAAAGAAGGGAGGAAATGATGCAAAAAAAAAAAAAGACCATTTTAAGCAAGGATTTCTTTGGTTTTGGAGCAAATATTAGCTTGTTGTTGCTGTCCGTCGAATTAGGCATCCATAAGAAATTCATTTATGACTTTCCTTACTTTTTTTTAGGGGCAAACCACTGCAAGAGAAAAGAGAACATATACTGTATACTCTGTCATTAAAAAAGCTTTGTACATGGCAAAATGAAAAAGAGTGTGTGTGTGTGTGTGTGTGTGTGTGTGTGTGTGTGTGTGTGTGTGTGTGTGTGTGTGTGTGTGTGTGTGTGTGTGTGTGTGTGTGTGTGTGTGTGTGTGTGTGTGTGTGTGTGTGTGTGTGTGTGTGTGTGTGTGTGTGTGTGTGTGTGTGTGTGTGTGTGTGGCTTGAGTCTTTGATAAATGAATTGGTATTCTAACAGTGAGGCTGGAAGTAAACTGCTCTGCTCCCACAGGAAACTGTTAGTGTCCCTCTTTCTTTCTATCTCTCTCTCTTCTCTCTCTGTAAGGCTGAATGATATGCCCCATGCCTGTGAGCTGCTCAGCCGTATACAGGGCTGACTGACAGCTCCCTCAGAGCAGCTTAAGCTAAAACGGGCACAGTGTAACACAGCACAACATAGTTCAACACAGCTCAGCTGAACTCTACACTGCATACCATTTATCTGCACAGGTCAAAATTAGATAAACACAGGACTGCACGTCTAAAGTTCCACAGAGTGGAAGTAAGTAGCGCAAATTTTTGAGAATGCGTTCATGCCATAAATATGAAAAATATATTTTCTCAAAATCAATTAACAAGTTGCACTGATGCATCAGTGTTGCAAGAAAAACAAACATACAGAGTGATCTGTCTAATTGGATTCACAAACAAATGACTCTTACGAAACATTTCTTTAATTGAATTATTCAAAAAGACTCATAAGTTCAGGAGGTACCGGTTTGATTCAGTCTGACGAATCCTTCAGTGAATGAACTCATGGGAGCAGCTAATGAATCATCATTTGACTCACTTACTGAACTGCAAGTTCCATGCCAAAGCATCATTAGTTCAATAAATACATTAGGCGGCTATTATTTACTGTGCAACCAAGAAAGCAATATACAGGGTGCGATTTGTGAAAAAAACAGAGGGGGGGATGTTTTGAAACATTTTTATTCATAAAAATAAATCATGAGAACAAGAACTTCATTCACTGCATTTGCTGCTCTGGACCCTTTTCATTGTTCCCAGCTAGCTAACAAGAGTTTTCGTGCTGAAAAATTACATACTATTACAAATATTTGTACTTGGTGACATTCTGAAAAGCCGTACATGGATCAAAGCTAATGGACAGGATCAGATAAATCAGAGTTTAGATTCTCTGCCCGAGCCCGAATTTGACCCGACCCGACCCGGGCCCTTGATCCAGCACTTGTGTTACAAAATGCAACACGTCACGTGTCATGCTCCTCCACTCGCACGCATCACACCGGCCCGGGATAATAATCTTTAAAAATATTTATTTTGTTTAAAAAATATTCTATATTCTAAAACCTTGTTGAATTAAATTAGAGTTGTAGCCTACTAGGGCTACTCCTCCTAGGCCATCCAAAGTTCATCCAAAGTTCATTTTCTGTGTTCATCATTTTTCACGTTTTATTTTTATTTTATTTTATTTATTTTTTACGTTTCTTCTTTCAGATCCATTTGCGATCCATTTCATTCTGAATAAACAAACAAGGCAGTTTACATGATTTGTCCTTGTTGCATTATTCATTATGATAATAATTAATAAATGCACGCACAATATCCGTGAACTTGATAAATGTTGCAGATATGTTTTACTATGCACAAACAAATGCCTTTCAACTTATGTGTGCAAAATTCAGAAGCAGTAAATGAATGTGCAGCAATTTGTACAAATAGAGTGTCTGTATAGGCCTACTATATGTGTTGTAGCCATTAAATAAGCTCATTTAGTTTCATATTTGTTAAAATATTATTGTTATTTTTTTCCATCTATGTTGATTTATGAAAAGTGAACAGCAGCACGAGTAAGATAGGATGTGCAGTATATATCGGGAGACTTGGAGTGGGTTAGACATGATTTTGACTATTTCATTAAGTTTTGTTTTGTAGAAAGCCTTTCTTTAAAGTGAATTTCGTTCTGTATAAATTGTATCTTAATTTTAATAAATTTTTCATCAACGAATTGCGTGTATTTAATAAATAAGAAGCAAATATAGCAGACAAAGGCTATAATCAGAGGCGCCGCCGCGGTTACTTGCACTGCATGATAACTTGAGCGGATCTCATCATAAATTAACCGAAACTAAGTGTATGCCTCAAAGAGAATATTAAGAAATATATCTAAAGAACGCTTGAAATGTCTTTAAACGAAACAATTCAAAACGAAAAGAAATAGGCAACACTCTGATGTAATCCATGCATTTCTCCATATATGCGCATTCACTACGGAAATGGCGATCGTCAACTTCATCTTTGCTTCATCTCAACTTCCCTGGCGCCACCCCTGGGTTTAAATTGGGCTCGGGCTCATAACATACAGTTAATGTGTCGGGCCGGGCCGACAAAGTCAATTCGCCTCATTCGGGCTTCGCGTCTACCGCGCCGCGCGACACGCATCGCGCCGCAGGACCTCTAGACGCGCGTAAACGCGTCTTTACATTGACTTAACATTGAAATCACTCACGCCAGACACTCAAGAGTGAGTGAGTAATCAAAAAACCTTTGCTTAGCCTCAGTTGAGTAAAACACCGTATGTGCAACTTCAGCACTAACTCTGCTTGTCATCATAGAAACAGATAATCAGATTGTGATGTTTATTCCCGCTTCAGTAATATGCTGCATATGCAGCGTAAAAAAAGACCTGCAACCGTCTCGCAAGTGTTGATAGGCTATTACTCGTGAGGTGTAACCAATCATATAGCGCCGTGGGCGGGACATTGAGCAAGTCTGCAGAGTGGTGGTTACAGAGAGGCTGCGGAGCCAGTCAAAGTAGCGCATTTTAAAATAAAAAGGATTTTAATCAAACCACGGATCCGTGATAAGTTTTGTGATCCGCCTCGCCACTAGTGTAGTAGCACTGATCACTTTGAGGGGGGGATAAATTTATCCCCACCGGGGATAAAAATAATTAAGCAGAGGCAGGGATACATTGACCAGAAAGGGGGAAATCCCACGCATCCCCCCCGGCAAATCGCACCCTGGCAATATATATATATATATATATTCTATCTGCAACTTTTTTTCTTGTTTTGTTGTGCCATAACCCTTTTAGTAATGCAAGTGAAAAGTAGGCATGCCTAATTGAATACTGTGACAAGAAATATAAAAAAGAGAATTACAAGAAAATCAAAATAGAACAAATCAACAATCACATGGCAATTTGTAACTATTGTATGTTTTGGCAAATAGGTGGCTAATTTGTACATTTATGGCTATGGGTGGGTTTGGGGTGGACCTTCATGATTACTTTTTTTTAAATCATACATTTCTGTACATATTTCACCTCGTAAAACTTATGTTTTTGTGTGAGATTGTGTTGGAACCAATGCATCTATTCTTATTTCACTCTAAAAAAGTTTTTTTGTTGTGTCTTGAGATTTATTACCTCTCTTGCTGGGTCCTAGTATAAAATAGTTTGGGAACCCGAGTTATAAAACACACTTCATCACAGAATTCTGCAGTTATATGCACCAGTAATGCTAAACAGGAATTCTAAAAATGTGCACCACAGCATGTCTCAACACAGGGGGCACATCTCAACATGGCATAACTTCAATAGGAAAGTATGACACTTATTCATATAATCCTTAAACTGTCCTGCCAATCAAACCGCATGCTTGCATAAAACCCTCATGTCAGTTGCATTTGCAGCCTTTCCAAGAGATGTTCTCTGCATGCAGTCTCTGTCGCTCCATTGCTATTTCATCCCAAATTACCACACACTCTTCTGTCCTCATTGAAATCAGCTAGTGACTCACTGTAGGATCAAAACTTCCCGTTTTCTCCACATCACCCCCATGCATTATCTCAACCTCCTCAGAACATTCCTCGTTGAAATCCGAGTCCAAAGCTAACCCCCTTCAGCACCAAATGTTTATGCTGCAGCTCTCATAAACGTCTACCCATTGTTAATCTTGTAAGTGTACATGTGAGGATGTGCACGGAAGTGATCACATGACCTCTGCTCAACCTAGCATTGTTGTAAACACAAGACTCAAATTTGATGTCTGTTTTAAATGAGCAATTTTTTTTTTTCATCCAAAGATTGTCAATAGTTGTAACATGTTTTTGAGCTATTTATCTTGAACTTTGATAATTAATGTTCCCATTAAACAGCTTGTTGCTTTGAAATCTACAATGTATCCTTAAACTGTATAAATTAACATTCTCTTTATACTTTGATATAAATTATTTTCAATAGAATTTTTTATTTTATTTTAAGTTTTAAAAAGGTAAAAATGTGATTTAATTTATTACTTTTTCATTAATGTGTCAGTTAAAATTATATTGTGTTTGGATGATGTAAAAATATTATATAATAGATATATTTAAGGGAAAGGTTTTACATCTGCTGATTGATATGATTCCAGATTGTGATCCCAGAAAATTGGTGCTTTTATAACCAACAGCCAACATGATTTGGGAATTCTGTGACATTGTCTCAAGGTCATTTCTCAATAGTCTCTACACAGCTGTGCAGAGAGGCTTTCATTCTCATTTGGTCTGAAACTTAATTTGAAACTCTAATCTCTTGTCTCACGCACACACATGCATACATACACGCATGGCCACCTAGGATGATGAGGGCACTGGCAGGTCATGGGTGTCACAGCTGAAAATATCAGACTGACTCCTGCTGCTCAGGTTCAGCCCAGGCCCCCGATGAGTGGCAGAAGCCTTTGAAAGTGTGTGAGTGTATATGTGTCCGTGATGCATTTGTGCGTCAGTCAGAGGCCTTTCCAAAAGGACCAGCCGCATTGTGTGCTCCGAAAGGTTGAGCGGGCAAATGGAAATATCCAATGTATGTGATTGACAGGGCCTGACACCCTTATATATCACTGTGTTGAATGCTCATAGGAAATATACGTCCCTCCCCCTGAGTCTAAATCCTCTGAGATCGAGCCGCTTAAGCAGAATGCTTCTGCACGACTGTGTTCGCGTACCATTCAGAGGCTTGAATGTACCATTCAGTCGCTCACAATCGGAACAAATGTAACCCGACACCTATTCCGCTGTGAGAAGAACAACTCAGAGTATACAGCGTATATGAATATCTGCAGCTAGACTTGGCTAATACATCATATCAACTTCATAAACTCGACAAATCCAGTTACTCATGTTTGTAGGCATGTTGGAAAGCTTTAGCTGTGAGCAAAAGAGGAAGCCATAAACAGTTTACATTTGATAGTAAAAGAGTGCACCTCAGCCCTAAGGTGCATTTGTAAAAAAGGGGTCTCCCCTGAATAGATCTACCACGTCTCTTCTCTTCTCTTCTCTTCTCTTCTCTTCTCTTCTCTTCTCTTCTCTTCTCTTCTCTTCTCTTCTCTTCTCTTCTCTTCTCTTCTCTTCCCTTCCCTTCCCTTCCCTTCTTCCCTTCTCTCCTCTCCTCTCCTCTCCTCTCCTCTCCTCTCTCCTCTCCTCTCCTCTCCTCTCCTTGTATTTTTGCTCCAGACAATTCACACTGGCAGTTTCCATGACAACAAATAGAAATTTCCCTTCACACCTCATGCGGGTGCATTTCACCGCCAGTGCATCGAAGACAGCGCCCGCCTCCCATGTCACAAACTGTCTGTGCCATGCTCTCGTGCTCCAACCTCCAGTTCTCCCCCAAAAACCCTCCTCCCCGCACTGCTACCCATGTCACTAAGCCTTAGCTCCAAGCTACAGCCCACTAGCTTCTTCAAGGCCTCACGCTGACCGCGAAGGCACGAGTGTCATATAGAATCACGCTCTCTGGTCCTCATTTGCCTATCTCTCGGAGGCTGGTTTGGTATTATGGGTGGCTTAAGATGAGTCCCATGTAAAGAGTTATCAGAGCTGAGAATGATGTCAGTAATTGCACAGAGCGGCTGAGGATGTGCCGTGTGCCCATGGCGGTGTGTGTGCGTGAGTTATGGTTGGCTGAGTACATGCAGTCTTATGTGTGCTGTTCTCTTACAGTTCAATCGTTTCTGCATCAACAGTCTTCTGTCTCTCTGCCAGAGCATTACTTCCATTCACTCTGCCATGCTCCTATTCTTGTTCATACATTTTTTTTCTTCTGCACTCTTTCACAATTTTATCTCTTCCTCTCATTCCCGTGGAACTGTCCCTCGACTGTTATTCTGCTCTGTCATCCATTGTTCAACTCATTTATTTGAGTCTTTTTTTTTTTCACTCTCAGCACCTCTCCCTCTTATCTCCCTCTCTTTGTTTCACATAGTCCTGCAGAGCTACCAGACTGGTCTAACATATATTCATAGCTGCCGAAGGGACCCATTTCAAAAGAGGCTTCTGTTGCCAAGACAGCAGATTTTCTCTCTGCAAATATTACAGCACATTTAAGAGTGAAGTGATGTTGACAGCTCTTTGTACGCCTTATTGTGAAGTAACTCGTTGTGATTACTATCATAGATCAACATAAGTCAACCAGGGTTGAAAGAATTGGCTTCCTTGGATTGGCCACACCCAACAGGAAGTTGAATTGGGATGTCAGGAAAATAAATTTACTGAATTGTGAGGCTTAAAAAGAAAACTCTGTCATGTTAACGTTCAAAGATTACCTTGATAAACCTTTATAGTTAAAATTACAGTTCTTAATGGCTCACAACCTTGATGTCGACGCATGTTTTTAAACTTAGAACTATGACCTTAACTTTGACAAAGGCAACCATAAAGCCATGACCTTTGAACTCAACCTGTCAAAAAGATAGATGGTAGTTAGTGTTGTCAAGGCAAACATTCAAAGCTTATCAATTAAAAAGATATGCATATAACGACGAGGATGCCATTTATTACGCACATATCTCATAAATGATGTTAAACCACAATTGATCTCTTCCTCAATTGCTGTTCAAAGGGGGGAAATAATTTGGCTAAATCTTTCACGGGCCATGACCGACGATCATTTTTGGGCAAATCAAAATTTTGATTATCACTTGATTGCTTTAATTGCTTGAAAATCAAACGCCGTCTGGAGAGGCCCTGGGAAAAGAGCTGGTAATTAGGGTACAGATTCGTGATGAGCAAAAGGGCACAATAGCATAGCAGGAGAGAGATTGGACTTTTATCTGTGGATGAGTTGGGGGAACCTAAGAATGGGGGAGATTAGAGTGAAAAGAGAGGAACGGCACAGAGAGAGGTTAAAGGAAACTGTTGGAGCGTTAAATGGTGTCAAATTTCTAGGGACAGTAACAGGCCGGGCATTATGTTTCCAGCAGCATTAGGGATAAGGCTAGCCACTTACTGCCACGTTTCCTGGTAGTGTGAATGCTACAGAATGCCCACCATGTGCTTGGCTATTGTTCTGTGTCAGGTTTAATGTTACACCTTTGAGTGATGTGGCCATTTCCTGGAAGACAGCCACAAGCTCCAACTCAAAGCCAGCAAGACTGACTCCAAACTAAATATAATACTACTCGTGGCCTGTTTCATTCAATGACCTTGCATGAGGGTGATGCATATAGTATCGTGCTCCTCAGACCAAACACGACTAGCACATTGGCGAGCCAGTCTACATAAATGAGCGTATGCACCCTGACTGTTCCAGCCAATGGTAACAAACATGTTCGGACACAGCTAATGCGAATGTGACAGCTGACATTCCACGTCAGAAATGTTACGTAAGTGTGACGAAGCAAGCTGGAGTGGAAGCAAAGACGGGTAGACTTCACTGATTGTTCCGGGTCCTCTGGCAAGTTCACCCCCGTTTTACAGACAACATTGATGGGCGCTAGTCTATAAATATCAGTACCCCAGCGCTGATTTACACCCTGCGTCCGTAGCCCAGAGTCCACAGGCACTGACCTTCAAGGCGGAATGCAAACACACAAAGACAAATCTGTCTCTTTCCATGTCAGCTTCTGCAGTTTACAGTAAATAAAGAAGCCCAAAGAGAGTGGGACAATCTATAATTAAAGTAGAAAGGTCACCTGTACCCTAGTACCTGTTGACTCTTCTCTTCTAGCCACTGGTGACTTTTCCCTGAAGTCAGACAATGGCAGGAGATAAGACTGGGACTAATTAACACCTCATTTATTTTTGGTGCACTGGTGTGGACAAGTGAATGTGCGTAAAAGGGGAAGGACCACATCAACATTCAAGTGTTATTGTGTTTACATCGCTGCATTTGAGCGTATGCGTGTGACCCTAGATGGAGCGTGGCGCAGTGCTATTTTGCTTGCAGGGTGTGAGCTCAGGCACATTGTCTTCAGTGGGAGTTCAGCTACTGCGTCTGGAGCAAATCCAAGAGTCAAGTAATTACTCCATGCAGCTTCCATGTTAAATATTTAAACGCTGCCGTACATGAATGACTGGAGGATCAGGTGTCAAAAACAACTCCATGGGCCCTTGCATCAGAAAATGTCCCTTAATGGCAAAACTCTTTGTCCTCGGTCACAGGCCTTAGTTGGAGACGGCACAGACACATGGCGAGACTTGTAAGATTGTCGACTATATCGACTGTCGCATACACACACAATCTCAGAAGTGGAGCAGGATGAGTGCTAATATAATGAAGATTCATTAAAAAATGCACACACAGAAGAGAGATAAAAAATGACCTTCTTCGTTTTTATTTAATATATTATGTTTTGTTTTTTTAATTTTCAACATTGCACATAATTTCATTTCCATCACATCTCATATTGCTGCCTACAAAATGATATGCATGTAGAAAAAATCCAGAAGATTGATGAATTAACCCCAACAAAAAAAAAGGAACAGAAAGAAAGAAAGAAATGATACAGGGTCTCCGATTTACAAAAAAAGAAAAAAAAAGTAATAAATAAATAACACAAATACATCGTCAATCAGGATGCAAGTTTTTAAAACCAAAGCATCATGCAGAAAGAAATGGCAAGCCCATCCAAAACTCACATGAATAGAGGAACATCTGATTATTTATTTACTTCTTTTAGCGGGGGGAGGGGGTGGGGCGGGGATTCTATACACTTTCCTGCCGTCCGGATTGTTCATCGAACGAACACAGATTCACCGAGCGCATCTCCCTCTGCATGCATGTTAGGGGGCACAAAAGCTGACCCAACACACCTCTCATCAGAGCGGAAATACACCTGTGATTACCAAAATGATCCGATATTAGATTCATATTTCTGGCGTGCGATTGCCTGTGTTTGGTTAGTGACTTAGCTGTATACAGTGCTGTATGATGGACACCAGAAGTAAGTTGATCTGGTAATTGAAAGAGATCTTTTTCAGTCTGCAGTGTTCTCCTGCGGTTTCATTACTGTGTGAGCAGCCAAGCGTTACACTGGTAACTCTGTCCATTACGACACTTTACAAAAGTGAAAAAATGCTTAATCATGATTCTGAAATATTTATCTAAGCTCACTGAAGTCCATTAACAATGAGCAGACAGTCACTTGTACACAAAGTACAATATATTTCATGCTGTAATGAAAGCCACAACAGATTTTTTTATTGTTCATACGTTACATCAAATATCACATTGGTGTACTAAAGTTCTCTTTCTATGATTGCTATATTTTCTAAAGATTCTCTTCAATTTGACTCAGTATCTCTCACACAGTAGCTGGAAATCAAATAGTGATAGTCAATATTAGAGTTTTTTACTTTATATATATTGTAGATGTCAGTCGATACTGAATATAATTTTGTGCATGCTCATTTCCGCCTTTACATTTAGATCATTTAACTTTAAAATACTAATAATTCAATAACACTGTTCAATGTCATCTTGAGCAATCTCATCTCCTTTACATTATAATGTTGTATAGCCTAAATTCACTTGTACCAGCTAAAAACTATTTATTTTAGTTTTATTTCAAAATGTATTCAAACCAAATAGCATATAATCTTAATATCATCTATCAGCCATGACGTAAAAATAATTATTGGTATAATTTTATTGTCAGTGCAACCCTAATAGTCAAACAAAATTCATACTGGTAATATCGTGTGTGTGTGGAACAAATAATTGAGCTTTTAGATATCTCTCCTCCATTGCATTACATATTCCTGTGTAAAACGGTAAATCAGCCACCGTTTAATCGCAGCAAGTTGAATATGAACAAAATAATCGATCAACTCAATGAGAGGATGTGCTGATATGGTCTAACTCATAATTCTGCTTCTTTCACAGGGAAAAGCTTCCTTTTCCTCCAAAGCCAGCTGACCAGTCAGCACTGGCAGAGCATCTCCATGGTAACATAGTCTCACGGTTGGCTGGTAATTCTTGGCTGTTGACTCAGTGTGTAATGAAAGAGCCGTGCGCATCTTGGCCGTGCGGATGTTAAGGAATTCGTTTGTTCTGAAGTGTAAAACCATTCCGATCCACTGCATCGAGCACGTGTCGTGGTGACATCATAATAGCACTAACACATATTTACATATTTAAGTCACATGCAGATCTACAACATGTGACGTGACGCAACGCTCCATGTTTAGTTGCTTCATGGCGCTGATCCACCTGATGATCTCGGCTTCAGTTTATGAAAAGCACTCAGCAAGTGGTCCTCTGCTAGAGAGTCCAGTCAACTAACTAACACACACGCGAAAAAGAGAGAAAGAGCTGAAGAGAGAGAGTCTGCAACCAGCAGGATCTGCTTCCACAAGGTGCACAAAACCATTAAGAATTAAGAGAACGAGAAAAATAGGGCCTGGGACTCGAGAAGGCTAACAGTCAAAAATTAGATCTGACACGTGACCTTGAGGACACAATAAAATAGACATCTGCTTATGTACATACGTCGTGTTTCATGTGCATCTATTTGTACTAGGACTAAATCTCTTCAAGAAATAAAAAGAGGTCCAAACATAGAACATAGATTTTCAGGGTTCGACTTTGGTTATATAATATTCAAGGCTAGATTTAAAAAAATAGATAGTACACTTCCATATAACTTTGCATACAGATTACTTGGATGTATTTCCATGACAACGAAGCAGCTGGTTCATTCTAGAAATAGTTTGTGTTGTAATTCTATAAGATCAGACCACTTTTATCCTAAAATTGACACGTCGCCTATTCAGAGTAGTTCCGACAGGAAAGACAGACAGACAAAGATAGAGAGGGACAGAGAAAGAGAAGACAACTGTGTGCATAAGTCTGCATGCTTGGTTGCATGTCAGATAGGCAGGAAAGGAGAGCAAAAGACAAAGAACAAAAAAGGAGTGGGAGATGAAAAGAGAGACAGAGACAGGGAGGATTGTGGGGCAGTCATTTCAGAGAGAGAGTATCGTCTCTTTCTGTTGCTGTGTCTCCCAACAGAGAGAGAGGGAGTGTAAGTTAACCTGGAATATGACTTGCAGATCTGTTTATATGTGGCTTTATTGTCTTGCTGTCAATGTGTGGCACTGTAATTTGCAGTCTTCTGTTTGAGGGCACTATTTATAGTGGGTATTGCAAAGAGGCGAATTGAACTGCAATACCAAAATTCCCAGTCCACAACAGCAGAGCAGTGTTATTCCTGTTGCGATAAACGGATGGGCAAGAATTATTAACCAAACTCTGTAGTGGTTCATCGCTGATATTTAAAGAGGATGCAGACTCAGCTCACCATCTGAGCTCTGGGCATCAGTCCAGTAATGCACCATCTCAAATGAATAACCAGCTGTCCACCAAACCTGATGGCACCCACAATTCAACCTTCATCATTTATCTGCACCTTGGAGACCATGAAGGCCACCAAACATATAGGTCTATTATTCCGATAACCATTACTGATTACTGTTTTACTCCACTGGGTGTGAAAGGGACAGTTCACCCAAAAACGATTTACTCACCCTCATGTCGTTCCAAACCTGTATGACTTTCTTTCTTCTGCAAAACACAAAAAAAGGTATTTTAAAGAATGTTTCTGTTCATACAATGAAAGTTAGTGGGGTCCAAAACAACAGTGGACCACATTAGGTATGTTTACATGCACTTATTTTCGTCATTCAAATTTCAGATTCTGAATGTTTCGTTTATATGAACCTTAAACATTGCAATCCGATTGACATATTCGGGGATAAAGGGATAGACCCTGAAGTTGTTCCAAACCTGTATGAATTTCTTTCTTCTGCTGAATACAAAAGAAGATATTTTGAAGAATGTCGGTAACTAAACAGTGGATGGGCCCCAAAGACCTTCATAGTATTTCATAGACTATCAACTGTTTGATTACCGACATTCTTCAAAATATCTTCTTTTGTATTCAGCAGAAGAAAGAAATTCATACAGGTTTGGAACAACTTGAAGGTGAGAAACTGATGACAGAATTTTCATTTTTGGGTGAACTATCCCTTTAAGTAGCAAAAGCCACTGCGATAACATCACTGGAGCTACGCGAGTATAAAGGTAGTTTTTGCCTTCATGATATAGCTAAAAGAGAAAGCTGACATGTATGTCACTATGCTTTTTTTAGCAAATGTTTAGTAAATATAGTCTCCTCCACTGACCAGTTCGTAAGACGTGAGAATTAAACCTACGCACGTTCGTAAGATGTAAACGCAAATAGCACATTATGACAGACGGTATTTATGAATCCGATTGAGAAAATAGTTGGATTCAAGCGTTTCCATGTGTCATTTTTTCCTGTTAATCAAATTACTTCAGGTCTACACCATCCCATTCAATCTGTTCAAAATTTAAATCAATAGAGATGATTACATGTATGTGTTTTAGTCTGACTGAGCCTTCAATCTGACTATAAATAGACTGCATGTCCTGATTTTTCCGAGTTAGACGTGCTCCTGGATCAACATATTCTGGAAAAAATTTTATCCTAACCATGTCCTAACCCTTAAACCTAACCCCTACCCATAAGTTATCCCTAAAATCAGAGGGAAATGACAGGTGAATAACACTGATGTAGAAGCACCTCACCCTGGTTGTAAGCCTAAGCTTGAAATAAACTGTGAATTTATCCCTCAAATCTGATTTGTTGATTGGAATGTTGTTCCAGGATCAACAAAGATGTTGATCCAGGAACATGTTGTACTTGGTGAAATCATGTTCTGCAAATAGATTATTTGGGTGCATGTAAACGTAGCTATTGACTTGCATTGTATGGATAAAAAACACTAAGGTATTTTGCAGAAAAAATAAAGTCATACAGGTTTGGAATAACATGATATGGGTAAGTAAATCACAACAGCATTTCCAGGATCTTTGGGCCAACTATCCCTTTAAAAACATTTAGGGTTTTGATGACACAGACACAGATACTCTAACCTAAAAGCAGACTGTTCTTGATCATTGAAAACTTGAGCCAAAGCAATGAGTCTGGTGCTTAGGGGAATGTGATTTGACCCTGCATTCATACTGTAAATTTGTGACCCGTCCAGACTGACATCATTGAGCACTGCCGCTGAATTTCTCCATTTCAGCTGGCAGTCTTTTGGTTTAGGAAATGAAAAGAGATAAAACTAGATGGAAGAGGCTGCCACAGACAGACAGTAGACTTTCCCTTCTCTTATATTTAACAGCTTTCACCAGGCCTACCACAAAAAAAATTAAAATAAATAAATAAAAGACAAGTGGCAGTATTACACCCAAACAAATATTTCTCTATTATAAGAAAATATTCACATCTGTTCTTGCAAGACACTGATTCACTCATAAAGAGAAAAATGAAAACATGTCAAGCTTTTTTATATAGAAGTCTCCTGCTGCAGGTTCCTCTACATGTAGTGTAGATGTAGTGTACTGTGTCTTTAAGGCATTTATTGGGGCGGATCTTAAACAGTTTGACACCTGGCTTGATGATGGACTTCCTGTCTTAATGCTCAGCGGAGAGGCTGCAGTGTCTGATGTCCAGTGTCTATCTGATGTCCAGCAGTGGCTTCAGTGACACCTGTGTCAACGGGTCCGTCCCGTCCACTTGCCGTCCAGTGACTGTCAGTCATGGCTGTTCCCCTCTGTAGGAGTCCAAAGGCTGTCGGAAATTCTCTCATAGACAAGACTCACAACACTGCAACAGAAAGGAAACAACAAAAGTTTTTGATTACTGACTTTTACCATTTAAATGGTCAACTATCATATTTTGTTATAGGTCCTTCACCTGGCAGAGAAGCAAATTAAAGTAAGAGTTTCCTCAGCGTCATTACGGAGTCAGTATTTACAGTGACAAGTTAGAGCAGTGTCAAGTGACACACAGAAAATTGTCCTGTCTGGCACATTAACCCAGACAACCTTCACCTTTAAAGAACATACAGTTCTTTACCATTGCTCAACAACAACATTAACAACAAGCTAATGAGTTTAAAGGTGAATTAATTCAAAAGTGGCCAACTCAATCCAAAGGGCACTTGAAATGAGCACTCTCAGGGATTATTGTCTCATATGTGGCACAATGATATATTGAATTGGCTCAAAATATATACAATTATATCAAACTGGATCAAAAGTTTGGATCAAATTATTATATATTTTTTTATGTTTTTGAAATAAGTATTTTATGCTCATCAAGAAGACTGCATTTATGTTTTCAAAAATACATAAAAGAGCAATATTGTGAAATATTACAATTTAAAATTTACTGTTTTTTTTATTGTTTTAATATATTTAAAAATGTACCAGTATTTTATTTCTGTGATGGTAAATCATTACTCCAGTCTTCAGTGCAGTCACATGATCCTTCAGAAATCAATATGCTGAATTGGTGCTCAAGAAACATGTATATTCTTATCAATGTTGAAAAAAAGTTGAAAATAAACTGCTTAATATTTTTTTTTTTCAGGATTCGTTGATCAACAGAAAGTTCAAAAGAACAGCATTTTATTTTTGGAACAACCCAGTAGTGTCCCCTTCCAGCAGTGCCCTTCAAGGACACAAACATGCTGTTGGATATTCGCCTTAGGTAATACCATATTCTGCTCGACACAAAAGCAAACTTGTGCACATTATAAACACATATAAATGGAAAAACACTTCTGAAAATGAAAGTATGTTATAAATCTATAACACTATAAAGGAGATGTTAGGCAGAATGACAGCCGATTGTTGTCCAATTATGTGTAAAGACAATTATAATGTAACAATTTTTTTTTTTTTTTTTTTTTTTTATAAATGCTGTTTTTTTAAACTTCAACATTGATAACAATAAGAAATGTTTCTTAAGCACCAAATCAGCATATTAGAATGATTTCTGAAGGATCAGGTGACCCTTAAGACTGGAGTAATGATGCTGAAAATTCAGCTTTGCCATCACTTACATTTTAAAATATATTAATAGAAAACAGTTATTTTAAATTGTAAATTGTAATATTTTAAATTGTAATAAAATGTCTTAATATTTCTGTTTTCACTGTATTTAATAAATGCAGCCTTTGTAAGCAGAAAAAAAATCTTTGAAACAAAATGTAAAACATTTTTTTACACAATGTATTTTAATCATTTTAATTATCTATATAGCATTTAAATCTATAAAAGAACTGAAGATAATTAGAGTTTTGTGTAGTTGTGTAGTTGAGTAGATACTGTAAATGCTGTAATTGTGCATGATTGCTTTATTTATTATGGCAAACTTCAACTAGGAAGTCTAAGCTACTTGAAATGCCTGTTTGTTTTTTCTAATTCTCCTCTTACATCTGAATTCTTAATAAACACTAAAGTAATAAATAAACACTGGCACACTGTTGGGCTAGCAAGCCATCAAATGTGTGAGATCTATTTCTATGCTGAGAAGTCAAATGTATAAAAACAGCCAAGCATATGGTCTAATCAAAGTGTAATATTTTGAGTTGATTTGTGCCACTGGAAACAAGCGTACCCTCAGAGCCCCTGACTAACAAATACATTCTCCCTCTCCCTCTCCCTCTCTTTGCATACTCTCCTCTTTTTCCTCTCTCTACTAAACGACGTTCATATTTTCCTGGCACAGGAGAGGTCAAAACATGACTGAATAAGGAATTGTCCAGTAATTGAGTCCAATTTTCCTTTTTCTGAGACATTTCATTCCGCAGCTAATTTTAGCTCTCCTGCACAGACTTTTTGTGTGTGTTGTGAACAGGGATCCAACAACAACCACAAATCCCATGAACTCTGGCGAGGTTGAAGCAGCACTGCTCAGATTTACAGTACAGCTGGGATCAACGACGAGAGAACGCATACATTTAGATTCAGGATAATAATCAAAATAAGTCATTTTAACAATAATGATATGTCATATACACACGTCACTCTTCTTTTTTGTACACAAAATGAAATAATTATTTATTTAATAATTATTTACACACTAGTTGTCCACCAATTTGATAGAATAAGCAGCGTTCCGAGAGTGTTGATATACAGTCCAGCAGAATTGGGACTTTTTCATTGTTTGTTACACTCAGCCTGTGTATTAGTGATGGGGATTTTTCAGTTTTTCCTATTTATTTCTTCTTTATGTTTTCTATCTGCAGATTTCATCAATATGCCAGTAGGTGGCGACAAGTGAAGAATCATTCATTCACTTTTCAAAATCACTGATTCGTTGAAGAATGAATCAAGTGACTGGTTGCATCTGAAATCGCATTTTTCTCTACTATATAGTAGGCGAAAAAAAACTGTATGTGACAAAAGAAGTCTGTCAGAATTTACAGTACTGTAAAAGAGTAGGCAAAAAGTACCCCAATGACCTACTACTTTCGGAGAGAGAGCATGATTAATTTGACTGTGGCTTTTATGGGCAAAGCACAAATATACAAAGTAACTGATAATATTCTGTCTATTACATTAAGTAACGTAAGTTTTGTTTATTGAACTGCTGTATCCTACAAAAGCTAGATCACACTCGCAACTGTGCTGTTGGTCTGAACGTCAACACAGCCAATATCAACACAACTATTATGATACTCAGAAACAACAGCAATCTTGCTTGTGTTATACTACTAAGCCTACATACAGTATATTATAAATATAAATCTGGCCATAACAACAATAACAAAAAATTAACACAAGAGAACCTGTAGGTTTTTCTAAAAATAAATAAATAAAATAAAATAAACTCATTCCTGATATGACCATCATACACATTAAATCAAAAACAAAATGTCCACAGCAGAAATTCACATCATTTACTGCAGATCTATCCTGAGCAATGAGCAATGCATCGCTCTTTGGCTTGCTTGAATGCCTACATAGCTGCTGTTGTTTTTCTATTTCATCTCTCTGACTCTCTCTCTTCTTATCCCTCTTTCCCTCTTGGCTGCCGTCCCTGTAGCAGGCAGAGCATGTAGTAAGTATGTGACAAAGTGTAGCACTGAAACCCTCGGCATTCTGATGTATTGGGGGGTGGGGGTGTGCACAATGGAGGCACATGTGGCTGATGTGCCTCTGAGTCATCTGACTCTATGACAGACCGTCAGTGCGAATTAGCGGCATCCCGCTCACTGTGGCGGGGGCTATGGAACATCATTAAAGCAAAGACGTCCTCCGCCCCCCTCAAAACAAGGCAAAAACACAACCACATACGACTAAGGCATCTAGACAGAATGCCTCTCTCTGTACGGAATGCCTCTGATCAAGAACATAAGAATGAGAATCGATCAGGGTTACATCAGGGGTCTCTGTGAGACAATGAAGACGGCAACGTGAGGTGCTATGCCCTGTCGAGCAATTATTGATTTTTAATCAGAGGAAGTTTCATTGTGTCTACAGACAGCCTTGAGTTTGACAGCAAATCATTTACAATTAGAGATCGTTTTCTTGATTCATCCATCACAAACATCTCTAATTCTATAAACTTGGATGAAGTGGATTAATAATTGGAGAGCTAAAATATGACACATGTAGATAAACTTGTACACTGAATATACACTGTACTACCTGTAATGTGACACAATACTTTGTATTAAGCTTTTAAAAACCCTTCACTAATTTAGTTGCACAGTGAAGTGTGTCCAGGGTAGAAATAAGACTGGAGCGCATATACACTTGTCATGTCAGGCAAACACCTGACTTGAAAATGGGATGAACAAATGTAGAAAAAAAAATGTAGGGTAACACTATAGTTTAGGGTTCAATTCTCGCTATTAACTAGTTGCTTATTAGCATGCATATTACTAGGATATTGGCTGTTTATTAGTACTTATAAAGCACATATTAATGCATAAAAAGCATCACATATTATTCTGCATGACCATATTCTACATCCCTAATCCTACCCAATACCTAAACTTAACAAATACCTTACTATTAACTATTAACAAGCAGTAATTAGGATTTATTGAGGCAAAAGTCATAGTTAATAGTGAGAACTGGACCCTAAACTAAAGTGTGACTACATTTTGGAAAAAAAGAAACTCAAGACAATGGAAATAAATTATTAAAATGTTTAATGAGATTAAGGACCACAAACACAATTATATCTCTTGTGTCTCTTCCACTCTAAAGCACAAATCAAAGTGAGTATATACTGTACATAGCTGTTGTTAAAGGTTTTTTACCAGTATACCCTACTAATAGCAACATCATTTCAAGAAAACTAAATAGTGCATTGCATTCCCCCAGTGGACGAGCAACCAATTTTGCGACAGTGTACGGACGTTTTAGCTCGTGCAGGGTTATTAAACTCCATTTTTAGCTGATGCTTCTGGCAGTGTTAACAAACACATGATTGTAACAGAATGGTGACTAAAAAGGGCAATGTTCAGAATGACGTGAAAAAAGGCTTGTCAGTGGTGTTGCTCTGAGGCAGTGTTTATTAATAGATTTAAATTAGGGGAATAGTAAAAATGGATAAAGTCTAACAGATTTAATTGTACACTCTCCCTCTAGCAACAAAACGTTAAAATTTACAAACAGATGTGTGCATGAAATTTACATAAACACTTGAGAGTTGCATGTCCAAATAAGGACGTCACTCTCTGACTAATTCCTAAAATGATGTTTCAATTAAATCATCAAGCTTCAGTTAATTCAGCATTCTCTCTTGGCATCGGACTCGACTTCAAATACCTGAATAAGAAACTTGAAGACACAATTAAGCTGTTTTCATTTAGTATGCATTAATGTAACCTGGTATGTTTGCATTCACCTCAGTTTATGTAAAAGTACATTTATCTATATCAGAAAATATATCATATTTTATATACAAAAACCATTCAGAAGTTTGGGGTCAATATGATATTTTTATGTTTTTCAAAAATACAGTAAAATAGAGATACTGTGAAATATTATTACAATTTTTATTACAATTCTATTTTAATTGTTTTAAAATATAATGTATTTCTCTGATGGCAAAGCTGAATTTTCAGCAGTCTTCAGTGTCACATGATCATTCAGAATCCATTCTAATATGCTGATTTGGGGCTCTTATTTTCAATGTTGATAATGGTTGTGCTGATCAATATTTTTGTGAAAACTGTGGGGAAAAAAATCTGGATTCTATGATGAATAGAAAGTAAAAAAATCAGCTTTTATTTGAAATAGTTATTTTTTAACAATGTAAAAGTCTTTACTGTCACTTATAATATACGTGTCCTTGTTGAAAAAATAATCTCTCTCTCAAAAAAAAATCTTCCTGACCCCAAACTTATGAACGATAGTATGTCCAGTACTTTAAGTCTAATTTTCTCTTGCCTAAAGAATAACTAAGAATAAAACACACTTCTACGTAACGCATGTGATCATGTAACTGATCTTCATCCAGGATAGGTCAGAGCTTTGTGAGCCAACATGAGTGGTGCTGCTGCGCTTAGACTTTGGTGTCAATGTAACATTGTATATAAGGATTACATAACATGTATGTAAGAAAGATCAATATAAGTGATCAGTGATCTATGAGACAGCAATTACATAGTGTCTCTTTCGGACTATAATCATTACCAATCAATCCATTAACCAATTAACATGCAGATGCTGACAGAGATCATGAAGCCAAGAGTGTCTGCTCTTGATTCACACCTCTCTCTATCTGTGATAGATTCGAATGCCAATATGTCTGATCATTCAGAGCATAAATGGATTGTGAGTGATCTAAAGGAGGGACACAAGTGTGCCAGCTGCCTTGCTGCTTCTCTTCACCTGAGAGAAGATTTATTGTTTGCTTTCAACCTCATCAATCACACAGACGTATCTGAAACAGAAATTATTTCAGCAGTCATCCCGTGCCCGTTTTCATCTCTTTTCATGCGCTAGATTTATGCTGCCAATGACCTTCATCCCTATTAGAGGAAGACAGATCTAATGCCTCAGACGGGCTCTGCCTAATGCCAATTACGTCTCGCTGTACAGCCATGAGAAACACGTCTGGCCTTCCAGCATGTGGTGGTACAACGTAAGACTAACACAATGTCACAGACCGCTACATTGAATATGCCCTGTACTGCTGCTGCCCTAATATGTTGGTAAGTTAGGTGCCTGTTGACAAACATGTTAATGATCATTCATTTCATGATTTCTTTCCAAAGCAATTTAAAATACAATGCACATAAGTACATAAGCTGCAAAATGTGAGCCTTTTCGTGAAAAACTTAATTTAGGGCCTGTCTCTCACAAAAAAAGCTACTGTATTGATTTAAAAGACTAAGAATAATGAAAACATGGTGCAAGTCGTACAGGTTATTTTTATTTTATTTCTGGAACCTAATGGACATTTTGCTAAATAAATACTTTTGTGTTTCACTGAAAAGAAGTCATACAGTTTCAAATAAAAAATGAATGTGCATGGAGATATTGACACGATTATAAATTTTGGGTGAACTATCCCATTAAGTGCCTTGCTCAAGCACAAAGTGATTATAGCTAATGGAACGTGAAATTGGGGTTTGAACTTAAGGTTAAATACTTCAAGGCCACGTCTTTAAATACAGCCCACCTCAAACGGCTAGATGTGTGTGTTTTTTTAAATCAACGAGCTGGTTATTAAGCTGGTAGATGTTAAAAGCAGACAGACTGCAGAACACAACAGAATGTCACAAACAGAAAAGACAATGCCAACACCCAACTTTCTTTAATCATTTCCATACGTAATCAGTCCAAAACCTGCCTTTAAAAGGGAAATGTGTAATTACTGCACCACTATAGCATCACCTAACGGATTTGAAAAAATAATGACTGTACTAAAACAGATTCGCTAAAAAGTCCACCCCTTAAACACACAGATAGTTCTGCCTCAAATGCATACCATTTAATAATAATAATACATTTAAACAAAAAATAACAATGATAAATAATACTTAATTAAAAAATATAAAAAATTGGAGTGATGAAATTTGCACCAACAATGAGTCCATCAACTGTCCATCATTCATCAATTGCAACATATTGGTATTCAAAACCAATGAAACAATAATAATGTACGCTAATAGATTATCAGCTTGCGATTTCAAGCTGTTGCAGCTGAGAGACATTTTTCAGCATTGAGTGAAGGTGAGTGGGAGGTCTTGAAATAGTTTTTATTAGCGTCAGGCATCTTCATCAAGCTGTTGCCCAATGCCTGCTGAAGACACCCTCTGCATAACACTTCATTCCCTTCATCAGGCCCCTGCATAACACCTGCACACAGCAGCCATGTACTTATTTGCGATTCAACAGTCACAGCCTTTGATATTACCTTACAAAGTGAATTTAAAAGCCATTGATTTTTCTCCTTCTGCCCTAGCAGCCTATGATTCAGCTGTCAGTGTCTAAGCTGCACAGTTGTTGGACTTAAAATGCTTTCTCTGCCTCCTCCAAACACAAATTCACATACACGCATGCACATAAACACACGTACGTATGCACGAATCAATAATGCTTTACCTGACACTATCTGTTGCAGGAATACTCAGTTCTGTCGTATCCACTGAGGCATAGCATTATGCATTTCGTGTTTGGTTATTGCAATTTGTGACAGATGAATGAATACTCTCAGGGCTCAAGATGCCATTTACATTAGCAGTCAGGCTAATAAAAATGAATAAAGCGACGGTGGTTGGATCACATGTAGCTGCATATATTGCGGCTACAGAGAACGGTATAACAAATAAAAGGAATTTTCACATTTCTTATGAAAGAAAGAGAAGAATCCTTAAAGAATGAACATCGTTTTAGGAATTAAAGTGACAAAACTCTGCTATTCTATAAGGCTATATCAATATAGACGTAGACTGCCTTTTAACTTATTATCTAGCAGCAATGTCACTTTTACAGTGTCAACACAATTTTATGAAATGTCTTGCTTCAAAATCTCAAGCATTAGCTTTACTGTCTGGACAATCCACTTTAGATAAAGCCTGCTTCATCTACACGGTATTTGAAGGATACAAGTATTTCTAGAGTGAGACAAATCTCCCTCACAAGCTCACAATGAGCACAGCAGTCTACTGCCATTTTTCAAGCCTCATCTGAATGAAATCAGGGCAGGTAGGTGCTGTAAGATACAAGTAAGATGTAAAGTGCAATGTCACCAAAGAGAGAACGAATGTTGTGTGACAAGAACTAAACAAGAATATAAAGATTCAAGGAAAAAGGACTCCAGCTGTGTCTAAAAGTCAAAGGTAGAAACTAATTTAAAATAGGTGAATAATTAAGTTGTTAAATAGGGCTGACATGATCATGACACTTTTACAGAGAATCATTTGTCAAACAAATAATTGTAAATTTAACTGTCTGTTTTGTTCTCATCAGTTACAGTATAAGCTTATTACAGTCATTTAATAAAAGATATGATTTCCTTACAGGCTTTGCAAACAACGATTGCATTGCACAGGGGTAGATTAACATGAATAATATTTTAGATATTTGAAATGATTCATAATCTTTTATCTTCAGATTCTCCACCTCTGAAATGACTTTCACTTTAGGCTGATATAATAAATCCCCCTTACTCCAACTACTGGGCTTCATTCTGATTTGTAACACCCCTTTTATGGTCCAATCAATTCCTGGAGAACAAAATCAAATCTCACCCTACATTATTTTTTGTCGAGTATTCTGTTTCTGATTACAGAAGTGAAATAGGTTGCATTTTTGAGCGCCCATATTAACGCATTACTGAACCATAAGGAAAGACGTAAAATTGGAGATTTTAACACGTTTCTATGATAAAATCTTCTTATTACCGGTAAGAATTAGAATTAGAATTAAAAGTGTACAATTATCGTTGGTACACAAATCAGCCAATTGTGTAATTCTTACAGAAACATACAGAACAAAAAGCACAGTCACAAATCACACACACACAGTGTCACTGTGGTTAACTGTGCTAAGCCGAAGCAAGAGAGTTTGCATTATTTAAGCGACAGGGAGAAACTTGTCAAACTTTACGTGGAAAGAGGGCAGCAGCTGCCGTGATGAGCTGTGCTTGGGGATCCAGCCCTCTCTCAGGCAGTAAGGAGAAGGAAAGCACTTAAGTGCTCCACATGTTGCATGCAGCAAAGCCTGAGGGAGTGGCAGAGATATCATGAGCCGAGTCGTTTGTCGCCGCACTGCAATGAATATGGAATCACTATAAACAATACAGGTAACTGAGCGAGAAAACACAGCAAGAGAGACAGAGTGTGAGTGATGGAGGGGGAAAAGATCTGCATCATATAGGCGGGTTTAAGAAAGTGCCGGAGGACACAGCTCCCCCAGTGGCCAGTGCTGAAAATGTTTTAATGTTGTGGAATGAGTGTGTGAATAAATTGAAGAAAATAAATTACTGCTGTGGGTAGAAGAGTTTAGAAATCTAGCTTTTTCATTCTGTGCCTTAAACTTGGCTGTTGCCATGAGAACCATTATGTTTTTTTCCTATATTTTTCTTAATGCAACAAATCTGCATGTGATACTGTTTCCCTCGATTGTGATTACTCTGCAAAATTATTTATGTCCCTTCAGCTCATTAAAAAGTTCTGTGTAAACATACCTTTCGTGTATACATATATATATATATATACCAGTCAAATGTTAAAGGTACAATATGTAGTTTTTTTTGCTTTAAAAATAGCAAAAATCACTATATCTATGTTATATATTTTTATTAGTTGTGTACTTACATTATCCCGACTGTTTCCAACAACTTTCAAACCAGGAGAAATTTGTCATTTAATTCGAAGACACGGACCGTTTCTTTATTTCCGTTTTGTCGCCGTCAATGGCGTCATATCCGCGTTCTCCCTGGTTTCCGCTCATACTGCCATAGTAACCAGAGCCCTCTGATAGTAACCAAGGCGACAGACGTGGACAGCTGTGTAGTTCGTAATGTCTATATGCACGCTGTTGTTGTTTCGTTCAAACATAATGGACCATGGCAAGCAGACTTTTGATAAAAAAGGAGAACTAAAACGAGAATCAATATCAGCGCGGTGTTTTCGAGATGCCAGGAGCTCCACGTACAGACCTACATGTACTTTATTAAACAGGTGAGCACATTTACATAAAACGAATCAATGTTACATAGTTCAACAATGATAAAATGTTAGAATAGGATCTGTATGTCATTCTAATGTTGATCTAGCTTACTGCTAGTCTCATACAGACAAACTAAAACATAAATTTCAACACATTCAAATGCAGTTTAGTGTGATAGTGTAATGTTAGACCCAAGTGAAACAGCGCTGCGTTACCTCACAAGTTTAATTTCTCTAATAAACTGACCTGTGAGTAGTAATTCTGCACTTGTATGTAGTTCGGTATAATGAAATGTCCATATTCCTTTTATATCCGCGGGACTCGCGTCACGTGTGGAGCTGATAGCTGTCTCTTAGCAATCCTGACCTGCTTCATATCACAGTCATGATAAAAGCATTGATGCATTTACTCATCCATAAACATTATTAGATCGGTCGGCTTGACGTTGACGACAAGATCCATAATTCTTAGCAAATGTTGCGTCATCAAACTACGCCTTTGTTATTGTAAGAGGTTAGCGACCCCTAACGGCGAAGAAATTACATATTGTACTTTTAAGTAAATTCAAGTCAGATTAAATAAATAAAAAATAAATAAAATAATAATAATAATATATATATATATATATATATATATATATATATATATATATAATATCTGACTTGAATTTACTTAACATTTGACTGGTAGCTTTATTAGGAGCTATAATGTAATGCACTTTCAGTGCCAATAACGATATAGTTCCTTTGCCGTTTTTGTACCTGACATAAGTGACATGAGTGAATCAAATGTAAGACCTACAAGCTCTCTACTAAAGTGACTATCAAATAATGATTGGTGTGTGTTTATATATGCACAGTTCTCCAACTCTGATCTTTCAGGACACAGACATCCTGTTTGCTCATAAAGAGATGAGCTCATACAGTGACTGTCGTATCCTGCTCATCTTCTAACAGCTAAGCTTTTCCATAGAATTGCATGTTGTAACACATTTGTGACATTGCTTGCTTTAAGCCACCAACACGGGTATATAATTGTTATTATGAGAGATGGAATTTCACACAGAGACTGGCCAATATTTGATGCCATGAGTGACAAGATCACCTTCACTGTACACTGTAAAAAAAATGTTGTTTCAACAAGTAAGTGTTCATGCTGCCTTAAAATGTTAAGTTTAGTCAACTTGAAATGTGAAGTTGTACTTAGTGACAACTTGGATATTTGAGTTGACTAAACTTAAAATTTTAAGGCAGCACAATCACTTGTTTTAAGCTGAAACAATTTTATTGTTTTAGTATGCCACAAATGTGCATAGTAATTTAATAATTAAATAATTCTATGGTTTTCTAAATTCACTAGGTGTTGGAAGATGGCAAGAAGTTAATTTTGAACACAGAATATCACTCTTCTGCCGCCTCACAACCCAACTTTTCCCGTGCAAGGAGTCGCACTCTCTTTTTTCAAATGTAAATTCATGCTTAATTTCCATTTGATATTTTATCACCATTGCACTAAACAAAAAAACAAGACTTATATTCTCATGTTTTTATTAACATACCACTATTTAATCAAATCAAGCCACATCAAAAGCTCATCAAGCTTATGCCTTTACTAACATTCACTGACACTTACTGAGAAAAGTAACTCTGCCTATGCAGCATCATCTAACACATATCATCTAGTTACTGAGCAAAAATTAACAATAAATAAATAAAGCAAGTCTGGCTTCCTCTCTCATTCTCCCTCACATACACACACTTAACTCTGGTGCAAGTACCGTAAAATAGATTTTAGCTCAGGTTTCCATGGCAACATTAACATTTCCGCCCCCCCAAACTAAGACAGCTTTATAGCTATACAGAGGCTGGTAGAGGGTGGGAGAATGGAAAGGAAAGAAAAACTCATCCTCCATTTGTGCACAGAACAACAAGGGGGAAGTCAATCATCTTGCTAGACCTCATCTGTCTGTCTGTCTGTAACTCTAGAGTGGAGAAGGAAGGAGTCTTATTTGAATAAATATGTAAAGTTTGCAGATACATTTTGGCAGAGACTGCATTCAAGCAATGAAGATAAAATACAATACATTCATTCTAATACATCAATGATTTAATTTAGTGCATTTCTTATTTGTGGGTTGGTTAATCTAGAGTTATTACTTTGTTCTTTTGTAGTTTTAATTATTGTAAACACATCTGGCACTTTCAATAGGAAGAATCAAAAACAATTTCAATACAAAACTCATGGCAGGTGATTGGTTATCATGAAACAGATTTGCAGTAGGCCCCTGTGATGGTCTTCCACAAGCAAATCCGCATGAAATGTTTGGTTAGCAGAACAGCAAATAAAAAGCTCTCTTGAGGAAAAACCATAGATGCTCTCGTACCCACCGCAGCAGTACTATAAATAATAATAAAAAAAAACACATTAGTCTCAGTTTATACTAACAACAGTGTGTCTATCCCACAGAGAAACAGGAAGCGCTGGCTAATTCCAGAGGCCTAGACTGCAGTTTCTCAGCCTGCTCTCTGGGGGCAGCATGACATGCCAATTAAAGCACAGGAAACCCACCAAGATAAACATTCAGAGCAGAATGATCAAAACAATGAAGATTTCCTTGCTCGGCAAGAGGAGAAACTGAGATGGCTGTACAATGAGACAGGATGCAGGGCAAATGCTAGAAGTTGATAGACTATTTATATATGAAAAATGCTGGGTTGTTTTAACCCAATTTTGGGTCAAATATGGAAAAACCCAAATGTTGGATTAAAAATGCAATGTAAACATTTAACGCAACGGTTGGGTTTGTCCATATTTGACCCAAAATTGGGTTAAAACAACCCAGCATTTTTTAGAGTGGGAGCCATAGACAACATGCAGGAAATGATGGGCCTACTTGTGCAGAAGCATGCTGCATTTACAGCTCAGCAGTTTCCCTGCTGTATTTCCAAGTGCATGAATGTCAGAAGGTCACTGACTCCCGCTTGGCTTCGCTGTCTACCTAACCACCAAAAAGAGCAAGAATTACATCAGGGCATAGTCAGTCCCGTTTGTAATTCCTTTCTCCTGATCAGTGTGTATGTGTGCTCTGGATCGGAGATGGTCTATGATGCAGAGCAAGGCCACGTACCTCCCCAGGACACTACAATGTCACATCTTGAAAGATGGTGTCATTTAGAGGTATGGATGGTTGAACAACTTGACAAGGAAGGACAAGAAACTGAATTGTTGTACAATTCGATCTAATGCATTTGGGAAATGTCTTTGCAGTGATGCAAATAATAACTCGGGGTATAACGATTAATTTGTTTTACCAATATACCACCAATAACAAGTACATGTAGGTGAGTACAGACCATTGATTTAGTTGGTAAACCAATTCAATGCAATGGCCACTAGTGAAACAAATACTTTATGGAAGCTTGTTTCCGCCACTGAATATTTTTTTTTTAAGATAATTGGGACTATTTATCTCACAATTCAGATTTTTTTTTTTCAGAATTACAAGATATAAACTCGCAATTGTGAGAAACTGCACATTTATATCTTGCATCTATGACTTTTTCTCGCAATTGCGAGTTTATCTATAAAGTCTGAATTGTGAGACAAAAAGTCACATAAATCTTTTGAATTATTTTATTCCGTGACGGAAACAAGCTTCCATAAACAAGTGAATTTAATGTGCACTCAGTAATTTATTGATGCCAATGGTTACCTTGTACTTTATGCTGACCTGGATGCAGGATCACACTAACTTCCATTGTAGAAATGCACTATTCACAGTCAGTGACATAACATTTATTCCACAAGTGTCCAATAACAGTAGGGTTTCCTGGGTAAAAGTTGTAATATTTGGCTAGTCAATATGTCTACCCCCATATATTTTACCACTGATGTAAAATAGATGATCTTTATATCATGTGAATGTTTAACCTGAACATTAATTTAACCATGAACATACATTTTCAAGCGTAATATTAATTTCTTTGTGTAAAATAATTTTAATTCAGAAAAAAAAAAAGTGCACAAAATTGCTTCTTTAAATTTCATCATTATTATCATTATCTTCAATTATTTGTTGTTTTCCAAGTAGCCTATATTGCTTATTATAAAATGATTTTCCTCTTAAGTTACTTTTGGTGTAATAAATCATCCTTCTCGGTCTTGGCTAAAATACATTGGGGATCCTATAATCCCCTATAAAAGAATTTTAAATCATATCGATTTGTTGGCAACTCTAATAACTACATGTATATACATAAATGCATAGATGGATTAAAATTGAGATATTGAGAATGCGATTCTGAAATCTCTCCATTTCCAGAAATGTTCTAGCACATGCCAAGTTAAATTGTGATGATGATATAATGATGTTATGTAGGCCTATGCTAGAAATGTCTTTGTTAGAGATTGCCTTCAATCTACACTCTTCTTATTTATTACAGTTTATACTTGTTTAAAACTGACAACAACTTTCATCATTTCCAACAGATCTGGCGTGTAGTGATATTCAGATATTACAGGTTATCATATTGAGCAGTACTGAAGCATCAGTCATTTTTTCCACAATATCTTGAGAACAGGATTGACACTGAGCAGAATTCAATTGCATTGCATATCCTATTCCTTCAGCATTATTGCCAGTCTGAAGTGTGTTCTCCAGCCTGTGTCGGTCAAATGAAAGACAACTCAGGTAACCATTGCTCACAGTACCATACTAAGGAACTACATATAGTCAAAATATAATTTAACACAAAATGGCAGGTCAGCTGGAAGGAACATCCGTTTAATTTCCAATTGAAATGTTATCATTAATTGCATGTTCTCATGCTACACTAATGAAGGAGGCTGTCATAAGACACAGACGTACTACCAATCATTTTCTAAATAGCTTCGGGAGCTTTTGGAATTGTCTTTTGATTACTTTTTCAATCACTTGCTCTTCTACTAGCTGGATGTGAATGCAGATGACAGACATGATGTGCTGGCCTCTGCTAAGGTCATGAAGTTTGTAAGAGCATCCCATTGCGTGCGTCCCGTCTTGGCTCTCTCATCAGAGGGGTCAGTCCTATTAGTACAGACAATGCACCCTGACCCTCTGGGCATAAGCCGTCAGATAAGAGAAACACAACCCAACAAGACAGAACTGCTCAGCGACACACACATCCTGACCTCCAGTGCCCTGCCCTATGGGAGTGTTATTAAACCCCGAAGGGAAGCGTTTTTGTCTATGTGTGTGTGTTTGTGCGTGCCCATGACAAGTCAACCACACAAACAAACATGTCGAGGAGGGATATGCTGACAACTAAAGAACTGAGCTTCAAAAGAACTGAAACTTCCTCATGGAACACAAGCAGGAGAAAAGGAATATTTGTTCAACAAGTCTATTCCTCCACACACTCAGGTGCAGAGTCACTCTGTCTGAATTGAAGGAAAATATGAGTGTATAAAACTCAGCAGACATGACTTGAATGTGAAAGACCCCTTTGTTAGAAGCACTGAATCTTTCCCTGAATCAGCTTTTAGAGCAATGGCGTGAAACTTATTTTCTGTCCTATCAATGAATTTATTACAAAATACATTAAAATGACAAAATCACAAATACAATGACTGGATACATCTATTCTATGATAGGCATGTTTTTATTTCTGTTTTAAAAAGACCCTTTTAAAAACAAAATTGGGTGATACAACTGTCCTGATATCATACTTAAGAAAAAAAGCCTTATTAAAAGACAGAAATTCTTGACATGCAAAATATTTTATAAGTCATGTGGTGCAACTATATACAGAAACATGAATTTCTATTAGGATATAATAGAAAGGACCCCTGCAGACCCTCATGACTGTGTGTCAAGGCCAATAACTCTCTTAAAATATCACGATTTGACCTTTGCATGACAAGGCTAATTCTAGTTGTAAAATAGCTAGTTGTAAAATGTAATGTGATGTAACTACACAAAAACATAATGCTTATATATGCAGTATATATCAAGCGATTAAAATGTTTAATCTAATTAATTACATGATGTGCCTAATAATTGATTGCACATCATATTAGGTTGAGAAATTACCTCTAAAAGATCATTTAAAGTCAACATTGTGTTAAATGTGAAACACATCAAATAGACATAGACATCAAATAGCCTCCTGAGACCCAGAAAAAAAAAAGGTTTTTGAATTTAGTTTTTTTTTTTTTCATGTCATCACATTGTTTAGAGAATAAACAACAAATGGTCAAAATAATATTATAAAATAATATTAATAAAATAATATTTTATTCATATGTTATGCTATGTCCTCTGTAGGGGACACCAGGATTAAGTTGTTTAAAAAATAAAATGACATGAAATTATATGTATAGGCAAAAACAATGGGATTTTTTTTTTCAATCACCAATACATTTTAGGGTTTCAGGATTTTTTTTTAACCAAAATTTGTATAAAGGTGATTCTCAACTATGTTATGAAAGATATAACGGAATGAATTGATACACCATTTTACTTTATGCAATATGTGGGTAAAATGGCCATAAATTAATATTCCCATTCAATGCAATGTATCGATACACTGTATCTAATTTGAACATTATTGTGTTCTTGGAGCAACATTTAATGAAAAAAGAAGTGTAATAATTGGAGTAATAATTGGCAACATTTTAATAATAATATCTAATATTTCATAGGAATATTGATGTATAATTTATTTCCACATTCACTTGTTGTGTCTCCCAAAATGCCTGATAAACATTATTTAAGTCCTGGTGTCTTCCACAGTGGACACGTATGAAATCAATGCTCGTTCTGTAACAGAAAGTCTTTTTTTTATTTGAAACCCCATAACATTTTCCTGAGATGTTGGTTTATGAAATACAATTTGAAAAGTAGTCCGATTTAAATTATAATTACAATATATTATCATATGTCCTACAATTGATCACTAAATTAATGTCAGACATTTTTAAAGACCAAGGATAAGCTGTTTTCATGGTGAAGCCTCCAAACATTTGGTATCTCTGAAAAGTCCTGAATGTGCTCTTCAAAGGACACCCAGGTTGTGACATGTGACATGTATGATGTCAGAGAAATTCACTCAAATATAATGTCCACTACAGTGGACAAAAGTATATTCCTGGGTCCCAGATTCAACATTGAATTTTTTGCATAAACATTTAGGCTACAACGGGCATATTATATTTAGATATATTTACAGACCAAAACAGTTTGGTTACCGACTAGGCATGGGCCGGTTTCCGGTTTTAAGGTATACCGCAGTTTGGAAACGGTTTTTTTTTTTCTCCATTCTGTCACCTGATGGAGTTTTGGTTTCTTGCCACCATCGCCTTTGTCGCCTTTTGCTTGATTAGTTGGGGACACTTAATATTCAACAATATTATTGATCTGCCTGCATTGACAGAAATAAATTGGGTGTCCACCTTAGAGATAATCACCATATTTATAATGAAACCATCATATATAAAAAATATGATATTAATCATATAATAATTTTATTTATCTGTTACCACTGTAAATCTGTATTAAATTATTGTGGGGTCCCATTTGATGCTTTCAAATTGTAAAAAAATTGTATTTTTTTCTTTTCTTTTTTTCTGTATTTTTAAAATGATCATATGACATTTTATTGTGTAAATACTTTGTGCCTTTTACCCCATGTGTGGGGTACCCCATTTATTCTCATACAAATTCTGTTGCTCCAATGTTAAATAAAAACTTTTCTTTTCTGCAGTCATACACTATGGGAGTAGTGAAAAGCAAATTTTTCTTAAGCTGTGCCTTTAGCCCCTTTGTATATTTATTCAATTTTACAAATGTACTTTTAGTTGATAGTTGCACCACATTCATTAAACTGAAGCTTTTCTTGAAAATGGCTCAAAAATATATCAAAAACTATATGAAACCAACATGAATACAAATAGTTTTTCTTCCTTTTATACGATTTTTCCTTTTCTTGATCATGGTCATTGACCCTTACTGAACTTTGTCTTAGCTGCAGGACTCTGAATTAAACCAAACCAACTGTACACTGGTGCTATCAAGTCCTGTGATCCTAAAAGCCCATTTTGTACCCCTCTGAGCATGAACATGTACCTCTGTGTCATTAAGATGTTAAACATTGCTCTACACAGAACAAGAAGTAATGCTAATTTGTCAGCTGCAACACACCACCTGTGCTTTGGGCCACACAATGCACTTGACACTAACAACGGTTCAGATGACACTTACGGCTCGTTTCCACTGAGCAGTACGGTACAGTACAGTACGGTACGCAATTATTTCCGTTTCCACTGTCAAAAGTTGTGAATGGTACCAAAATGTACCACTTTTTCGGTACCCTTCCGTTGGGGTATACCTATAGGTACAGTGCATACAGTGGTACGGTACCTAAAAGAGTGGAGCTAGACTCACTGCAGAACGTTGATTGGTTGACAGAGAATCATCACTTGCGCGTGCTACAAGGGGAATGACAACATAAGCGATTGGTTGACAGAGAATCATCACTTGCGCGTGCTACAAGGGGAATGACAACATAAGCGATTGGTTGACAGAGAATCATCACTTGCGCGTGCTACAAGGGGAATGACAACATAAGCGATTGGTTGACAGAGAATCATCACTTGCGCGTGCTACAAGGGGAATGACAACATAAGCGATTGGTTGACAGAGAATCATCACTTGCGCGTGCTACAAGGGGAATGACAACATAAGCGATTGGTTGACAGAGAATCGTCACTTGCGTGTGCTACAAGGGGAATGACAACATAAGCGATTGGTTGACAGAAAAATCGTCACTTGTGCGTGCTACAAGGGGAATGACAACATAAGCGATTGGTTGACAGAAAAATCGTCACTTGCGCATTCTACAAGGGGAATGACAACATAAGCAGCGCAATTTTTGAATATACAGTTGAAATATAATACTACTGTTATTGTGTCACGAAATGTAGTTTTAAGAGTTTTTCAGGCGAGAATGTAGTTGTTTAAAGCTCAAATCTGTGGTTTATTTATAAAGATTTATGAAAATTTGATCTAGGTTGTGAGATCTATTCCAGGCTCCTGTACCCCGCCTGGAACAGCCTTTCCTCGGCTAGTCGTTCTGACGTTTACTGCTGACTCTGACGTCTCTGTAGTGGTTAAACATCGGATATAATTCGTCTTGTGTAGACCTAACGGTGATCTTTGGTCTCGTGAATCTATAATTTGTTCCCTGGCCAATCGTTTTGGCTGAGGGTTAAGTGAAGTTTCATAACTTTATATATTTAGGCTATTTGACTTTACTGTTGTGACGTTAGACTAGAGCGCTGACTTTGTATGTTTGACTGAATTGTTTGCTTTCTTTCTTATTGTATAGCTTCTTGTACCTTTTACTTATAGGCTATAATGGCAATTATTGATAAAACTGAAATTTAACAAAAAGAGACAGAGTTGAGTTTTGTCATTTTTAATTTTATTACAGTAAAGATGATCAGAGTACAAATGCACATATTGTCTGGACCATATTAATATGTTTAATATTTTACAAATTTAAACGAAAAGAGGCAGGGTGGTGTTTTATATTTCGTTTTGTTATAAATAACGTTATGCATGCAGTGAATATAATCAATAGGCCTACGCTTGCCTGAACCACATTTGTGTGGCTAATGTTTAAGATTTCTTTAAATGAAAACGAAAAGAGGCAGAGTGGTGTTTTATACAATTTTTCATTTTATTGTTGCCTAAAATGTATACAGAGATAACCGGAGTAGCAGAGCGCGCTGAGTGACGCTCTCAAGAACGCTAGCGTTCCATTTGCAGAATTACCGGACTCACGTCCTCGGGAGTCATTCTCCTGAGTCGGACTTGGCAAGTCCAAGCTTTGCGTACTTGGTATTGAGAAACGCCTAATGTCGGCGCTTGGCTTGGCTTGACGAACAGCCACATGCCGAGAAGCAAGAACAAGATCTGCTGTATGTCACCCATTGTTGTTTACTTTGTTGTTTTCTTCTTCGCGCGAAAATGACGTCGATCGATTCTTTCCGGCATAGGCTACATCACACCTATCAAGTATGGTACTGTTGGCGGTGGAAACGCAAGCCAGATCAGGGTTTACCGTCCCTGTACTGTACCGTACCCTACCGAACGAGCCATTAGCAGCAGAAATAAAAACGCTCTTTTATAAGGTTACCCAAGGGTAACTATAGCTTGTGTTTTTCTGCCCACCCAATTTTAACACATGCAGTGCTGTTGTTTATACTGCTCAGATGTACAGGAAGAAGATGAGGGGATTACAGAGTGAAAAATCTGCCTTGACAACTCAGTTTCTAATCTATAGTGCTGTTGATTTCCCCATCATCCGCTAAGCCTCAGTGTATGTGTGGGTATGGTGATCAAGCCAAGTACAGCTAGACTTCTGTGTCATCCGACACACATCACGCACGGCAGCTAATTAATGCCCCGAGTGGAGTGATGCTGATTGCTTTCGGTTGGACTAATGCCACATTATTCTGGCCCTCCACACTGCTCAAATGCCAGTCTTGATATTTACAGAGAGTCAGTGTTATGGGATTGAGTGCTGCTACACTGATCTATCAATATGGCAAACTGTCTGTCATAGTCATGGGTGATTGATATTAGGAAATCTAGTTTAATATCCATTTACTGTGGCATTGAGCCTGATATTTATGAAGGTGATGTGGGTGAAGGGTTTTACTGATTTATTATACTCTCGCAGACAAGCAAGCACACACATATGGACCTACATTTTAAACAAATAACAAGCATTGTGAATGTGAACTGTACAGTCCATTGATCTCGCATGAATTACATTCTGATTTTTTTCCGTCTCTGACACGTGTGTGATTCTTTGAGTTTTTCTACACAGAAGTGAGAGGGGCTGCCACAAACGGAGGGATATGCTTCCACCCTGTAGTACTTATTTTACAATGGCTGTGAAAGAAGGATAAGAGGGGGCAAATGGAAGGAACAGAGAAAGGAGGAGGAAGACAGATTGAAGACATATTAAGAGAAGATGCCAAATCTTAAAGTCTGAGAAAGAAGCCAACTTTTAGTTTGGTAGGCATTTCACAAATGCAAGACCTGGACTACAGCACAAGAGACTGTTTTCAGAAATATACTCAGAAGTTGAAGCAGATTCAGCTTTTGGACTCATTATCAAAAACATTTAGGCCCAGAGAAACTGCTCAAGATGGGCAACAGTCATTACTTCACAGCCCAAAAATGTTCAGCACTGCAAATAACTAGTGCCGTGAAGTATTGGTGCAATCCAATATGAACTACACAAGCAGAAAATGAAGACACAGAGCTAGTGTAACACCTCTCCACAGGCTATGCAACATTAACCTGTAAACGAGTGCTTAATATCCTGGGTTATCATGAATATCAGTGCCTGTACGGATATGTGCAAAAGTACAGCATGACTCAGCAAGCAGAATCCCATAATGTTTAAGGACTATCAATATATCCTCATTAACTGAATATCTTGTCAGATTTCAACAGTAACCCTAAAGATTTAGTACAAAGGCTACTATCTATCTAACGCTTCTTATTTGCAGTGCAATGGGACAGTCAATACACTCTCATAACAGTGCAAACAATAACACAAAATATGTATCAGAAGGCATGAAAAAAGTATATCATATGCGCTGAATATCATATACACCACATAAAATGAAAAAAAAAACTATTCTCTATCTCTAATGTGTGAGACACAGACAGACAGATATATATAATATCTATCAGATCGATCCATAATATGATGTATTTCCAAGTGAAGCAGGATATTTACCAATTAAATGAATATGAGCTTGTTAAAATAATTCCTGAGTATAAATATTAGACTATTAAAATATTAGATTTAAAATTATCCGATAGTCTGTGCGAAGTAAGTGATGTTAAAAAGGAAAGTAATTTCACAGCAAGAGCAAAGCAAAGTTATTGACTTCTGATTAAAGATCATGAAGACTTTGAAGATGAAGGCCAAGTACCAATGAATTGTTGGTGTTTGGCAGGAATGAGCAGGAAAGAGCAGGAATGTACATTGAAGGGATAGTTCACTCAAATATGGGGTGATTCTGTCATCATTTTCTCACCCTCAAGTTGTTCCAAACCTGTATGAGTTTCTTTCTTCTGATGAACACAAAAGAAGATATTTTGACTTCCATAGTATTTTTTTCCCCCCATACTATGGAAGTCAATGGGGTCCATCAACTGTTTGGTTACCCATATTCTTCAAAACATCTTCTTTTGTGTTCAGCAGAAGAAAGAAACTCATACAGGTTTGGAACAACTTGAGGGTGAGTAAATGATGACAGAATTTCAGAATATAAATATGTTTCAGGGTTAAAATATTTGCATAACTATAAAGGCATTAAGTCATAAAGACAGCAATAGTATGCTTAACATATATATTTTACTTGAAGACAGAGAACACTGCCTGTAATTTAATGTATAGCCTAACATATTATCAGTAGTGCATGCCATCTACTACTACTACTCACTACCGAAAAGGGACACTGTACATTGTGTGCATAGTTTATAGAGGTGACAGCATTAACAGCTTATAAATGCCAGTTGTCTGTTACTTTTTCTTCTAACAGTTTCTTGTAATAATCCCACAAGGCACTAGATTAGCATGCAGAAACACAAGGCACTTGTGATAATCAAGTGTGCATATTTTATAAAAGTACACGTTGGCCAAGTAATCATGTTGTGAATTGAGAGATGGGCAGGCCGAAGGAGGCCATAGTTATCTCCCTGTAGCGTGTGCTAAGAGTATGTCTTATTAATGACAAAATATCGGTTTACTGGAGATTAAATGGCAATTATCTTGTCTACAAAAAGATGGTAACAGCTATTATGACATCAGAAAATGAAGCTCGGAACACTAAATGAGCAATGAGGATATTTGGATTCCAAGGAAACACAGCACAGTTACTCGTCTCTTTGACAATAAGGCCCTTGTTGCTAAGCAATCCAAGGCATTATTGATATATTAGTATAAAGCGAGAAAACATGAAATCTGAAATCGCATGCATGCTGAGATCACGTGGAACACCTGTTCCTAGCCCTGACAGACAACTAGTAGGTTCACGCAGATGCGTAAACACCTGAGCACATGCGTAAACATCTGGATGCCCTGTAACACTGAGCGTGAATAATGACAATATAATTGCTGTGTGACTAAATAATTTCTTAACACAGAAAATGCTTACCTGGGTTCTGCGATTCACTGCGCATGCTCAGTGGTAATCGTGCACTCCAATAGGATGAGTATTCGCTGTGCAAGAAGTCCACCAAGTTCATGTTCCCTTCAGTGCAGTACATTTCCGTCAGCATTTTTATAAAGGGATGCATTGTCATTTGGTAAAGGGATGAAGACAAATAGTTGCATGAAGCATTCCCTTGAAATATACTCCCATGACAGTAACTTGAAAACATTGGCCAAACTGATCCTTCAAGCCATGGTGTCGCTGACTATGTTGTACAAGGTGTTGTGAGACGATGTGAAACGGTTATTTTGGCCTAAGTATTCCAAAATGTGACTCTGATGCTTAGAAAAAAAGAATCCTTGATTGCGTTATGATGTTTTAAATATTGTGCTAATGAACACAAACTAACATGATCGATTGGTTTTTCAATACTCACAAAAGGGACTGACTACAATGACTCTTCAGTCAGCGTGGACAATGTACAAATAACCACAACAGGGGTGTGCTAAAGGGTTTTTTACCAGTGTAGTACTGAATACTGCCATGCGGACACACGTTTGCCATAATGGGATTTAAGATAGCATTGCCTTAAGTTAGGCTACAACATGCTGCTTTCCAATTATGTATAATAATTTAAATTGGCTAAGTTAAAATAAGTCATTACTATTAACTGAATTGGTTCTCAACAGTTAAGATTGCAGCGTATGTTTACTATTATTTCGAAATAATTAATAATGCAATTTTTATTAGGCTATTAGTCGTTTTTCGATGTCCTCCCTCTCTACGTCAGTGTTACATCTGTTTCTTTCCTCTGCATTAAACTGGGAGACTATAACATAATTAATGATAGTGCAAACGATTTAAACGTTATTGCATAATAGCATTAGATAAGAACTCGACTCTTTTCCCTACAATTACTTACAAATGTAACTCATAAAGTGCCTATGCAAGTTCCTTGTTGTTGTCTTCATTAATGAACCGGGAGACGTTTAGTTCTGTCAACTGAACTGAACATGTGGGCAGATAGAGACACCTCTCTCCACTTCACGTAAAGCTGGTGATTTTTGCGTTGCCTGTCACGTGATTACAGGGTATGTTTCTCTACAAAAGTAGCCACATTGCAAAAAATGTTTCAGCTCAGGTCCAGAACTTAATGAGTGTTTTGTGTGTTAGCGCACGCGCGTAGGCTACTGTAGGCTATATGTCTTCAAGTTGTGCATGTGTGCTGTTAACTGATTCATTTGTGCAGTCATCTTCATGAAAACCTCCCGAGGAGGTTATCGTTCTTCCATTATCATACATCTGTCTGTAGGGTTCGTGAATGTGAACTGTTTTTTCCGCCTATGTCAGTACCGTTCCCTCTGCTAGGGCTCTGCGTGTCACCCCCACACAGAGATTCTGTCACGCCCTCCTCCATCTCCATATACTCAGCTGCCTTGTCACCCAAAGACGACCCCGATTGGGACCCTTTGCATTTTCTTAGGAAATCCGTAAAATACGGGCAGCCCGGCGGTGGTTGTTCCACAACGGGTGTCTGGTCCTCGTTATCAGTCTCCCGGTGGTAGAAGTAGTTGAAGTTGGACACGATGACAGGGACTGGAAGCGCAATGGTCAGGACACCGGCAATGGCGCACAGCGAGCCCACGATTTTACCCCCGACCGTGATGGGCTTCATGTCCCCGTAGCCCACCGTGGTCATGGTCACTACAGCCCACCAGAACGCGTCTGGGATGCTGGTGAACTGTGACGAGGGCTCGTCTGCCTCAGCGAAGAACACCGCGCTGGAGAACAGGATGACACCGATGACGAGGAAGAAGATGAGCAGCGCCAGCTCTCGCATGCTCGCGCGCAAAGTGTGCCCAAGGATCTGGAGACCTTTTGAGTGTCGAGACAGTTTGAAGATCCTGAACACGCGGACGAGACGTATTATTCTCAAGATCGCGAAACTCATTGCCTGTTGCCCGTTCTCTTCATGTTGAGCTAGGTCTGTGCCGAGAGTTATGAAATAAGGCAAAATAGAGACGATGTCTATGGTGTTCATAACGTTTTTAAAGAAATCAGCTTTACTGGGGCTCGCAAAAAAGCGCACGATTATCTCGAACGAAAACCAAATGATGCACACCGTCTCAACGATGAAAAAGGGGTCGTTGAATGGCGTAAATCCATTGTCTGCCTGTGTGGAGTTTTTACCTGGGCTGTGGAATTCTTTGTCGTCCCTGAATTCTGGCAATGTTTCCAAACAAAAAATGACTATGGATATGACGATGACCAACACTGACACGACCGCGATCCCCCTGGCTGCACTTGAACTCTCCGGGTACTCAAAGAGCAGCCAGATCTGACGTTTGAACTCGTCCTCGGGCAGCGGCTTCTCTTCCTCCTTCACGAAGCCCTCATCCTCGCGAAACTTGAGCATTGCCTCTTCCCCGAGTTCATAGAACTTGACCTCCTCGGAAAAGATGTCAAACGGCACATTGGCGGGTCTCTTTAAACGCCCCCCTGACTGGTAGAAGTATAGAATAGCATCGAAGCTCGGTCGATTCCTGTCAAAGAAGTATTCGTTACGCAGAGGATCGAAGTACCTGATTCTTTTCTCAGGGTCCCCCAGGAGAGTGTCCGGGAACTGGGCGAGAGTCTTCAGCTGAGTTTCAAACTTCAAGCCCGACACGTTGATGAAAACTCTCTCGCAGCAGCCGTACTCATTGTAAACATTTTCGTAGCCTGACTGAGGACGTCTGTCCGTTAACGAAACCGTCTCCTCTTCATCATGATCCATGATATAGACAAAACTCGACCTCTTGATTCCCTTGTCCTCCTCTTCCTCCTCGCCCTCCGCCTCGTCCTCCTCGATCATGACGTCCTCCTCAGATCCTAGGAGCGCCAACTCTGACTGGCGTAGATCCCCGCCGAGTGCCGCGCGGTTCCGTCTCCAGCGCGCGACGCCTCTTTCCTTTTTTCTCTCTCTGGGAAGTTGCTGTGGTTGCTCGTGGTGTTGCTGCTGCTGCTGCTGTTGCGGCTGTTGCGATGAGGAGGAGGTGGAGGAGGAGGAGGAGGAGGAGGAGGGGCGCGAGGCGGTCCCGGCGCTACTGTTGTTGGCATTCGTTGAAGAGGCGGTGCGACTCTGATGCGGGTGGTTCTGGGGATGGCCACTCGACCCACCTCCCTCTCCGACCGTTCCAGCGTCAGCTGCCGCCGCTGCGCGAGACTGTCTCTCCCTCTCGCGCTCTCTCTCCCGTGCGCGAGCCTGGGCATATCCATAGGGCAGGTGGGTGTTGCAGCCCCCGCTGTCCGCGCCCACCATTGCAAATTCCATCTTCTCAAACTACGAAGTGTTCAGAATGATGGAAAACAGGCGGAAGAAAGAGGCTGAGCAAAAGACGAGTTCAGCAAGTTCATAAATGCACTTGACTGGCACTGTAGGTCCGTTACCTTCGGAAGTGCTTTAAGGTCTTCAGTGCACTTTCACTTATTGTAATTGGACTTTACAATTGTAGCGAAGCGACGTGCTTCTGGTGACATCATCATTATCATCCTCATCATCATGAGAAAAATGTGTCCAACAGTTTTAGAATCCATGTGCGTAGCGCGCGCGCGCCTTATCCAAAGAGAAACTGAATGGAGGAGAGAGAGCGGCTCTTTTCCGTTAACTGAGGTGCTCGGTCTCCGTAGAGACTTTATTCGCCTATGAAATCTCTGGTTCCCATCTTCGCTGTGGGAGGGAGGGGTGGGGTGTAGGTTTGTTCCGTCCTCTGCCCCTTCAGTGGATATGAACGAATCACTAAATCCGCTTGACACCAGCAACAGCTGCAAAGAAAAGAAAAACGTGTTGTAAAAGGCAAACTGCACATCATAATGTAGCCAAGGCAGACTGTGATGGATATGCTTATGAGCAAGACAATTTTAAATAGTAATCAGGAACAAAGGCATAAGTCAATATGCTTGTGCTACATAATAATAATAATAATAATATGGCGCACCCTTATGGTAACAGACCTGCCAAGGAAACAGAAAACAACGCGTGATATTACTGATCCAAAATCCCTTGACAATTAATTATAAACAGTCGTCGCACGAAATTTATCAGCTATCATGCACTCCACCTTCCATTATTCGAGCCACTTACGTAGAAAATGATTTGAGGACGTTTTCACAGCTTCCACCCTTCATATAACAAGCTGAGATGGCTGAAGATGTAAATCCCAGGTTTGTCCAAATTTCCCTCCCGTTTAGGGAATCCAGATATTCCTCGACGTAGCCAAAAGCAGAACATGACACCTTAACAGTCAGGTGTTATCGTATTCGAGGGATAACAGCTTTGGCCACGGCTCGCCGTTGGGTCTTTATTCAACAGGATCTCTCATCACCTGCCCATCTCCCCCTCCCCAAAAAAACATGCACCCCTGCATTTAAGCCTGGACTCACACTCACCAAAAAGCAGGTGCTGCTATACCAAGAGCATGCTGCGTGGCTTGATAAATCACACGAGCGGCGTGAGAATCGAGATGTATCAAAGTTTTAGGATGCCATGTGAAATAGCCTTAGGTAAGTATGCGCAGCGCGCATCTGTCTGCCGCTCAGTCTCGCCCGTTGACCATTGTGCTCGTGTTATTGGGGAGCTGAGCTCCGCCGCGAGAGGCACGTTTACGCAGCGCGCAGAGCTCGATCGCCCCTCAGTGGCTGTGGCAGGCCACTGCGCGTGCACCGGTGTGCTGCAGTTCTCAAACTTCGACAGCCCCTTGTGCATCTGTTGACATCCAGTTAATCGCAACTGCCTACCCGAGGGACTGCTGCAGAGCACGAGCTGCACACACTAAGCAGCCTGTGTGTGGCTCTGTCAAAAATTGCCACATACACTTTCCGTCACGGCCTGTTTGTGTATAGTCATCGTTTGGAAAAAAGATAAGAATGTAAACATAGCATAAAAAAGACTTATGTGATTGTGTCGTGAGGGCTCTGCAGTTCCACTCTTCCACGGCCCATTAAACAAGCAGGAGTTTATACAAAGAGCATAAATAAAAGATTCACCTCCCTTAGCTTAGCACAAACTAAGGTCCGGGGATCTCGAAGGGACGCAAAGGGGGTGCTACAGGATCCACTGAAAACTGGAGGAGAAAAAAATGTGTCAATTAAACATGTTTAACTTAATATTTTTTAAACACATTTATCATATTTTGAAATGATTACTGTTCTTAATAAACAGCAGATGCATGAGATTAATCACTGGGTTTTTTGTTTTGGTTTGTTTTAAAATAACACCTAAATCTACATATTTTGAATTGAAAATGTATTTCTTAAGATTTGTACATCTAACATGTCCTTAGCGAGTATCGCTAAAAGATGCTGTCAACTTATTGGAAAGTAGTATTTATATCAATTTGTTTTTGCAATTAGTACAATGGAATTATAATGACCAATGAATTATTATTGTTTATTTTTAAATTTTTTGGATCTTGGCATTAAAAGGTTTGAAAACACCTGGTTTAGCTCTCAGTCATGCAGAATGATGGCACTGTAAAACTACACACAAAAAAACAAGACAATCAAGATTATTTAGACAAAATGTTAATGCTTCAAACTGACGTTTGTATGAAAGCAAAATGCAAATGATTACTCCCACTACGCCACCTGCCTGTTTCTCCCAGCACACTATTTTATAACAGAGAGCTTTAGAAAACCAGTATCTTCAGCAGCAGCACTGTGTTTAAGCCATGGGTGCTTTATGTATCACCTGGAAAGCAAATATTTTACCTTGCAAACCAAGGAAATGCTCAACAAAAACCAGGTCTGTCGTAGAGTGCATGGGAAATGTGTGCTATCAGAATGATCAGGCTGTTTGATCCAGCTCATTAGTAATGCAGCAGACATTGTATTTGCTCTTGGTTTCCATTGACCAAACTTTACAATCTTAACAACTGTGCATTGACATCTTGCTGTTTTATTATTCAAATACCCTCACTAATGAAATGCAGGAGCTTGTATGGCCTTAGCTTATGTTTTGGTCTATGCTTGTCAATTCTTTATAGGCTATAGAACCTGCATCTGGCACTATACAGAATAAAAGGGGGCAGTATTTTGTTGTTGTACTATTCATGGCCAAACACAGGATGGCTGCTTTTTATGTGTAGAGAGTAAAGATTCTGAATGTAGGTTGTGGGTGTGCGATTGGATAATGGCTTATAGTTATTAGAGTAATGGTGCTGAATGCATTGTAAGCCAGAAATGTGGTCTTGAATATGACTGTGGCAGCAGTAATAATTACATTGAGACCTGAGTAAATGTGAGAATTACTAAGTAAGGCAGCAGCATTTTGGATGCACTGATAGGAGTGAAAAGGCAGGCCACTGCGCGTGAACCGGTGTGCTGTAGTTCTCAAACTTCGACAGCCCCTTGTGCATCTGTTGACATCCAGTTAATCGCAACTGCCAACCCGAGGGACGGCTGCAGAGCATGAGCTGCACACACAGATAGGAGTGACAAGACAGATTGTCTTATTTGGATGGGGCACTTGTCGCTGCATGATAAATGAAGGTCACTGGGTCATCTTGGATAATTTCCAAGATTTGTGCAAATCAGAAGTCAATGACTGTTCAACCTTCAAAAGTGATGGAAAGAGACTGGGGTCGAACATGGCTGAAAGAAAAAAGCTTAGTTTTGTCAAGGTTGAGCTGGAGCTGAAAAGACAAAGAGACAGACTGAGATCTGTAAAAGAAAATGAACAGAATCAAAATGAAAATTCAGAACACTATAAACTTTTAAACAGATATTGGTCAAGGCAATAAAGGTTAGGCCTGCAGCTATATGAAATGAATGCTAGATATTTTCTCAAAAATGTCTCTGTAATAGAACTATTCTTGCATTCATTCCATATAGCTGCAGGCCAAACCATTTTATATAAATATATTTTTACACAGTACAGTATTTGTCAGGCATGATTGCAATAATCGCACAATGATGAGGAATATAAACAAACAAAAAATCTTTAAAAAATCCAACAGAAACAGGCAGGAGATAACAGGAATAATAACATCACACAACCACGTAATACAACAAACACACCAAACAAAGAACTGGGAGAACTGAAGGTTTGAAAACACAAGGGAGGATAATCAACAGAACAAGGAACAGGTGTGTTACTAAATTAACAACCTAACAATGGCACAGGCAAAACAGGAACAGGAAAAAATAAACCACAACACAATGAAACTATAACTAAATATAACTATGACAATATTAGGGTCAGTAAGATTTTAAAAAATATTTTTAATGTATCTTACGCTGCTGTTATACGGTAAAAACACTAATATTGTGAAATATTACCATTTAAAATAACAGTTGTCCATTTTATCAGGATTCTGATTAATAGAAAGTAAAAAAAAAAAGAAATTGTTTGAAAAAGAAATTAAATATTGTATTAAAAATCTAAAATTGGTAAAACTATCATCATCATGGCTTGGCTTCGCGAACAAAGATTTAGGAAGCACATCCACGTCTTCTACAGGCACGATGGTGGCTGACGAGGCCTATGCGGGACAGGCAGGTCCTGCCACAACGACTGCAGGTAAAGGTCTGGTCCAGGATGGGTGCTGAGGGGACACGGTTCTTCCTTCTTCTCCTTATGTCCTCCATACTGGCCCTGTGGGTATCCTCAAAGAGGGAGGTGGCCTGATGGACTGTGCGCCGCCAGGAGTCGTGATCAGCTGCTTGTGTTGCCCACTGACGGTGATCGATGCAGCAAGCAGTGAGGGACTTCTTCAGGGAGTCTTTGTACCGCTTTCGTGGTGCCCCCATGTTGCGGTAGCCCGAAGACAGTTCCCCGTACAGCACGATCTTAGGTAGGCGGTGGTTCTCCATCCTGGAGAGTGGGCAGCACAACAGCTTTGTATACACTGACCTTCGTGTCTTTTTTGAGGTTGTTGTTGTTCCAGACACATCCGTATAGTCCAAGTATACAGTAATAAAGTATTTACATTAATAATTTATATATTGTAGTCTTTATATTGTTATTATATTAGGCTTAACCATTAACAATTCCTTTACTACAAGCTAATGAAACAATAATAATTGTGTTAATGAATGGTGAATGAATAGTGACAATGAATGAAGAACTGACTATTTGTAGCCTATTAATATATTAACAATGTAGAGACTACAATATATAAACTATATGAATAAACTATAAACTAATAGTTTGTTAATGATTTGTAAGTACTTTATTACTGTATACTCATTATAAAGTGCTACCCTAAAATTCTAAATGCTTTTACTGTCACATTAGATCATTTAAATGCATCCTTCACCAATTTAATGCATAAATTAACCATTACACATTCGAACACCTGTGAGCATCTTAATATTTTTTTTCCCAAATATTAATAGATAGATCTGGTGGTGAAAATGCTATTATTAGACCATTTGACATGTCAAATACATACACCAACATAAATACTAACATGTATGTGCTGCAAATTGTGATATGGTCTGATGCCTGTTATTTTTCTTGTAGGAACATCACCTACATCTGATATATGAGAAACTGTTTCAAATAGGTAAAAACTGAGCAGATTCAGTGGAGATTGAAAACTGATTGATTTTTATGTCATTAAAATGTTCTTAAATATATCCTGTTTGGCAGATTCTTTTTTTGTCAAATCTCCTCCAACAGAAGTAGGCTACATTCTGTTGAAGCAGTCATGTGATGTATGGATCAATCAGAGAAGACAAGCTGTTGTTCCAGTGGTTTTCAATCCAGCAATTGTGCTGTAGAACACTGACCTTGAAAAGCAGAACATCAGTGGTGGCCCTTACATGGATCCTGTTCTGTCTAAGCCTCTCGCAGACTGAATGCCATGGCCACAGGGCTTTTAGGGATTTGTGCCACCTCCACAAAAGCAAATGCAGTTGTATGATAAGACATGGCTGCTCTCAACTAGACGTGGGCGTCTTGTCTGACAGGAGGGTATAAGTGTCCATGTGAATGGAGGTGAATTGATTTTGTCTCAGCGAAACTCCAGCAGGTAAGATTGACATGAACTTATGAGTGTAGTTTGACCTCTGTTTGAATGTGTTTGTTTGTTGCTTTGCCCAAACCAAATCTATATAGACACATTTATTCATCCTTGTTAGTCACGTATCAACTTTTTGTTTAAGTTTTTGTTTGTGTTTTCCTGTGCTCTGGGTAAGCTTACTCTTTCAACTGTGATTTTCTTTTGAAAAAGCAGGCCTAAATCACACTATAACCCCAAGATTGACGCAACATGCAGTGCTAATATTCTATCCCTCCCCTGTAGTACCTGTATTTGATCAGCCGCACTCTTTCGCATTGATTCCCAGATGAGGATGCGCTTCGTTGTTATGGTGATGCTGTTGCCAGCGCTGATGAGGGCAGGATCAGAATGCAGGTCCAGCTGTCGGCTTTCCAATATCTCCATTACCGTGGAAAGTGAGGAATGTGGCAGCTGCATCACAATCGACACCACTGCCTGTGCCGGGCTTTGCAAAACACAGGTAGGATGAAGTGATATTCTTGTAACCTTTAATTTGAGATATATGTGTGCACATTTGACATATATCTGATCGTTTTAATATTTTTTAAGCCTCAAATTTATTCCTGTGATGGCAAAGTTGAATTTTCAGCATCATTACTCCAGTCCTCAGAGTCACATGATCCTTCAGAAATTATTCTAATATGCTGATTTGGTGCTCAGTTATTATTTATGAATAATGGTTCTTATCATAAATGCATTGCTGCATAATATTTTTGTGGAAATGTGCTACTTTTTTCTCATTTCTTAGATGAATAGAAAGTAAAAAAAAACTGCATTTATTTGAAATAGAAATCTTTTGTAACATTATAAATGTCTTTACTGTCACTTATGATCAATTGAATGTGTCCTTGCTGAATATATATATGTGTGTGTGTGTGTGTGTGTGTGTGTGTGTGTGTGTGTGTGTGTGTGTGTGTGTGTGTGTGTGTGTGTGTGTGTGTGTGTGTGTGTGTGTGTGTGTGTGTGTGTGTGTGTGTGTGTGTGTGTGTGTGTGTGTGTGTGTGTGTGTGTGTGTGTGTGTGTGTGTGTGTGTGTGTGTGTGTGTGTGTGTGTGTGTGTGTGTTATATATTTATGAAACGGCATAGCTTAAGTGCAGACATTTTGTTGTTTCAGTTATAATACACTAGCATCAAATAAAAGGGGACTTAAACATTTTCCATTTTGACAGGAAAGAGTTTACCGTAGCCCAATGATACAGTACTACCAGAACATCTGTAACTTCAGAGAATGGACCTACGAGACCTACGAGTTTAAAGGCTGCCCTGCCGGGGCTGACTCGGTTTTCACTTACCCTGTGGCCCTCAGCTGTGACTGCAGCAAATGTAACTCAGACATCACAGACTGTGGAGTTCTCAGCCAGCAGACGTCCAGCTGCACTGCACATTAGACAAGGAAACCAAACCATTTGAAAGCCTGTCGTACAATTTTGAATATTTAGTTTTTCATAATTAAATGTAAATTGCAATTCACATGGAATAAATCGGAATAAAACTAAAATGAAACATTTCCGCATTGCTTGTATCTATCAATAAATATAACATACTGCAATAACCCATACACATACAAATATATATATATTTTGGCTTCCAACAGGTCATCTGTGTGATTCATCCTGTTGTTTTTCTTGAATCCTCTGTAGGCTCTGGTGTCAATAATCTCAGTCAGGCACAAACTGCACCATTAAAACAGCTTACACATAGCATAAACAGAACTCATTTCCTGTGATAAACCATCTGTTCCCAAGTGCTTATACACACAGGCACGTTAATTTTACTTGTGAAATTGCTGCGTTTTTACCAGAGCTTATAATTGTCCTTCTGAGACCAACTGTTAAAATTTCTCTCTGTGAGGATGCTCTCTAATACACTGAGCAAACTCGCTGAAACCATACTCGATTTACATAATCAAATTAGTAATGAATCAATATGAATATCAAACAGTTTTCAGAAAAGGGGCAATCTCTTATAAAAAGAGCACCTTTAATACTCATGTGTCGTAATAAAAGGAGCAGATGATAGAAACAAGAACCAGTACATAATAACAGACGCACTTGAAGGTGTCATCTACAAATGAAAACATGCATAACTTACAGTTGTTTAGGAGTAAAAACTTCACAAGGTAAAAAAATCTCACATTATATATTCTGATATATATATATATAATCAAATGGTTAATCAGGATTTTGATTAATTTAAAACTGGCAGAAAATACACCTTAAATAATGACAAAAAAGGTTTACTATAGCCTTACTTACATTGTAAGAATTTTAATGATTTAAAAAAAGCTGTATCAATGCTGTGCAGCTTCACCTTTAAAATTGCTTTGCCAGTTATTTGCACTGGGAAAAAAGCTTCATGCAGGCTTTTACACTCAGACAAACTGCCTGTCTAGATGTGAATGTTTTGAAAACCATCATATCTGCCTCATTCGAATTTTTTTGCAATACATTATCCCTGCTTCCAGTCAACTTTCTTGCTGTTTGTACGTGTTATTGTTCTGCAGCTACAGGGGAAACTGGGCCTATAACATATTGTTCTTCATCTTGACGTTCCTGGCTCCTAGCACTGCATCGTGAGGTGGAGTGCCCTGAATGTGCACGATGAGACAAATGGGCCAATTAGAAAAACATCTTAGACAATATCTAATAGATGATATCACCAAACAAATACTCAACTGCCCTGAGGTAAACCAACAGCTTTTTCAGATGTCATCATAGATCTAAAGATGTATATTAACATTCTATGTATATAAACACACACATTATATATATATATATATATATATATATATATATATATATATATATATATATATATATATATATATATATATAATATAATATATATATACACACACATATAAAATACATTTATAATAAATTAAAACCAGTATACAGATTTTTATGCTTGGTATTTTACATTATAAGTTATAGTGATTCAGACAAAACTTGCAATAGATACATCTATTCAAATATTCATATAATTTGAAATGAGGTTTGCACTAAAGGTTTGCACATTTGCACTAAAGCACTTTTATTTTTGTAAATGTAAAAGCAAATTTCAAGGGGGAAAAAAAACAACCACAGCATAACAGCATAACCAAAGAACTGGAAATATTACAGAAATGTACAGCTGTGATGGTATGGAAAAAAAGCAAAAATACAAAATAACATTCTATACTAAACTTTTACATTTAAAAACAATAAACAATACACTGAATTAACCAAGTACTTCTGCAATGTGCACAAAGTCAGTGTCAGTCTCTTTACGCTCAGAGGCAGAAGTGATGTCGTCTTCTCTATCTTCCAACAGGTTATCTAATTGGCAAACTTGTTGCGAATAATCTCTCCCCCTTCTACCTCCACCTGCTCGTACAACCATTTCCGGTCACAGCGGCACTCCACACCGCACTTCCGAGAGCCGCACTCGGGACATGGGTAGAAGCAACCCATGCAGTCTACATCCAGACAGTCACACAGATCCCTCCCACATGAGATCAGCAAGCCTTTGTTGTCATACACTTTACTCTTGAGAGACAGGGACTGTCTGTAGGGACAAGAAAGATAGCATATAAATGGGATAATTCTACCCACCCTTAGAAAAAAAAAAAGGTATAAAAGCTGTCACTGGGGCAGTACTTTTTTCAAAAGTTACACCTTTATACCTTATTAACCCCTAAAAGGGACATATTTAGTACCATCTGAAAGGGTAGTGACAGCTTTTGTCAGCTCAAGATGCACATCACTTTTTTTTGCTAAGGCACATTTATAAAAGCTACTTAATTGAACTAAGGCTTAATCTAAGCCCTGTGTGTGAAACCAGGCATAAGACTTTGAATACAATGGCAATTAATTTAACTCAAAACATGATTTATACATTAATCTTCATTAATTTGGTGTTCATGAGTTTGAGAATTTAGAAAGTAGTGTTGCCCCGACTAAAGATTCTTCTTGTCAACTAGTTGTCACGCCATAAGTCGACGGTGGCATTAGAAAATGTTTCAGGGCTGAGAAAGAATATTATGTGTAACATTGTTAACCTTGTTTTACATTAAAGAGAAACACTAAACCATAATAATGAGCTTTAAATATGAATTAAGCACTCAAGTGCACACATAAAGCTTGCTGCAGTGCACTGACAAAAGTAATGATTGTGAATGTGTCGGAAAAAAACAGATGTTCTCTGAAAAGAGTGTGAACATTTTAATAATTTATTAATAAACTAGTGTTTGAGTCAATGTCAGCTGCAAAGATGAAGTCATCTCCGCAGTATAGTGAATGGGGCTATAGAGAAAAATGCATGTTAAGTAAAACGTTTCATTTTCAGTAAGAGCGGTTCTAAATTATCTTTCACACTCTGCACGAACATTTGGATATGCGCCTAATAATAGCTCACAATTATCTAGGTTAACCTTAGAGAGAACTTTTTTCCTGCAACTAACAGACTAATTAAAATTTGGTTGTCTAATCCTCTTCTTGGCGACTAGCGTTTATTCGCCTATTAGGGGGCAGCCCTAAAAGAAAGGCAGATACCTGTCACTTGATGAGAGCTTTATCCCTGCTCGTCTCCGGTCATTTACACCTCTGCCCTGTAATAAAACAAACAAACAAAAAAATTTGATAAAGGCAAAAGTATGCAGCTAAACTGTAGCTGTGAGACGTATTAATGACCTGCAGAGAAGCTAAAAACAGACTAAAGTAAGTGTTAGCAATTGCATATTCAGCAGTGTATGCATTACCTTCAGGCTGGAGTCTCTTATGGGTTGTCTTCTGTCCTTTGTGATTTGTTTGGCTCTGTCTTTATCAGAAAGTGAACTGAATCGACTGGAATCATTTACATCCTTTGCCACTAATCCTCCCCTGTTTTTCCGTAACTCAATCTGTAAACAATAAATAAAACAGTGAGATAGATTGCATTTCAAGAATCAAAAGCAGACAGAAAGATATATTTGAGTTGGACAACAAGAATAACTTTACTGAGTGTTAGGATACACACCTTTGTACCATCTCCTCCAGAGTTGAAAATAGTCGGCACAGCATCCTCTCTGAGAAACAGTTTTCCATTATAGTCACGAAAGCAGTCAGGCTGAAAATGCTCCGAGCACAAACAGGAGTTTTGAGTGGGAACAAAGTTCTTTCTCCCGAGGCTTCGAACCCATTGCTCGGCCAGCTGAGGTTTGCTGATTGGAAACCTGAACAGAAAGACAGCAAAGAAGGCTCCATTAGTTATTGTTACTTTCCAGAGAGTTTTATCCACACATGTCTGTTGTATTCTGAAGTCAGCCACTGGTGCAAAACAATTCGATTTAAATGAGGCCGACTCACATAGTAAACTCTGACCAATAATATCAGTTTTTACAAGTTCAATTCTGTTGTGGGGACAGAGCACAAGCATTCAATTATAACAGTTAATTATGCTGTGGGGTCCATATCTGTGCCATGACTAACTGACAAAAAACAAAACAAAACAAAAAAACACACAAAACACAATAATCAAGAGGGGAAAATACTGCGCTGCATCTTGTTCACAAAACCAAAAAAAGTACTATTTAATGTATTTTGCATTAACGACAAGATGTTAACTAGGAAACCTATATCTACCGGTAAAGAATCTTATTGAGCTATATATCATATAGCAACTCGTGCACACGTAACGTTAAACACTGAAGCCTGTATAACACAAAGCTCAAGTGTGTCAACAAAACTGCCATTATGCTCACGCTTACCTATAGAACCGGATCTCTGACCCTTTAACAAACCGGTTTGAACAATCAATAGCTGAACAGGAGATCGGCATGGTTCTGTATTCGTGTTAAGAATGTAGAAGCCTGTTATTGCTCTACACAAACCAAAATCATTTTTCACATGGAGTGAGCGGTAAAAAGCGTATCTCACCTACTGCGCATGCGCAGTTATTTGTTTAGCAGCCACTGGGCGGCCAAACAGAGATCCATTCATCCATTCAGCTTTCTATACAGTATTTTCCAAGTGATGAGATATGCCTTTGCGCCAGTATTTTATATTTGATAATAACAAAGGTTTTTCGTACACTTGCTTAAATGTAAACACATTTAAAGACAAAATAAGTAAACCTATAACTTGTAAACTTTTATTTTGAAATGAGTCGCACCCGGAAGTTTAACAAACATTTTCCCTAGTGTTTTTAGTTGCCACATGGATCCTGATCACATCAGTAGTGGTAGAGGCATAAAGGGTTTCTGAATGGATCACTTCGAGAAGGATTTAGTTGATGCGCTTAAAGACATTGTCAAGGCTGGAAACTGGCAGTGTGTGGGAGACAAATCTAAATTTAAGTCACCATGCACGAAGTAAGCGCATGTCATTGTATAAATACTGTATGCTCACACTCACATATATGATGCTCGTGAACTGTCACAAGAGGGCATTCTGTGTAACAGATAACGTTTCGAAACAAATGAATATGTTTTGAATAACTGTTATAATAAAAATAATTATAATGAAAAGGTGTCTTAAATTAGAAAAAGGCAGTGGTGTCCAAAAGAGGCCACATGCATGTATTAAAAATAAGTAAAATATGTGGATATTTATATTCTCCCTGAATATAATATTTCTTATATACACTTCTTCTATTTTTGGAAACTGTGAAAAAAAATCTTTTTAAGGTTTTACTCAGATGATGGAGAGCATATAGTCCTGGTTCATACAGAGGATGATAAATTCTGGGCTATGGATTCATCTTGCCCACATGAAGGTTAGTTGCAACTCTAAAGAACTCCAGTGCATTATGCATTGGTCAAAACAAGTGTTTATTTAAAAAATTTTTTAGACAGACTGGTTTTGGTTTTAGATTCAGTTTGGTGTCATTTGTCAATTGCAACTACGTTACTTTTATGTTTTTGACAAATTCCATATGAGTATATGGTTCTTCTTGAATAGCAGTTTCTTTTGTTTCGTCCCATTCAAAACAATGTTACGTAAAACTTTATATTGTTGACTGACTGGTGTCTCTTTGTTCCATTCACCTCTTGGCCTTCTTGTGGCTTCCCTCAAATGCCTTGTCTGCACCAAGAGTTTTTAGAGAATTTTTCTAGATGGTTGTTTTATGTAACTTCCATTTTCTAGTTGAACCATTGGTGCCGACACAGGTCCTTCTCAAATATCAAAATATTTTCTGACATAAAAAAGTTACAAATTAATTATGAATCGCTGTGAAAATATCACAGTAATACAGTAAAATTAAAGAATTGTTTTAGGATCTGAATATCATGATCTGTTGCTCAACAGGGGGCCCACTTGAGCAAGGTGATATTGAGGATCTGGGCAATGGGAAACTGGCATTGATTTGCCCATGGCATTACTTCGATTTCAGCCTTGAAACTGGTTCCTCTTCCTCTGGACTACAGGCAAGTTGTTATGATGGGCCATGCTAAAGAGATATTTTATAAAATGAAAATTCTGTCATGATTTACTCACCCTGATGTCACTCCAAACCTGTATGACTTTCTTCTGTCAGACATAAAACAAGATATTTTGGAAATGTGTTGTAGTTGTTGTTGTTTTTGTTTTTGTCTTTGTCCATACAATGGAAGTCAATTGTAACAAATTATTTGGTTACCAACATTCTTCAAAATATCTTCTTTTGTGTTCTGCAGAAGAAATAAAGGCATACAGGTTTGGAACAACTTCAGGGTGAGTAAATCATGACAGAATTTTCATTTGTGGATAAAATATATCCATATAATGTATAGTGATAAACCTGCAAGTATTGTTGATATGTCTCATATTATTGTAACCAGAACCAGGTGTATGATGTCCGAGTACTGGATGGAAAAGTGTATATAAATACTCAGAGCACACTGTCCCTCTGTCCCATCCCAGTGACAAAGATAACCCGCAAAGGTGAGGAATGGCAGAACTTGTATATATTAATTGTGAATATGTTATGTTGTAGTACACAAAACATGCTGTATTGCTTGCAGGCAGTTTGCCCATGGAATTAAACTCCTCAGAAAACACTCTTTGCGTGTGGGCCACCAAAATCCTTCACACCCCAGACCCACAGGAAAAGGTTTGGAAATGTCCTTTAACAAATAGTGATTGACTAAACTGTATCCCTCATCACAGTGCTGTATTTGATTGTGCAACAGAGATCATCATATGACTTCTGCTTGTTTGTTTTTCTGTGACATGTAGGTTTCGTTGACCAAGATGGTGCAAGAGAACTGGAACAGCGGGAAAATAACAGAAACTGGAGAGGCCAACCCTCCTGCACATCCCTACAGAAAAGACAATCTGACTGTTGTGGAGCCTGGAAAAATTAAACGGGGCAAAGGCGGCACACTGGTAAACTTTATTCCTTTTAGACTCTATTTTTTATTCAACTGAAAATTGATTAAAAAATAATTGTTTGTGTTCCATCAGGCGAGTAGGATTGCCTTATTGCACTCACTTGCTAACATAGAGCAGTGGGCAATAGACCTGTCCTGGGATGTGATAGCAAGATTCTCCACATTTAGACTGAGCTCTGGAGAGCCATTACCTCGCCAGTTCTTTGATGACTTTGTCAAAGTAGCAGGAGATGAAGCCAAGGTTTGAATGTTGATGTCTTTAATTTATTTTGGAAAAATGCTAACTAAGTAATTCACATTAATCTGACATAACCTTCTCCTGCAGCATTATCAGTTACTAGAGCAAAGGATTATGGAACTTGGCAGCTTCTTTGGTGCTTTACCAGTACACAATGGTCAGTGTTTTCATGTGTTTGTCTTATTGACTTATTGCACTTAGCATAGGTGATGTTAGAGATTCAATATCTATCACTTTTCTTTTCAAAAAGGTTTATGGCAGTCAGCAACCGATACATCTCATGACATTTTGGCAAGGCTAGCTATAGTGCACATGGTCCATGAGGCAAGGTAAAACACATCTCATGTCTGTTAGCATCTGTTATTTTCACATACATATGTACTGTATCACATAGGTATACACTTATTTTCACTGTTTTTACACAGAGGTTTAGATGTACACCCCCAGACTCTGTCCCGCTTCGCCTCACAGGGAGACACAAGCTCAGTGAAGGTGTTGGAGGTGATTTATGCTGATGAGATCACACATGTGGCTGCAGGGCTGAGATGGTTCACATACATCTGCTCACATGAAGGACGGGTAAGAGATCTAACAGCTCAGATTTCTTATTTTAACCATGTAACAATACAATTAAAATGGTTGGTGAAATTTGCCTGTAAATGACAGTGTGAAAGTGAATGATTTGATCTTAACATCATATTTTTTTAAAACAAACCCTTACTGATGCAGATGATGCTTTTGAGATATACAGCTGTTCAGTCATGACAACTCTCGGGATAGTTTGTAAAACATTTTTATTAATGGAAATAGAATGTACACAGATTTGGTCTTGGCGGTCTAGATCTGCTACACTGCTGCTGCTGGAGCTATGGTTGCTGCTGCAGTGCAAGTACGACTTGCTTCTGAGAAATGCTCTGAACATAAAATGAAAGGAAACTTGCTGCTGCTGCTAGAGAGAGGGAGACCCATAGCAGATCTAGGCAGGTGGTGCTAGGGGAGGCAGAGGGCTAGAATGAGAATTTGCATAGTGCACAGAGATTATATAGGGAAACTGTGATGGATACGTGAAATAGATTGTCTGGGAACATTACATTAAATTATTCAATCAGAACATGACGATAGTTTCATGGCTGAACTATTCAAATCAACTGTTTGAGCAAAGTCTGTGTCTTCTCCCAAATGATGCACTATACACTCTGATAGCCCCTCCCCCTCTGCTACGTAATTAGAGCTGCAACAGTTCAGTGGATGAAGTGTCCAACTTTCCACACTTGTTTTTTTTTTTTTGGTTAATTAAGTGCATCATCTAGTCGTTCTATTTGGAATTTTCAGTGTGAACACACTACTCGCACTATTTTTTACAACAAAACTTCATTGAATAATGCACAAGTGCACAAATTGGAATGCACCTTGTGTCTTTATCCTAGCTTGAGAGCTGCTTATTCATATTTCAGGATTCCTTGAAAACGTTCCATGAATTGGTGAAGCTGCATTTCAAAGGGTTTTTGAAGCCTCCGTTTAACACAGAAGGAAGGAAGACAGCAGGAATGACAGAAGAGGTATACGTACCATTGTTAAATTTCTGAAGAGTGATCCATTTTTACTGTGTAACTTAAAGAAAATTCTATTATTTTATATTATGCAAGTTTTTGTAATTATACCCCTCTTTTCCTACAGTGGTATGTTCCTCTTGTGAAACCCTCCAGCTTACAGAAGACCTCCTGATTGGACTTATTTTTATTCAGAAAGGAAAGCTGCTTTGCATCCTGAAAAAAGGGACCCTGAATGGAGAGTGTGCTTGCATGATTCAGATGCAGCCTAAGGATAAAAAAAATCATAGAATGGATATGTGAATACAGGAATATTTGCATTACTTTTTTCCACAGTAACCACTGTTTATAGGTTTCTTTAATCATTGTGTAAGAAATTAAATTTAATCGATGAACTTTAATTTGATGGGTTTCATGTACACAATATTATTTGTCAAATAATCTTAAATATTGTTTTTATCAGTTCAGTGGTTTTACTGAAGGGGGCGCTGAGAGGTTGTTTTGCTCTCAGTTGAGGTTTTGGTGTAAGTGTTGTATTTAACTGGTGGTTCTGAGTAGTTTCTCATCTTTTGAAGGTATTACACTTATACTTATATCATTTAATAATTCTTATATCATCATTTAATAACTTTCCAACTAATCCAAATGCTGAAAATCATGAACATTCAAAAACAACTGAAATGGCACAAGAGACATAAAAACAATCAATTTGAGACATGACTCTTGGATTAAGTTTAAAACAAAGTCAGCATACTGTTGAAAGTTTTTCTGATAAACGCATGTGGCTTGAAATTTCATGTTTTTAGGTGAGGGTACCATTAAAAATTCCTTTGGGAAAAACAGTGCGCCAACTTCAATTTAATCCAAATCATTAATGTCCAGTTTCACAAACACAGTTTAAGACTAGTCCCAGACTAAAATGCATGTTTGAGCTTGTCATGGCCTTATTATTTCTTGCAACTTGCAATGACATCTTAAAATATGTCAGTTCCATTGTTTTGTTTCAAGATGCACACCAGTAATGTTTTTATTTCTAAGACACATTTCTAAAAGCTATTTAAATGTCCTAATTGAACTAAGGCCTAGTCCTGGCTTAATCTAATCCCTGTCTGTGAAGCCTTGCCTAGTTCTGTCTCAAATGGACAATTAATTTTCACTCCATGAGACGACAGATCTATCTGCATAGATATATGTTCTTAGCATAGAATTGAAAGTCTTTGTAAAAAGTCTGAAGCCATTTTTATGCATTGGGTCTGTTTGCTGTTCTCTCAAATTTTCCCATAGTTCTTAGGATTTATTTTTAAGGTTATATTTAAAACAATTGCAATGAGTCATTACACTGTTGAGAAATTACCCTGAAATATGATACAGCTTTATGAACAAATGGTTCACAGCAAACACGTTGCTCACTTTGTATCGACAATTAATGTTTATTTATCTAGTTTCTATAAAGATTTTTTTTTTTCTTCAGATTGAATGTGATCTTGAAAGAAAGACAGTACAAACATGAGCAGAGAATGTGTCTGTGTGTGTTACCCAGACGTGACAGAGTTTTCCGTGCTGCGTGAGCCTGTGTCATTGGTTTTCACTTCTGCTTTTTGTATTTTTATGATTTTTTTTTTTTTCCATCATGTGTGGTGGTAAAGTTTGCAACTGTCTTTACTTATTTTTCACTGTATCTGCTTTTTTAAATGTGTGCTCTCCCCATATATATACACTGTACAGACGTGTGTAAATGTTGGTCCTGCAGCACAAAAACTATTGACATTTTAAAATGACTTAACGTTTACTAAATTAATGCAAAGGTGAAGGAATAAGGGATAGAACCAGAACCATATAACTTTTAAACCATAGGGTCATAACTATGGTAAAAGTTCAGGTCCAGGCATTTTCTGTTTTCACAGAAGAAAAAGGTTCTCTCTTGTTTTCCCCAAGTCTTTTTCACGCATTTTTGCGCGTATGTTTACATGTAAATCTTCCTTTCTGTGTGACTCTTCCCAAGTACCTCTCCACTGAACTGGTAGGTGAGCTTTTTCTTGATCTTCTTGACTTCTCCCGTCTTGCCATAGTTTCTCAGTGCTCTTGCCATCTTCTGGTAGGTCATCTTCTTGCGATTTCCCTTCTGTATGCCCCAGCGGTTTGCTAAAGCCTCTTTGTGCTTGGAAGAGAACTGGAATGTTCCTTTTTCTCGGTCCACCCACCAGATGCTGTCCTTCATGTCACCATTTCGCAGAAGGTCAAGCAGGAACTGATACAAGCGAATTTTCTTCTTATTACCTTGAAAAACAAAGGAAATCAGCATCTACACTTAGAACTTTTAGCATTCGTAGAACCTTTCCATTGTACAAAAGGTTCTTTAGTGGAAAAAGGTTATTCAGATCATAAAAATTTCTTTACATTATGTAGGGCTGGGTAAAAAAGAAAAATCTCGATTTTAATAAATTCAAATTTTTATGAAACTATATCGATTCTTAAATCCCAAGAATCGATTTAGCCTATCCTGTTTTCAGTTGATGAATGGAAGGGTAGCGCGTCGCCGCCTCCCATCCAATAAATCGCAGCAAACTTCTTGCTTTGTTGCTTTTGATTTGAAATAAAGTCTCAGATTTCAAATTCTGTCTATTTTAGCAGGCTACGGGAAATAAAAACCGTTTACGGTGGCGTGACAGATCGCTCGCTGTAAACACCTCAGTTCAAGAGAAGCGGCAGCGCAGAGCACGCGTGAACTGATCATAGACCAGTTACAGCGCGAAACATGTGAAGGTAGGCTTTGTTAAAAGATACAGTAGCCTAGGCCTACAACTTACCGAAATCCGTCAGATGTGGTTGAAACAGCTTGTAAACAATGTCATGTAACGTCACATTTACCTCAGGAAAAAAACATATTTAGTGACCATAACCTCGTTAGTCAGCTAGAAAAATTAACTCTAGAGAGGAGCATTTTTGCTAAATGGGCCTAACGTTACCATATTACATTATAATTGTTTATGTTCTTCAAGTAGAAATAATGTAAATTTAAAGTTAGTAGGCCTATTATAACTTAAAAACTTCCTTGAGTGTAATTTGTGTTTGTAAATCAGTTTTAGCATATTACAATACCAACTAGGGCTGAACATTTGAAAGAACGCGTTTTCTACCCAGTGTTTTACTTGGGCTAATCTTTGCAATCAGGCAACCATGTTGTGCACACATTGTTTTACCAGTTGGCTTATATAAATAGCCGGCCTGGTCTATATGATAAATAGCCAGTCTATAATAAATCAGGAAACAAGATGAGGTAATGCTTAGCCAATGGGTTAACATTCTCTTGATTTGTGCTTATAGGTGACCCTGGACCACAAAACCAGTCACATGGGTAACATTTTTTAAATTGAGATTTATACATCAGCTGAAAGCTGAATAAATAAGCTTTCCATTGATGTAAGGTTTGTTAGGATTTATTTGGCCGAGATACAAGTTGTATCTCTGCCAAATATCATACAACTATCTGGAATCTGAGGGTTCAAAAAAATCGAAACATTGAGAAAATCACCTTTAAAGTTGTCCATTTATGTTCGCGATTGTGCTGCATTCACTCACAAAAATAAATGTTTTATATATTTACGGTTTCTCATGCATCTTTAAATCCACATTTAGTCCACTGAGTAATGATATCAAAACCATTATCAATAACCATTGGCACATTATTCAAAGTGATCCCCAGTTAATGAATGTATTTAGTGAACAACCACTTTTTGTCTCTTCCAGGAGCTCTAATTTGAGGGACAAGCTTGTCCATGCTGACACCCACATCTCATCTCCAACTACTCTTGTCGATGCCCAGGGGAACTTTCCATGTCACAATTGCTCTTCCTGTACTAAGTATGTCAAATGTAAATCATTCACACATCCTCGTACACTAAAAACGTATAAGATTAGACAACTGATTACTTGTAAGAGTACATATGTTGTTTACATTATCATTTGTCCATGTCCACAACTATATGTTGGCAAAACTACACGTGCATTACGCACAAGAATGATTGAACACACAAGTGCCATTAGGAGACAGGATGATACATCTTCAATTTCTCGTCATTTTAAGTCTGCTAACCATTCTTTGTCTGACATGAAGTTCCTGGGCATCGAGAGGATTTTACCCCACAGGAGAGGTGGAGATAGAGATAGAAAATTATTGCAAAGGGAGGCTTTTTGGATCTTTGAACTTAAAACTTTATTTCCTGAAGGCATGAATGAAGAACTTGAATTTTCCTGTTTTTTGTAAAACACATTCTTTCTTTCTGTATGTCTACAATGCTGTATTATCATTGGAAGCTGCTCATTTGAAACTTATATCTGTTTGTAATTCTACTTGAGACAATTGAGATTGAGATGATTGTATTCAGCTGTTTATCCTTAATTGCTGACTTACTTTAAAAGGGTGAATGTTGTTAGCTAAATGAGCACTGAAGATAGCAATGTGCTGAAACGTTTGCTGGTGTCCAGTCTGTTTTTAATCCACATGCACTTTGCACTTGATTTGCACAATGCAATTTGAAAAATAAAAATATGCTTTTGTAGACTTCAAGTCTTGAGTTGATCAGTGTGCGGCCAGCTACTCCTCTTGTTCATATATTTACGGTAGGAAATTTACAAAATATCTTCATGGAACATGATTTTTACGCTGCAGTACGTATTTTTTCCTCTTTGTCGCCATCTCTGTTCGAAATCTGTAATTGCAGTTATTCACGGAATTATCAACTTTACGTGAGTTGTGCCTCGGCATGGCACAGCGCGGATGAATCCAATGTTTTGAGGAGTCAGTCACCGCACCGGTGTGGATACTGTCAATCGGAATCACAGATTCTACTTTTTGGAAGTATGACCAACATAAGAATTTTCACCGGAAAATGTCATCTGAACAAGTGAGTAACATCCACTTTTGTTCCGACCAACTAAGGGAAAAAAGCATTGCAGTAAATCGCGCTGATTAAATTTAACGATTGCTTATCATATCATGTCAAACCATGCAAATTATACTTGTTAACAACATCAGCATTGCGTGACTACATTTAATGCCCTTCCGATATTATCCTTGTTTTCGCATGGGCCCGGTTGCAGTCTCTTTTTTTCTGTAGCCACTCCGAAGTCCGAAGTCTTTTGCGTTTTACAACGGGTGAATCTACAGTTGTCACTGGTGATTGTCGTTTGAACCTTTCTGGATCCGCCATCAAATTGATAAGTTTAATTATATCAAGTGCTGTGAGAAAAGGCTGTAAATCTCCACCTCCAACATCCTCACATGCAATATAGCCTACTAGCCGGGACACCTTTATGTGTACAGATGTGACGTAATGACGCAAAGACATGCTCGAATTTCCCGCGGAAATCCACCAGTACCACTGGAATTAAAAACATTATTACAAGCTTACCGTTTTGAATCGAGCTAAGGCAAGCAGATAGTTTTGAACACTGGCTGGTTATGAACTTGCAATTTTTTTTATTTTGGATCATTTTTAATCCAAAAAAGTTACGGACTGCAGCTTTAATATCCTAATGATTTTTGGCATAAAAGAAAAATTTATAATTTTGATCCATACAATGTATTGTTGGTTATTGCCACAAATATAGCTGTGCTACTTGTGACATGGTTTTGTAATCCAGGGTCACATAGGTGAAATAGCAATAATTCTGATTAAATGTAAAAATACGTTTCTCAAATTACAACAATCGTTATGATTATAATTTTGAGCAAAGTAATTATCAATTTAACCATTAGCTATATAGCATGACTAATGCTATGTGACTAATGACTAAAATGTGACTAAGTTTTCATTGGCAAAAACTCGACTAAAATGCTCAGGCTAAAACTTGACCAAACAAAAACAGGACAAGGGTGACTAAATATGATAAAAACTAAAAAGTACATTTGACACAGGACTATGACAAAAAAATAAAAAAATAGCTGACAAAATGAACACTAATGAAAAGGCACACTGCGTCTGCTAGACTAAAAGGTAGTGGAGGGGTCTACAGTTAACGGGATGTTGTAGCCTACTCCTTTAATTTAGAGTGTGCTGAACACTATTGAGAATATTGCGCTGAAGCTTGACTTAACAAAATTAAATCCCAAATCAAATTGCAATATCTGTCAGGAAAAGTTGCAATTAGATATTTTTCCCAAATCGCACAGCCCTAGCACCAACTGACTCCAATGTATAGTTTACAGCATTAGTTGAGAGATTTTGTTTCCTTGAGAAAATTTGACGTATACTGTACCTATTATATATATATATATATATATATATATATACAAAATAATCGATATCTAATCTAATCAAATCTGAATCGAATCGCAAACTTGTGTCAACGTATTTGTGTCAATACCCAGCCCTACTTTTATGGCATCGCTACGAAACCCCCATTTTAAACCTTTATTTTTACATCTAGAAGATTACTGCAGTCAACAGTTACTGACAGTACTGTTTCAATAACAGTTGGCGTGGGTTTGCATCGCTTATCCGCTTGCCATAGATCATTACTGTTGTGTTCATGTCAGTGAAGTGAAATTTGTCTTTGCCTTTGTCCTTACCATGTTCTCCTCCTGTTGTTGAAGTAATGTGGTCTCTCATACACTCCTCATCAGACACCTCTAACGGAGGACTGCGACTGCCGGGGTCATCGTCATCCGAGCTGCGCTGGAGAGGAGAGGGCTGAACACTGTGAGGGTAACACACTGATGGCCGTGGCAAATATGTCATCTGTGAAGACATAAAGTACATACTTATCAGAGATCGTACTCACACAAAAGAAAGATTCCAGTTAGAATCAACTTATTAATACTATAGTTATTTAAATAACATACTGGTGCTGTAAAAAACCCAGGAACCAATAGGAACATGTAAAACTTAGTAAAGAACATTTCTTCTGAAGTACATAGCTAACTCAAGAACTCTATACAGCAAGTAGTTCTTGAAAAGAGCAATTTAAGAATCTTTATTATGAAGGGTGGTGCTAAATCACATGCAGTTGAATGACACAAATAATATGAGCTATGACAGTATGTGGAAACCACGTTTGTGCAATCAGGTGGTCTGAAATGTGTCGTTTGGAGATTTCAGCCTTGTTCAACATTAAGAAAGAGGAACTTTACGTTTAATGCTGATATAAAAGTGCAGTGAAACTTCAAGCTGCAGAATATGATGCAATTGAACTCAGAATATTATGTCTATTTCTTTACAGTAAGGGCGTGTATAAAACAGTATGGATGTACAGTATGTAATATATATATTAAAGAAAAGAAATGTTATGAGATATCTGAAATGTTTTTCAGTTAAACCGCTTCAGTGTAAGAAGCCCTTGCAAAAACCCAAAGTGTCAAGGATCATAGCAGTCTCATGCGATTTCACACACATTGCTGGGGTTGCAGTTTCTTGTGACATGACAGTTGCAGAGTCTGATGACTTGAGGACAGTGTCCTCAAAAACACATGACAGTCATACAATATTTAGAAATTTCCAGTATTTTCATAAGGAACATTTCTACTATTTCTTTGTGCATTTGTTATACTGTACCGTTTTTTAGAGTCAGAGACTACAGCTGGAATTGTCGTTGTTTTGCATTTAGGCCCTGAAAATACTTCTACAAAAAAAAATATATATTTCTTACATTTCTTCTCTTTTCAGCACGATAGAGTGATACTTGTTTTCTTGGCCAAGAAAGCCGCATTTCTTTTTTCAAAGATTTCAATTTAGGTCATTGCTTAGGGTTGAGGTGTAAATAACTAATCTACAGATTAAATGACCATGGAAAGCACACTATCCACCACAATAAACAGTTACTTAGCTAAAATGAGTAAGATATTTACACAGTTTAAAGGAGATCTCATATAAATATATTATGGTTTTAGTAGTGACAATAACTGTAGTAAAGTTTATTATGGCAGAAACTATGGTTACCATGGTAAATTATTGTAAAGGGTAGAATGCAGTCTAGATTTACAATATTTATGGCTATATAAGACAAGTAAAAAAAAATAATTCAACATTGATAATAATAATAAAAGTTTCATGAGCCCAAATCATCATATTACAATTATTTCTGAAGGATCATGTGACACTGAAGACTGGAGTAATGATGCTGAAAATTCAGCTTTGCCATCATAGGAATAATAATTAAAAAACATTTTTTAAATAGAAAACAGTTATTTAAATTGTACCAATATTTCAAAATGTTGTTTTACTGTATTTTTTTTTATTAAATAAGTGCAGGCCTTGGTGGACATAAGAGAAAAACATTAAAAAAAAATCTTTCTGGCCGCAAACTTTTAAACGGTACATGATCAGAAAAAATGTAATGTTATTATAAACTGAGCTGAAAATCAGAACTTTTTTTCTTCGAGCATCATGCGCCTTTCAGTGAGACTAAGCTAGTATGACAGGCAGTATATCAGTCCGTGGTGGATGGATCTCTGCTTCCTCCTACAAGGACGTCTAGAAAGGAAAAGCTCTCTTTTGCGATAGGCTTTATGGTTAGAGTCTGCCTTCGAGATGAGGTCCAACCAAAGGAAGGGAAATCAATCACTGCATTATTCATAAGAGATTTTAAAGGATCTCTTTCAAGAGGTGATCTTTGATTTTCCACCCACAGAGGAGTCATTGATGGATAAGCAAGACGTATATCCTCTTTTTGTTCAAATATCACCTACACCAAAAGGCCAAGAAAACTTATTTTTTTATATATCCAAGGCAATGTAGAAAGTCTCTAGAATGTAGGTATTTTCTAACAAACTGCCCAAAAGAGGCTAATAAACTAATAAGGGTTGAATTACAATATGGTTCCTGTATACATGCTAACATCATATGTATGTTTTTTGTGTATGCAAAGTGTTCCAGCTTAGTTTTTTTTTAAGCTCTAACATTCGTGCACTTGTGTGTTTGTGGCACAATAAAGAGCGTTTTTTTTTTGTGTAAGTGGGGATGTTCTGTATAATGGCAGTTGATGAGTGTGCAGACTGCAGTTACGGTGACACTGTTGAGTTTTGGTCAGGATAAGGCTTAGTTGAGCAATAGCTTGGGCACAGATGCTTTCTACAACCGCCTAACCAGCATCAACACGCACTTGTATAGCAAAGCACAGGTGAAACTTAAGGAAAGTTTCAAAAGCTACTAAACCTATTGTTAAAGACACAGGCAGTATCTCTCCGAAAGATTTCTCTGTTCCTAAATGTCTCCTACACTGTATTAAACAAAATGGTTACTTCTCGTCACCAATAATGTGACCAAAGCTCACAAAGAACTCGTGTGAGGACAGGGCATCAAAATATGTCAGGTACAAAGAAGAGCTCTCACACATAAAATGACAGTTAAAGACGTGAAAGTGAATGGATATTAAATATGAGGTGTTTTATAGGTAATGCAGATCTCACCTGTGGAGGGGGCAGGGTGAGGTGATGCCCGGTCAGGCCTGGGTCAATAAAATGACCAGACTCAACATCTGGGAAGCGATGCACATTCGATGCATGTAGTGGCGGCACGCTCTGTAGCTCTGTGAAGTGGCTCTCTGGCAAGTTCTCGAAATCCACTGGATGGACATGATGTGTATTATAATCCCATGCATGATCTAGACAAGGACAATGAAGTTGAAACAGAAGGTCAGTAGAAAGCATCTTTTTTAACAAACGAAGGAAATGTGACAATATGTCACATGCTTTGTGTAAGCTAGTACAAGCAACGGATAAATCAACTATGTCAGGTTATTCAGTCTGTCAATTCAATCGCATGCAAGAAATTACATTTACTTTCTCACTGCACTGGGACTATGAGTGTCACTCTGTTTCCTGTTCACACCACCATTTCCTTTGCTGTTTTTGAATAGCCTCAAACATGCATATTGTTGTTGTTGTTTTTTATGCCGTTGTATTTAACGGTTAGATCTCTAAATGGAAGATTTAAATATGGGTGATCAAATTTATCAGATTTTTTTTAATGATCTGTTTTGGTGTTTTTATCACATACTGTAGAAACTGAGAAAATAATCTACAGCATGTTCAATTATTTATTTAATGATCAATTATTGTCCAAACACAATCATTCTAAGGAATCTAATTTCACTGCACTTCAATCCCACTAGTGTTCATAAAGTACATTTATTACATTCTCTGGAGAAACATATATGTGCACATTCCTCCACTGAACAGAAATAGCTTTTACATAAATGGTCTTGTGGGGAAAAAGGGGGGGAAAAATGTAATCTGCATTTCTCCAATGCCGTATAACGAAACTCAAAACTGTTTTCAGTTTCTGTCATTTAACTTCTTCGAAAATCAGCACATAGCTGTCTGACGACAGAGCTGACTAAATAATACAAATGTCTAACCAAAGGTCACTATAAACTGTACCACAGTCCTACACAGTAACAAAGTACAATCTCCGTCCTCAACCTCAAAGACAGAAACTTCTGCTACAGTTTAGCACCCAATTTTAGACGCCTACATAGCTAAATTGCAATATTGTCTCATTTTGGACAGAAACCCTTGGGGATATTTGTCGTTCTACGTCTGTAGTTTTCTTGCCTGTCAGAACGAGGCATCTGTTTCCTGCTTTGTGCTAGGTCACTCGCCCGGTTCCACTCGCTCGCTCTCCTAACGTCCCCCTTACAGTTCAGGCCCAGCTGCCCTGGGTGTGATTTTGATCCGTTAGCTCAATATAAAAAGGTGCTGTTTATACATGGGCCTCTCTAGGTGTTAAAACACTTAAGTGTTTTATTAGCAGGGGCTTTAGTCAGTAATATATAATAAAACAGATCATACGTAAGAAGACATCTTCAATAATGCAGCCCATTTAGTCAAAGCACTGCTTAACTTGGGCTGAAGAGGGGAAAATTAACATTTCCTTACATTACATTACATTAAATGCAATTGTTCATTCTAAATTAAAATGAATTGTTGGCTTATTAACTTTATGATTTCAATTATAATTTGTAGGCAGATTGTGATTTGACTCTGAATTATGAGTTTGTGGTTTTGATTTTTGACTATTGTTTGATTACTTGTTTCTGAATGACTTTTATTCTGGTATCAATTACCTGTTTATAATCATTGATGGGAATTCCGGCTCTTTTTAGGGAACCAGATCATTTGGCTCAGCTCAGTATAAGAGCCGGCTCTTTCAGCTCGCAAACGGCTCTTTCATTTAGTACCACTTCTGGCTTTTTAAATTCAGCAAAATTTAGTAACGTTTTGTCTGTGATTGATATATATGCACATATTTCACTTAAATTACTCAATGTAATTATATTAAACCTTACATTTACATTATCTTTGGTATATAAAAAAAAAAAAAAACCTGTATAGGTCTAATGTAAAATCATCAAACACTATAGGCTATTACACATGTGTATTGAACATTTTATTTATATTGAACTATGCAAAATAAAACTATTCCGAGCAATTCATACTTAAAATGAAATATATAACAAATAAGATTGTTAAACATAGTTAGTAGACCCTGATCATATGATATTTTTACCTTACAATTTCTACATTCTTCCTTTTTGTTGTCTATTATTAAAATGCATCCAAATGCTAATTAGTTTGCGTGTGTTAATCATCTTGGGCAGGAGTGGAGGCTGAGAGCCAACAGCTAATAACCTCATTTGAGTGCACATTATTGTATTTTTTAACCTTAACTTTGGATAATTCAGTTGCATTATTTTATCATCAGTTTATCAGCTATTTGTGGACTGTTTTTAGATTTTATGAATAAAAAAAACCCAACCTTCTTATTGTGTAGCTTATAATTTTGGATAACAAAGAATACAAACTCACCATTCTGACCGTCATCAATGATATACTGATACTCCATTGGGGGTCGATACATCTCTGATTCAAACATTTCCTCTGTTTGCTGCTAAGCAAATAGGTAAGAAACAAAGAGTGACCAGTTTGAATGACTGGAGCCAATACAGAAATATTAATACACTGTACCATATAGGAAAAGCCTCACATCTTTGGTTAAAACTGCCCAGTAATCTTTTTGTACAGACGGTGTCTGTGACATCCAGCCAGTCCAGGTTACTCTCTCTCTACTCTCTTCTTTCTACATAGAAATTATGATTATTATACATTTTGGAGAACAGTTTATTTTTTTCATTACATTGATGTTAATCAGCCTGTTACAATAAACATACCTCTACACATTAGCTACAATTACAGACATTTATTCATTACACTAATAATGTGTAATGAATGTACATCTGAGTAGCTGAATCTCAATATATTGTTGTTTTAAAGTGGTTGGCACAAGTACGTATGCATCTCGAAACAAAAAAAATACACAAACAAAATGTACAAATTATCCTCAAGATATTTAGACTGACGGATGTCAAACACTAATATTACAAAAAAGATCTAGCTGTTCAGTCAGCTACTAGTATGTCCACAATGACATATCTTCATAATGCCTTTTGACACTTTGGCAGCAATATAACAAAAAGTGTATTATGTGTATTTTTACGCATCTATCAGAAGCAAGCAGCAGCATCATAATTGGACCATTTAGAGAATAAAAAAATACTCACGGGTGGGATGATGTACCCCTCCATTCTGTACGGATGCAGCATGGATTCCTCGCCGCCTGACACTCGATCTGCAACGCTGATGCTTTCTCAAGTGCTTTCAAAAGTGTCCCTGTACCATTGCTCAACTCTGCTAAATTTCCTCTTAACAAATGAAACCAATGATCTAACTCATGCACCTTATCACGCAGGGGGCCTCAGAGATCGCCAAGGGCCCAAAAAAGAAGCCAACCAGAGATACACTGCAAAGGGTAACCTACTCTGACAGTGGCCGTCGAAAAGGGACAGAGTTTCTGTTTGTTACTTCTTTATTTTTGGGGTGTGTGGGTAAGCGTGTGTGCGTATCCGCTGGAGGTTCCTGATTTTAGGGTAATGGCAGGTGGGGATTTTATCTTTGCAGTTAGAATAGGCGTAAAGTGTCACCTCCCCCAATGGCCAATCAGAGACAGCTCAGCTGACCGCTGTTCTTCCTGTCCACCTCCATAGTGCTTGTCGTTCTATGGAAAGTCCTTAATGCCAGATGAAAATACACAGAAAATCGGTGCCATTAACAGAGTATTAAGCTAAAAGTTTTCTATGTACTAACTTTCCAAGCTGTTTTCCTAGTTCAAAAAAATATTTATATATTTTACAAAAAATATATATATAAAATAAATCTGAGGTCAAATATATCGCAAATAAAAATGAAATAAATGGAACAAATGATTGATCCATAAATAAACTAGGAAAAGCTTCTAGTTGGTTGGAGTCGGGCTTTAGCCTCATCCCGACTGCAGACAGAGAACAGATAAGATGCTGATTGTGTTGCATGTCCTATCTGCATTACTACATGCTGGGAGAGAAGATATAACATCCTGAATGACTATGATGAAAGAATCTACTGTCTTTATCAAACATTCCACCTGTCTCAAACCATCTGTCTGCCTTTGTTTTGGCCATGTAATTAACAATATCATAAAAATAAAGTTACATACATGTTCATTCATTCATTCATTCATTCATTCATGTGTGCATACAGACAGTTTACCTGGTCTACAGTGAATGCTTTGAAAACATCAAAACTAAGTGTTTAGTGAGCTGAATACATCGTATTATGTCATTTACTGTCTTCATCTACTATACCACATGTCTAACTTATCACAAAGCTAAGCTGCAGCAGGAAGATAAAGATAAAAAAAAAATAAAAGTATACAGTATATATAACAAAAGATTGTATTTGCATTTATCTCTGTGAGTGTTTGTGTGTACACTTCTTTATTCTATATAAAGGATATTTAATTGAAAAAGAATATGGCCCCTTTAAGAATAAAAAAGTACACACAAGAGAGTCAGGCATATCACATGATAAAAACCCTTAGTGATTATCTTTAAGTTAGTTTATGTACAATATTATGTCTGCATTTTTTTATGTATCACAGGATGATAATGTTTGCATGTATTAGCTAACAGTGTCATCAAAACAAAACACAACCCATAACAAACTGATTTACAGAGAAAGAAATAGGCATACATGAATTTCTTTTTTTTTTAACTACATACTACATAAAACTTAAAAATAAAATACTAAATACTGTGTAGATTTTTTTTTTTTTTTATTTAAATATAAATACTGTATTTTGGAAATACACAAAATACATGTAAAATTGGCCATTCAGTGAAGTATCACTATTGGCCTGCAATCTGTCTGGAACTATTCTGAATGCAAAGAAGATTTTGGTGTATACAACTGCTTAGAAACTTTTGCTTTCATTACACGTACCTCTACCATTTTAGCAAAAATCTTACAAATTCATACGAGTGAGGTTGTATGCATTCGTAAATTAGCCACCTCGTAAAATCCGTACGAATTGCTGTGAGATCGAGTTGGCTAACACTATTTTCACCCTTACCATTGCTCTTTTATTTCTTCATGTTAACTGATAGTAAATCTGAATAATATTCCAATTTAAACTTAATCAACAAATAGAATTGACCATGACATCCTCACCTTATCTTCTTCCTTATTAATGCAGAAAATGTGCTCAGCTAATACAGCTGCAGCCCAAATGCATGAAAGTTGGGGTTGGGGGGCCTGAACTAGTAAGTCAGCAGTCTAATAAAGAGGTTGACTGGTATAAGTATTTATGTATTTTGAAAAAACAAAAATACTAAACAAATATATTTAAACAAATTACATTAGATTTTTTTCAAAGGCTTTAGAATACAAAATAGTATTCTGTATTTCAAATACGTATTTTATACATGTATCTGAAATACTGCCCATCCCTGCTGATTTATCAATTTGTATTATGAATTGTACAATTATATAATATTTTTCTATGTTTTTGCAATTACTTGCGACTCTAAATTTAAAGGGTGTGTGTTTAAAAAATTGTTTTTAAGTGAGACATTATCGAACTACACTGAACAAAATAATAAATGCAACACTTTTGTTTTTCCATTTTGACTTTTTCTATGTACACAAAAGGCCTATTTCTCTCAAATATTGTTCACAAATCTGTCTAAATCTGTGTTAGTGAGCACTTCTCCTTTGCCAAGATAATCCATCCACCTCACAGGTGTGGCATATCAAGATGCAGATTAGACAGAATGATTATTGCACAGGTGTGCCTTTGGCTGGCCACAATAAAAGGCCACTCTAAAATATGCAGTTTTACTGTATTGGGGGGGGGGGACCCCCTCAAAAAAATAAAAAAATTGATTGTTGATTGTGGCCTGTGGAATGTTGGTCCACTCCTCTTCAATGGCTGTGCAAAGTTGCTAGATATTGGCAGGACCTGAACACGCTGTCGTACACACCGATCCAGAGCATCCCAAACATGCTCAATGGGTGACATGTCCGGTGAGTATGCTGGTCATGCAAGAACTGGGTTGTTTTCAGCTTCCAGGAATTGTGTACAGATCCTTGCAACATGGGGCCGTGCATTATCATGCTGCAACATGAGGTGATGGTCGTGGATGAATGGCACAACAATGGGCCTCAGGATCTCGTCACGGTATTTCTGTGCATTCAAAATGCCATCAATAAAATGCACTTGTGTTCGTTGTATACCAAACGCCTGCCCATATACAGTAAAACTGCACATTTTAGAGTGGCCTTCTATTGTGGCCAGCCTAAGGCACACCTGTGCAATAATCATGCTGTCTAATCAGCATCTTGATATGCCACACCTGTGAGGTGGATGCATTATCTTGGCAAAGGAGAAGTGCTCACTAACACATATTTAGACAGATTTGTAAACAATATTTGAGAGAAATAGGCCTTTTGTGTACATAGAAAAAGTCTAAGTCTCAGGTGGATGAGAAGTGGATGCTGCACATTGGTGGTGGTTGAGGAGATTCCCCCTTCTATGTAAAGCGCTTTGAGTGCAGAGAAAAGCGCTATATAAATGTAATGAATTATTATTATTATTATTACTAAGATCTTTGAGTTCAGCTCATGAAAAATTGGGTACAAAACAAAAGTGTTGCGTTTATCATTTTGTTCAGTGTAGTTGCAAACATGAAACAGGGGCTAGATGCAAACATGATCCACTTGTCACCTTGGTGACCTATAAGATGATTATACCGACCTGTTGTTATCACAAGGACACTTACATGAAAATGACGGAACATATATTTTGCCTCTGAATATCTGCACTGCTTAAGCATATAATGTCAGTGTCAAAAAAATAGTTATATCTTTGTTGTCTTTGCTCAGGGGAATATCTAGACTAATAAAACCAAAAAAAAAAAAAAAAATGCATTGTTAGGTCATGATGCCTAATGATTTATCTAATGCTGCAATATCCCTTGATTTGCAACAAAATGTGCGTTGCATATTTTTAATGCAGTGACTCACTTTCAAAAATTAAAATTAATTTGTATCGATTCTGGATGCCAGAGAAATTGTGTGCAATCTCTTCTTTTCCACCTTCTTCTGCTTATGGGCTTGAGAGTGCTCACTGCACTGCCCTTATGTAGAAACACAACGTTGTTCTCGCATGCGCGTTAGACTCGAGTTGGGAGTACAAGATTTGAATGCATAATGATTTAATTTCCTCTCTGAATTTCACACGAAGTAATTGAATGACTTCAGAAGTATAATATGAATGATATGAATAATTCCTTATCCTGTTTCACGGATGACTGGTTTGAAATGGCAATTACAGGATTTCCATTTTGAATGAAATCTTACTTTCATATTGTTCCTGCAAAGCAGTTTTACTTTTGATTTATACATTTATTTTAGAATATTGTAAGAGCCACTTTTTGTAATAAACAGTCATGCTTACTTTCTAGATTAAAAAAATCACTAACAGGCCTACTTTCTTTTGTCTGCTTAGCAATGCACAAAAGACTTTTGGGAATCTTGCATTCGGCGTATTAGTACATTTCTAAATAAAGTTTTGATGTTTTTAAAACTGCTATTGTAGTTGCTTCGTTTCACCACGATTCAAGCTGTCCAAACCACAGAGCTTACTGGGGCCCTGGTGCCACACACAGCTGCCTGCACACCCGGCTAAAACTGATGACTTTTGCTGTTTTTCTTTTTATATTAATACACACTGCATGTGTCGCAGCTACTTCAGCAGTCTATTTTCTCCAATGCTATTTCAAGAGGTGCACACAAATGTTTGAATGCATTTGAGAAAACACTATTTCTTTTCTTATTTTATTCTGATGAAAACATTGCAATCTTTTTCAATTTTATATTTACAGCCCCACAGATGTTTTATTGTAAAGTGGTTTATACAAACTGAGTTGTGACTGGCTTTGCACTTTTGACAAATATTTAAACATATTCTTTGTTTACATGTAGCTGGAATTGAAATGATCTGGTTCATTCTCCAATTTGCTGCTGGCTCTTCATTAGTGTTTGAGGCATTTGACTATGTTTAGCTCTAGTGCTTCATTCCACCCACACTGCCTTTCCTCATCCACTCAACGTCAGCTCCTTTAGCTCTTGCTTCATTCTCCCTGCCAGTCTTAGCATGGCGCAACTGCGGGAAAGCTGTGAATGTGTTGCTTAAACCTGTACATTCTTCCCATTACACAGCACCGACTGCTTAAAAGTGTGTTGCTCATTTAAAAAAATTAAAACAAGGACTAACTTGACACTATAATAGTATTTGAGTTTTCCAATGAAAACACATCATCCCTGTTGAAATGCAAATTCCCTCATCATTTACTCACCATCACATTGATCCAAAGCTGTATCATTTTATTTCTTCTGTTGACTGTAAACGAAGTAAGCAAAAACAATTGAATTTTTTTTCCAAAATATCTTAATTGTGTTCAGTGGAAAGTCAAACAGGTTTAGAACGATTTGAAGGTTAATATCTCATAGAATGTATTTACAGTGTATTATGTCTGCTGGAAACATGCTTATGTAAGGCCCTATTATATTCCTGACTGAAAAAAAAAACAGGTAGAAAGTGAGACAAATTTCACTTCTCAATTTCAGTGATCTGAATAAAGACATTTTTGGCGTCTCTCTCAGCCATGGATGTAGATTGTGACCTATAAATGCATGATAATTTATTTGTGTATTTACTGCTATATATCAGGTATGCAACTGTTACAGAAATATCCCTGGAAATTTAAGGCACTTCATTTTGAATACAACAATGAACCTTAGATATCAAAGAATGGAGAACTGAAGACGGTTTCAGAGACAGCAAAAGGAGCACAGTGTTATCAGTGGTAGATTATCAGTCACTTCTTATGGGTGATAATCTGACCATTTCTTCAAGTCCCTTGTTGGTCTGTAAAGGTCTTGTCTGATCATGTCTGACTTCAAGCAAACCTGTTGTTTTAAAACAACACCCTCACACAGATCCACACAAATAAAGCAACCCACTCTGGGTATCAGAGAGAAAAGCAGAAGTAGGAAGATTCTGTCAGATTCAGTTCCTGTAAAGTGCAAGTGAATGGCTCAATGAGGATCTTTAGACAAGAGTGAGGCCTTAAAGTCCGTAAAGCAGACATATAGCTGCCTTAACAAGTTACATTATTTGCAGATGCGCAATGATGTGCATGATCTCTTGATCTGAGACAAGCAGATCCTCCAAAACACAGAATAACCAGAAACACACGCAAATGAGTCTTACTAACAGGGTTACTAAACATTTTTTCTAGCTTAGATACGAGAAAATGTATTGTATAAGTCTATAACATATATTATTTTTTTCCTGGTTTGATTTTTTTTTTTTCTGGAACATCTGCAGATAGATAGATTGAAAACATGGTACTGGAAATGATGGCTGATGGGTAAGGGGGTTGGGGTTGGGCAGAGGTTTGAATTCTGTGGAAAACGTCTCCGGTTACTATCGTAACCTCGGTTCCCTGAGAGGCGGGAACGAGACATTGCGTAGCAACACTGCGGGGACTCCTCCGTTCTCCACTTTTGTTGAAATCTTATGGGCTAACGCCAGCCTGGAACAGCTGGCCAACTGTCGCGAAGTATGCAAATACTGACAGGCTCGCGGGTAGTATGAAATGTATGGGCGCGACTGTTGCGACAATTGCATAGACAGTATAAGAAATGGACACAGCGACTCCATAGAGTTCAACGGAGAAAAGTGAAGTCAATTAGAAGCACTCACTTCCTGATGGCTGAGCGTACTGCGCTCAGTGGACATCTGAATTGAGAGAGTTTGGGAACCGGATGAACTAAAGCTCTGTGATAGTGAGTATTACAAGTAATAAGCACAAGAAAAGAAAGGAAATTTAAATGGTCAAACTAAATTCTTTAAATATAAAACAAAAGAAAAAGTGATTAGTCCGTGGAAAAACGCTGCTCATTCAAGTCTGTCAGCAGCCGTGCGCTCAACAGATGAACGTGCTGTTGCTCCTCTTAGCCATTCACTGAACAGGGTAGATGCAGCTAGAGAGCGTGACGGCAGGGAGAAAGCAAGACTTCACGCTCGCAGGACAGTATTGGCAACATTTGGAGGTTACTGAGGTTTGTCCAAAAAGTTTCTAGATTTATCGCTAGTCAAATACATCCGCAAAGCCTTGACAGGGCAAACAGCGCTCTGAGCGTCAGTGTCATGCGAGGATGACGGCTCAGCAGATAAGGTGGGCAGGGAAACAACCTGTGCTTTGATTAGTGTAGAGAGTGACTTAGGCATGTAGCCCCGTCTCGGCCGGAGAGTAACGCTGCAGTCGCCGGGTCCGAAACAGATACAATCGTCGTTTACCGAGAACGCATGTAAGTCTCCAATGCACTTTGCAGAGGCGAGAGCAAGGAGCAAAGCCGTTTTCAGGGAGAGCTCCTTAACAGCAATCGAAGCTAGGGGCTCGAACGGCGGTAGAGAGAAAGTCCTCAAAATTAGAGCTAGATCCCACGGCGGCACCGATGGCGGCCGTGAAGGACACAATCTCCTCGCTCCTCTGATAAATCTGGTCACCAGAGTGTGCTTACCGATCGATTGCCCGTCAACCGGGGAATGAAATGAAGCAATACACCTTCAGCGTGGATGGCAAACTCCCGCTATCCAGTCTGTGCTGTAGGAAGCGCAACACATCCGACACGGGACAGAGAACCGGGTCGATATCGATGTCCTGGCACCATTTTGCAAAAACTCCCCATTTTAGAGCGTAAAGGCGCCTAGTAGAAGGCACACACACCTCCGCGAGTGTCCCCAGCACTCGTGAAGAGGCAGAGTGTCTCGCTCATTTAAGGTTGTAACGAGGTTAGATATTATGGGAAGAAGGAGGCGGGAACCAGCAAACATTCAAACAGATTTTAATCAAATAAATAAACATACAAAATGAAAGTAAAGACGGCAGTCCCTCACAGTCGACTGCTGCCACACATAATAAAACAAAACACAACATAAATCCAGGCCTGGCCTTTCTCGATCTTCACTGTCGTCACTCCTCCTTTTATGCTTCTGCTCCTCCTTGAGAGATACGAGACCGGTGCGTCTCACAGGTGTCACTCATTAGCAATCACACCACCGGCCTCGCACCATTCTCCCACGACCCTCAGCCTCTTCCTGCTCACCACAAAGGTCCCTGAAAGGACACCACCTTTAATTGCAAACGGTTTATGTGCCACTCCCTCTGTGACTCCAACCCCAGACCTGAGGCAGGCACGCCCAAGCACACTGCTCCCCAGCCTGAGGTCGACGCATCGGTGCGTTGTGCAGGGCTGGACTAGGACAAAAAATCGGCCCGGGCATTTTGGCCCAGACTGGCCCACTATATGATCATAAACACCACCCATCTTTGCACGTCCTAAATTATATGCATACCAACTCCTATTCCTTAAAACCACTAATGCCATGTAATGAGTGAGTATAGGAGCGAGTGAAAATGTGCCATTTATTAACTAATACAGTTGAACTATACTCCACAGTGATGAATCCTAAAACAAGCTATAAGCTGCAATGGCATAGCAATATCAGTGTTTCTCACAGGATTTTTGGTAAAACTGTGGTGGGTGGACCTTGGTTCTTCTAGGGGGGTTTCCGTGAGAAAATTTTGTGCATTTTAATGTTAAATTCATCAATCTGGTGCACTTTGAGAGTTCAAAATTAAAAGCTCCAACCCATATTCAGTGTGCAAATTAAACGAAAAATTCAAACCTCTTTTAGTTACAGTGTCTATTTACATTACACCTACTACATAAAAATAGTTATAATATTAATCCAATGACAGTAATAGCCATATTTTGTAAAACAAATGCACAAAAAAATAAAGGAAACTTTCATAATTAGTTTTGTACCAATTTCTATACTTGAAAGAGATAAGCACATGATCTTTTATTTTGACGCAAACTGCATCAAGCTTTTATTATGGCGGAAAACAGGGTTTACAAACGCATATCATTACATTTCTAGTGAATTGCGGTAATCGTGTCTATATACTGTCTATGTAATCGTCAACTATGCAATGTGGAAATAATCTGTAACTGGGTTATGGATTCCTACACCGGATCATGACATAGCTTAAGTGTTTTGAAAGTAGTTCTGCTTACCGCAGGCTCTACACTTTCTCATCTCTCTCCTGATCCTCCTCACTATCATCATCATCACTGGAGCTGATGAAGGGCAGAAAACATATATTTTGACACATTTTACAGTGTCTGCTTTAAGGGCCTGGTTCTATTTTTTCACGCTATTTCTCTGCACAATCCTTGCGTTTCTTCTCCATCTCGCTGACTATTTTGACAGATACAACTGACACTGCTGCACGCTCGCTCACTCGTTTAAAGTTGTGATTGGGCCAGCCCAGTGTCAATCAAGAAAAGAACCAATGGGCCGCTGATCTATGTGTTTCATGGGCTGGTCTGTCAGAAAAAAAAAACTAACACTGACTTTTTTTTACCACTGCATTACACCGGCACAAACCCAGCGCCGCCAATTAAGCAAAACAAAACAAAACGAATGGGCCGCCGATGTACAAATTTTATGGGCCGTTAAAAAAATAAAATTAAAATAATAATAATAAAAATTAAGTATGAGATGTATCGGCCGAAAAAGCACGTCGGCCCACCGGGCAAATGCCCGGTATGCCCGATGGCCAGTCCAGCCTTGGCGTTGTGTCACTATTCCCAAAGGCACTCCTTGGCTGAACATATCCGGGTTGCGTCACAGTCTCAGAGCGCTGACGCAACTGTGAGTGACCGGAATGCGCATGTGACCTGAAGACCACGCTCTCGGCGGGACTCGTGTTTTCAGCCAAAACTGCAGCGGCCCAGATGGCATACTGAAGAAGCCGCCACCATCAGCCCCAGAAGCCTCTGAAATTCCCTCAAGGAAACAGACCTTCCCAGTCTGAAACAGCACAGAGTCGATGAAATTGTCTCTATGCGCTCTTGAGAGAGGTGGGCTTGCATCGCCACTGAGTCGAAACACACGCCCAGATATGTTATAATCTGACTCGGGATAAACACGCTCTTCTACACATTCACATGCAGTCCCAGCATATCCAGATGGCGAAGCAGCGTTTCCACGTGGCTGATTAGCACATCCCTTGAGTGAGCTAAAATCAACCAATTGTCCAGATAATTAAAAATGTGCATTCCGCTTGTTCTGAGGGGAGAAAGCGCTGCGTCCACACACTTGGAAAAAGTGCGGGGGGCTAGGGCCAGCCCGAACGGAAGCACTGAATACTGGTATGCAGTGCCTTCAAAAGGAAATCTCAGGAAGCGCCTGTGGCACATCGCTATTTGAATATGGAAGTACGCGTCCTTTAAATCCACTGAAGCGAACCAGTCCCCAGGTCGGATCTATGCCAGGATCTGCTTCAGTGTTGTCATCCTGATGTGCGCTTGTGAAGTGCTCGGTTGATGGGTCTCAGGTCCAGAATCGGACAGAGTCCTCCATCCTTCTTTGGTACCACGAAATAGCGGCTGTAAAATCTGCTCTCCTGCTTGCTCGGAGGGACACGCTCTATCGCTCCTTTCTCGAACAGACTGATAACTTCCTGTCTCAGAACGGGGGTGTTTTGGGGCAATATCAGTGACGGGACCACGCCATTTCTGTTTTGAATTATTCCCAGCAGCCACGGTGAAACGCCCGGAATAGCCCTCCATGCGTCTTGGAAATGACACAGCGGTCGCGTTAGTTCTAAGGCCATCGTTGCCATTGACGACGTGTTTTGATTGGAGCCCCGCCCCAGCGAGGCAAAAAGCACTGACGGGGAAACGGCTCATGGAGGATAGGCTGGCAGCTTATCAGGCACGAGCGGGGTTGTGCACGATGGGGGAATATTGGCACTCTTGCGACCTCGAGAGACCATTATAGTTATGGGCTGCGATTCCGTGCTGCTCTGGGGCAGGGCGAGTGACACAGTGTTGGGTGTAAGAGGAGGAAAAACTTTTTTGTGAAGGGATACATGCTTTTATTGTGGAACTCACACAAACAGACATAGCATTTACACAAACATTGCATTTGTCAGCTGCAGGAACACAGGGGACACGATGCAGAACATGGCGCTTGGGGGCGGGGCTCCTTTGAACTCTCTCCTCCTCTTGACCGATCTGTCAAGATGAAGGCTTGGTATAGCCAAGGATGGCGCGCTGACTTTCTCGCGGCGCTTCTCCTCTGACCCTGATGCTTCCTGCCAGGCCCCATCCACTGCTTGCGGCGAACATCCAGTTCGGGACAGGGCGCTGTGGCGGGCTGTCTAGCCGGTCCCTGAGTGGGGCAAGGCGCCGAGGAAGAGCGAGATCTCGACAATGGCTGAAGCGAGCGACGGGTTATCACGTGGCTCATCGCTTTCGCGCGCTTCTGCGTCTCAGAGAAACACTCCGTGACTGACTCCACGGCGTCACCAAAGAGGCCGGAGGGAGTGACTGGAGCGTTAAGGAGCGTCTTGCGGTCCGAGTCCTTCAGGTCTGCTAGGGTTAACCACAGGTGCCTGGTAAGGATGATCATAAAACCCATGGAGTGGCCAATGGCCTGGGCGGCCAATTGCCATGAGCGCAAGGTCCGTCGCTGCGCCAAGTCCTTGATGACGTCAGCATCCGCGATGCCGCCATCCAGGGACTGCAGAAGTTTGGCCTGGAACACCTGCAGTATGGCCATGGAATGAAGAGCAGATGCTGCTTCACCCGCAGATGTGTAGGCCTTGTCAGCCTGATGGGCCATGAATCTGCACGGATTGGATGGCAGGCTGAGGTCCGTGCTCAAGTCTCCTTGACGGGGAGCATGCACACGTAGCCGTAGTGGGTGCGCGCCGATTAGGGTGCAGACCACGACTTCACCTCGTGCTAGTGGACGTCCGGAAAGAATGGAGTCCGCCTCCTCGAAGCAGCCTGCGAAAGCACGTGTCCGCGAAGAGGACAGGTGAGCGCGATGACGATGGATGACGGCGGCTCCAGGCCCCATCGCCATCTTCGCCTCCAGGCAGGGGAGGGCCCACCAGCGGCTCGCTGGCGGCAGTAATCCCCATAATAGCACGAACCATGTCCCTCCTGGTTCTTAGGGCGCGCACTGGCAGCTCGGCACAGTGTGCGCACGTGGAGTCCGTGAAGGCCGCCTCAGCGTGGGCGAGGCCCAGGCGGGCGACACAGAACTCATGTTCGTCGGGCGGGTCAATGGGGCCCGCACAGATCTGGCAAGTTGAAGCCATTGGATGCTTAGAGAAAAAGATTCCTAGTCCTCCTGGTGCAGCTTCCACAATGGCAGCGTAAAGAAAGAGATTTTGACGTAATTGTCACACCCATGCATTTTATATTGCCCGCGAGCCTGTCAGTATTTGCATACTTTGCGACAATTGGCCAGCTGTTCCAAGCTGGTATTAGCCCATAGGATTTCAATAAAAGTGGAGAAGCGAGGAGTTCCTGCAGCGTTGCTACGCAATGTAGAGTTACCGCTCTCGAAAGAAAACTAAAGAGCTTTCTGCAGAATTTTGCACCCACAGATTTCAAGTGGGTCTGCCAATAAGTCACATGGCTGGTTAGCAGTCAGTTTTCTAACAGTGCAGCTGCATGAATCATGTTTATTTTTAATTATCTGAGTGACAGAAAAGGGTGTGTACATTCAATAGCTACTTCATTGTCATTGTATTATTATAGGGAGGAGAATACAGTGTATTGCAGTGTAATACAGAAATGAAACGATACATTCATAAATGAGGCTTAAAATAGAAATTATATATTAATATATTAATTTAAAGGCATATAAAAATATAGATGTTGCCAAGCAAAAATAACCAGAACTAGTTATTTCTGAATATAAGACAGTTGCAAAGAAGCACAGGAAACACTATTGCCATTTCATGTTTGCAGCACACTGTGGCCATACCACACCATGGGGTGTTAATGACACATTTTTGACACATTTGTCTGCTGTCCTACTGTATTCTGTAAATTTATGCTTGTGTCATATTTTCTTGAATTTCAGCAGCTAACCGTATGAACATTTAGTAAGCACAAGGAGTTTTAATTTGACACTGTCAACTTTTTTTTTTACAATTTTTTCAGTTGATTGACTAACATTGCAAGTTCGATAAAAAATCTGCTGCAACAGACCAGGCCATTGTGACAGTCCACAACAAAAACCAAACCATACATTTTTATATGTTCAGTGCTAATATTGCAGCTTCTAATGTCAATCCACAGGTTAAAATGTTGGTCAAAGAATCATCAGTACTGAGGTTCCAGGTTTCCATAGCTGTGCAAATATTGTGACAGCTGTGCAATTGCAAGAAAATACCTTGACAAAGGCTGATTGTCTGCCGAAACTTGGAAACAATAAAAATACTTAAGTGAGTGTGCAGTTAAAATATGTCTTACATAGCACTTATTTAGCATAGTTTCACAAATTCACACTTAGCCTACATATAATTAGATATAGTATAAAATATGCGCATTTGGCTCCAAGCTCGGAATTTGGCCCGACCCAGAGCACTCAACCCATCCCCCCCGTCCCTGGCTGGGATAGGAATAATCGAGAGTGAGGAGTTGGGGTGGAGGAGGCATACTGTAAAAACCGTTGTGGAACAGTCGGCTCTATATTTAAGCCTCCTCTTGTGCTAATGGGTAGACTGTCAGAACATGCTCGTCCCTGACATTGATGATAAAACATCATTAAATTAGATGGGTAGAGTAAAATGTGTAGACTGTAGCAAATGATTGTTCATTGAAAGACAAGAAATGATATGATAAATCCAATTATGACTCCTAGCTTCATATAACAGAACACCAGAGTGTTCAAAATGCTGCAACATGAAAAGTAAAGACCTGGATGACCCCAGATACTAAGTTCTCTTTCACAGGGCAGACTAGTTCAGCCGGCATTTTCTGTTCTGATGACCACACAGTATATTAAGAAAAACAGGAAGCCATGTGGTAGATTGCAAAAGGGCATGTTGTTAAATAATGACCTGCCTAGGCTGAAGTTTCACCAGATGATGTCCACATGCTCATGTTGACATCAAGGAGCTGTATCAAAATCCGTTATGAGATCACCTAAACCCAACAGCACAACTTCACAACTTGCTCATTCTAGTTCTAATAATATTAAGCAGCTGAAATGTTCAACAGTGTGTATTTTTTACTGATTGATTAGCTGTATTTGGAGAATTGTATACAAATTAGGGGAAATTAGTTTAAAGTACTGACACTTACATTTCTAATTAAGCTCATGTGTGTTGTGTTGAGTTAAAACATAAAAATATGAAAATCAAACCGATCAATTAAATATCAAAGAAAATAATTGTTATATACCTGATTGTTGGGTCAACAATAACATACCTAATTGTAAAAGTCAAAACCATTTAAAAAAAAATTAACTGACCGAAACAGAGCCTCAGACAAAACAGGGCTGGCAAAGTATACTGGCAGAACAGCGCTGCTGGACAATAGGTAAGGACTCTTACAAAAACACTCAAAATGTCATAACATGTTTTTGGCAATTACTTCATAATTTATTTAGGTCTGATTGCATAGACTTTTTAAGGAAAGTCTTTTAAATCACATAATTCTTTGGGGAACTTGAAACTTCCCTTATTCTACATGCAGTCTAGCACTTTGAGGTTCTTCTCCAGATTTTTCTCAGCCATATTCTTTTGTTTTTATTTATTCACTGCCACAAAATGAGCGTATCATTTGAAATGAAATACACTTTATTGACCCTGGGGAAATTAGTAATGGACTCAATAGCCAGCATTTCGGTAGAACCTGATACATAAAAAAATTACACAAAATATTCATACACACCATACGAATAGTTAGACGTCGCTAATCCATGCTCAAAAGTCTAATTGATACCGGCACATAAGAGTTTTTAAACCTGTTCTGTTTTTAACGGAGAGTTATAAACTTCATCAGACTGTAAGAGTTCATAACAGGGATAGAGTACATGAAACGGGTCACTTAAAATCCCCAAATTCTATTTCTAAGAGTATTCGTTTTTTGGGCCCAACATTACTGAAATCACAGAACTGAAAGGAAGCATATCAAACCGCCTGTGCCATACAGGGTCAAATTTATATATGTGTTGTGGGTATGGATGCCTATGAAAACACAAATTCTCAGATCTCTAAAAACGTTCTCGAAAAGGGAGCACCTGTTGGGAATGTGAAAGATTTCTAACACCATGCAGTGGACCTGCCACATAGTAGCCTTAATTTCCTGTCTGCAAGTAGGAGGAGGTTTTGGTGGCCTCCTCGTCTTTCACAATGACACAAACCAAGCCTCGGACCCGGCCAGCAGGGGAACATCCAACCCTCTCACTTCTTATTCCCAATTCCTCATTTTCCCCTAAACTTTGATTGCAGAATGAACAATCCACCAGCAGATTATGTTCAAATAACTATATTTGTTTTATCACACATCGATGGATGCAGAAACACATTGTAGTATATTGTAGAGCTCTGCTCTATAGTGCATGAGTTCATAATTACAAAACGTATTATAACAGGAAAATGTAGGTATTTTTATGGTAAGTGTGATTTTAGTGTAGCTTTTGTAGCAAATATGATCTTAACAGGGACTTTATTCAATCAAAAACAAGGTCAACTAATTAATCATACACTTCATGCTGTATGACTAAAAGGGATTTGCCATTTTGAGTCAATTGCCCATAAGAAAAAAGAAGATATTCATGAAGATATGTGACCCTGGATCACAAAACCAGTCACAAGTCGCACAACAATAGCCAACAATACATTGTATGGGTCAAATTATCGATTTTTCTTTTATGCCAAAAATCATTAGGATATTAAGTAAAGATCATGTTCCATGAAGATATTTTGTAAATTTCCTGCCGTAAATATATAAAACATTTATTTTTGTGCATGAATGCAGCACAATCGTGAACATAAATGGTCAACTTTCGGCCAAATATTGTCCTATCCTAACAAACCATTCATCAATGGAAAGCTTATTTATTCAGCTTTCAGATTATGTATAAATCTAAATTTTTGGAAATTGAGATTTATAGATCATATGAAAGCTGAATAAATAAGCTTTTAATTGATGAATGGTTTGTTAGGATAGGACAATATTTGGTCGAGATACAACTATTTGAAAATCTGGAATCTGAGGGTGCAAAAAAATCGAAACATTGAGAAAATCGCCTTTAAAGTTGTTCATTTATGTTCGCAATTGTGCTGCATCCACTCACAAAAATAAATGTTTTATATATTTACGGTAGGAAATTTACAAAATATCTTCTTGGAACATGATCTTTACTTATTCAAATGATTTTTGGCATAAAAGAAAAATCGATAATTTTGACCTATACAATGTATTGTTGGCTATTTCCACAAATATACCCGTGCAACATGTGACTGGTTTTGTGGTCCAGGGTCACATATTATAAATAAAATGATATATTTTAAGATACTGTATATTCTTCAATGGATCTCTATTTATTCAGTCCTTACTCAGTCTTTTTAGCCAAAGTCTTTTTTTCTTTTCTTTTCTTTTTTTTCATTCTCAAATATGTCTTTGGTAAAGGTCAACAGGTTAAAAATGAATGGAACTGTACTTCCAGCGGAGGGTTTCAAACACTGAGGATAAAAAAAAAAACATTCTCTGATCTTTATCTCTGTGGTTTTGGTGTGCAAAATTAGCCACATCAAACAGTAAGGTGTGTTTGAATTTGTGTGAGTGCATGTACTTGTTGTGGAGGGGGCGGTTGACCTGAGGCTGGCTGCATGTTTTATCTTAACAAAGCAGACTTCCTGTAAGGCTCAATACTTCCTCCCAGGGTCCAGCCCAAGTGGTCACACCTGCACTAACAGACACCTAGAACCACACACCAACCAATGGTCACTGTAGGCTGTGATCCAGAAGAAAAAAAAATCATCAGAATACACTGTAAGCATACTGTACAAGGAATAATATTGTTGTTCATTACTATATACTATATAAGCTCATATAGAGGTAGGAACAGTGTTTGGTTCGAAATTAGAGGAGAAAATGGTTCAATTTATTGATGAAATTGAGCAGTCCAGTTTATGGCAGTGGGCAGAAAGCTGTTGGTAAGTCCATGGATTACTATATGGCAAGAGCTACATGAAGAATGAAATGGGACAAGACCGAACTGACCCGAAAAAACCCTCAATGCTGCTCTTACAGACAATTGCAACAACTGACCTGATGCGACCCTTATCCTAGACAAAGAGAAATTTGTTGCCGATTTAAAATTATGATAAAATGATTGTGCAAGCATTAAAAGGTTTGCCCAAATACAAGAAAAAACATTGTGACAGGAAATGAGAAGATGGCAGGGCAGCAGTTTTGGCTCTGTTATTCATCTTAAATAGGCACCACCTAACCCCATCCTTAAACATAACCATCACAGGTGCGTAAGCAGATTGTACGAAAACATACAAATGAGATCGGACAAATTCACACGAATTAGCCAACAATTCGTCAAAATGTAAAACGTGACGAATTGCCTCGAGATTGTGTTGACTATTCAAAAGGAAACAATCTACAGACAACCAGATGATCTACATGGTCTTCCTCTTGAGCAAAGCCAGCTGGAGATGGACCCAACTGCACCTCTGTCGCTTACAAAAAACAACAGAAGAACACAGACTGTTCAAGTCATCATGGAATCAAAACTGACCTCATTTACTGTTCATATCCCTCATTTCAATGCATCCTTTCCAAATTCCATAATTTAATGTTTTCACAATCCATTAATTTCAGTGCATAAAATTTTTACCCACATTTGTTGTTCTCTTTTATATCCTGTTTACTTTGGAAAATAACACATTACACAAGTAAAATGGGTGAGAATGCTATTTCATGTTGACTCAACAGGACATCCAACCACATTGATCTAAGGAGATCACTGCTTGCTACAATTTGAAGATTTATCTGTATCATTATGTAACAAGCTGTACGAGACAGTTGTATGATAAATGAGAAACTCAAATTCACTCATAAAAAAAGAAAATTAAATAATAGTGTCTACTTAGGAAAAATATAATGCTTCATATCTTGCTGCATTGTTTCAGCTGACTTTATACACTGATGCTAGTCAGAGTCTAATGTTCTTATATGTGCCATTTAACTTAGTTCCTCTGATTAAGTGAAGTCAAGTTTCTTGAGGGATAAAATATTTAACACAATATCATAAATAACGCTTTACACTGGACTAATTTACTGTTGATGTTTTATTTACTGAGATGAATATCATATGACTATGATGGTGTCTGGTGCATTTATTGGGCTGCCTGTCCACAAGTTCATCATGTGCTACATAGCGCTAAGATTTCTTTTCATTTTCTCTGTTCATTTGGAGTGAATAGATGCAATTTGCCTGTCTGGATGAATAATGATCAGGATGACTACAACTGAAGCTGAGATACATTTGCTTGTGGATGACTAAGAGTCGCATGATGGCACTCTAGGCTGAATTATCTTAAAGTTCCTGCAATGCAAGAGTGTGTTTTTGTTCTGAGAAAGAATGAATGAGCAACAATAATGTAAAAACTTTAAGACGCACACAAGTGTCCCTGTCATTCTAGTGGGCCCCATAGCTCCAAAACGCTTCCTCTTTCTAAATGTATTGCTCAAGTCAAGCCAGGATGACTCAGACACCATGTATCATCTGGACTGGAGCATGGAGTCTTAACCCGCTCTTAGTCCTTGCCAATAAAATGTCACTCATGGAAAAAAGGACTTATATAGCAATGGTTTAGTGAGGGATACTCTGAATGATTAACCGCAGTGAATTTTGGTGTGAGTCAGTATATGGTAGATATTTCCTATCTCTATATAAAGAACACATTAATTTTAACAAGGCAATATATGTATGTATATATATATATATATATATATATATATATATATATATATATATATATATATATATATATATATATATATATACAGTGGGTACAGAAAGTATTCAGACCCCCTTAAATGTTTCACTCTTTGTTATATTGCAGCCATTTGCTAAAATCATTTAAGTTCTTTTTTTTCCTCATTATTGTACACACAGCACCCCGTATTGACAGAAAAACACAGAATTGTTGACATTTTTGCACATTTATTAAAAAAGAAAAACTGAAATATCACATGGTCCTAAGGATTCAGACCCTTTGCTGTGACACTCATATATTTAACTCAGGTGCTGTCCATTTCTTCTGATCATCATTGAGATGGTTCTACACCTTCATTTGAGTCCAGCTGTGTTTGATTATACTGATTGGACTTGATTAGGAAAGCCACACACCTGTCTATATAAGACCTTACAGCTCACAGTGCATGTCAGAGCAAATGAGAATCATGACAATGACAATGACAATTTATTTGTATAGCACAATTAAAAACAACAGCTGTTAACCAATGTGCTTTCCACATAGACTCACAAATAACAACATATAATAAAAAATAATAATAATAAAAAATCATGAGGTCAAAGGAACTGCCTGAAGAGCTCAGAGACAGAATTGTGGCAAGGCACAGATCTGGCCAAGGTTACAAAAAAATGTCTGCTGCACTTAAGGTTCCTAAGAGCACAGTGGCCTCCATAATCCTTAAATGGAAGACGTTTGGAACGACCAGAACCCTTCCTAGAGCTGGCCGTCCGGCCAAACTGAGCTATCGGTGGAGAAGAGCCTTGGTGAGAGAGGTAAAGAAGAACCCAAAGATCACTGTGGCTGAGCTCCAGAGATGCAGTCGGGAGATGGGAGAAAGTTGTAGTAAGTCAACCATCACTGCAGGCATCCACCAGTCGGGGCTTTATGGCAGAGTGGCCCGACGGAAGCCTCTCCTCAGTGCAAGACACATGAAAGCACACCTGAAGGACTCCAAGATGGTGATAAATAAGATTCTCTGGTCTGATGAGACCAAGATAGAACTTTTTGGCCTTAATTCTAAGCGGTATGTGTGGAGAAAACCAGGCACTGCTCATCACCTGTCCAATACAGTTTCAACAGTGAAGCATGGTGGTGGCAGCATCATGCTGTGGGGGTGTTTTTCAGCTGCAGGGACAGGACGACTGGTTGCAATCGAGGGAAAGATGAATGCGGCCAAGTACAGGGATATCCTGGACGAAAACCTTTTCCAGAGTGATCTGGACCTCAGACTGGGCCGAAGGTTCATCTTCCAACAAGACAATGACCCTAAGCACACAGCTAAAATAACGAAGGAGTGGCTTCACAACAACTCCGTGACTGTTCTTGAATGGCCCAGCCAGAGCCCTCACTTAAACCCAATTGAGCATCTCTGGAGAGACCTGAAAATGGCTGTCCACCAACGTTTACCATCCAACCTGACAGAACTGGAGAGGATCTGCAAGGAGGAATGGCAGAGGATACCCAAATCCAGGTGTGAAAAACTTGTTGCATCTTTCCCAAAAAGACTCATGGCTGTATTAGATCAAAAGGGTGCTTCTACTAAATACTGAGCAAAGGGTCTGAATACTTAGGACCATGTGATATTTCAGTTTTTCTTTTTTAATAAATGTGCAAAAATGTCAACAATTCTGTGTTTTTCTGTCAATATGGGGTGCTGTGTGTACAATAATGAGGGAAAAAAAATTACTTAAATGATTTTAGCAAATGGCTGCAATATAACAAAGAGTGAAAAATGTAAGGGGGTCTGAATACTTTCCGTACCTACTGTATAAATTTGTTCAAGAATAGATAATCTTGTTGAGTAAAAGAGTTGATGATATTGTTAATGTTTTATGAATATATGTGTTGTGTTAAGTGATTCAGCAATGACTGATTATTTGACAAAGTGCAGTGGAAGCCATTTAACTCTTATTTGCACATTTGAAATTAGTTTTCTTAGATTTGTCCAACAATTGATGGTGAGGAGGGAATTAGAATTCTTCATAAAAAAAAAAATGTCTTACTTTCTCCATAAAATTTAAAGACTTAGATAATTTTACATGCTTTTGGAAATAACACAGGGAGATGGCCTGGTAGGCTAAATGTGTGTTCTATCTGTTTCAGACAATAGCCTACACCTCAATCAACCGCGCCATCTTGTGGTCATTTATTCTTCAAAATAATTTACGAAACTCAGACAGTACATGTTCAGAACAACATGAAGGTGAATAAATGACAGAATTTGACAGAAAAGCATACAATCCTCAGCAACATTAGAGCTAGAAAATGATCTTCACTTTTCATCCATCATTTTTAATAACTATAAAACCACTGCACCACTCCAACCTTAACTTGTTTAGTTGCCAAACACTAACTCATAAGGATACTACAAACTATAAAAACATATAATGTGCACTTCATTTGTGCGTTCCTCTTATTGTTACAAATTACCATAATTACTTCAACAATTCGTGAGCTTAGAATTATAAGGTTCTATCTCCACTTTTGGTCGAAATTGAGTTTTTGACATAATCTGATCCATTAGGTGTTTATTAATGCCTGTGTGGTGTTATTTTTGTAAAAAAAAAAAAAATGTGTTAGTAGTTATTAATAAAATAAAAAGGTTCCATCTCTCCATTGCCAGCTGGGATGTAAAAACTTTGATGCTCAATATCTCAGAACTACCCTAAACGGAGATAGAACCTTATAATTCTAAACTCACGAATTGTTGTCTGCATTATAACCACAAGTTTAGTCAGACATCTGGAGAGACTCTGTATTTAAAAAAAATGTGAGATGTCCATAGATGCAAAACTCCCAGAGGGATTGATTAGTCATTAAACAAAATATGTTACAAACAATCATCCCATACCTACTCCTAACAACAGAGAACAATACCAAGATGACCTTGAAAAGAAAAGTTCATCAAGACTTTGGAAAGGCCTTGTTTTAAAGTTTATACCAAAGTACTTCAAATTAAAAGGTGTTTGCTTATGCATGTGGATATTGTATGTGACAAGATGATGCTATAGACAGATCCATTCCTAATAGTGCAGAGCCATCACCTGGTTTATCATCAAAGCAACATATAGAAAACTGTAATTTGCATCAGTGTGGTTGGTATACAGATATTCATATTAAAACAACTGATGTTCCACTGTGGTTGGTACAGCTGTGCTGGGTGTCTGCTGAAGTGAGATACTCTGTGTCCTGAGGCTGTAATACATATCTTAATGATAGATAGATAGATAGATAGATAGATAGATAGATAGATAGATAGATAGATAGATAGATAGATAGATAGATAGATAGATAGATAGATAGATAGATAGATATGCATGTTAAATACTAAGAATTCATAACATGATGTAGGGGAAATTTATTTTAAAAAAGGAGTCCATCTTCGAACCTCAAAACAAATGTACTTTAAAAAGTAATAGTTTTTACCCTTTGCCATTATAACTGCTGCGGCTTAAACAATCATCTTCTAGCACGTTCTCCACGTTTGGCGTTGAGTCTCCTCCTCCGGTTAGTGCGCGAGCGCAGTCTGGAAATGCACTTCCGGTCGGTGAGACGTGGCTGACAGTGGAAAATCTTTCAGCAGAGAAATCGGGAGTCTGCTGGAGTGCTCCAACAGCTCCATCTCTTCTACTCAGCAGTGCCTGGATGGCAGGGTCAACCCGGAGTGAAAACTGTAGGAATTTCAGCAGGGTAAGATAAAACGTTTTTATTTATCGCTGCAAATCTGGTAGGCAGTGATTGTTTTTCAAGACACGCAACTTTGTATCGAGGTAGTTTGTAAGTTCAGTTGCTTTTATCGGAAACAATATTGCAGCAACGTTGGCTTTTGCGAATTTTTGTTCATTGCCAATAAGTATCAGATAAACACTGCTGGTTTTGCATTCGGACATTCTTTGCTTTTTTAATTAGTTTAGCAGCGAAACGCTGAAACTTTGCAAACTATAGAGTGAAAACGGTCGGAAAACGGTCTGGAATTTCTCGGGAATCTCACCGCTCCCTGAACTCGTGCACGTCCACACACTGTTCAAGCGTGCTGCTCCTGTGTGAATGTTAGCATACTGATTGTACAGCATTTTTGTCCACCCATAACGTGCATCATTGGTGTCATTTACATCGGTTAAAACTTAAAATCATTGTTTTATTTTGTTTTGTATATAAAACATAATAAAGGCCATTTAACTCTTATGTTAAGTTTCAGCATTGTATAAAAATCACCTGCTGGAGACAGCTGAACTCATTTAGCCTCATTATTATTGGGTGATGCTGTTGTTATACGGTTAGTTGGAAGATATTGTGTTAGGCCTGCCTCTAATGCATTATGTACTATCTATCATGTTTTAATTGTTTCATTTCTATTGCTTATAGGTTGTGTCCCTGTGTTGACAGTAACTACCTAAATGTGTGGTGTTTTGTCTGGGTTATGACTCGCATGGCCTTGGTCTTTTTGAATGTCTGTCTTTTTATGTGGTGTCTTCTGTTTACTGTGGGTTCTTTTTTTTCTTTTTTTTTTTTTTGGGATGTGGATAGAAGTGGAGGCACTTAGTCACCATATACAGACATTTCAATTTGTAGGTAAAGCCAAAGGGCTAATTCACCATGACTTCCATATTCAAGTGGCTTTTTAGAATTGCAGTTTTCGAATTATGAATAAAATGTCTTTCATATTTTAAAACATAAATTTAGAATTTTTAAGCTGTGGTTAACAGATTGCTATATAAGAACTACAACAGATGTCACATTTGTAAAGGTATTCGTATCCTTTTTATAGGTGCCGTGAGAATTTTTTTTATAAATAATGGTTCTAAAGAGACAAAAAAAGAAAAATTGTAATAAATTATGCAATGGTAATAATTTCACAGATTTCACTCAACCGTTCAAAAAGTTTAGGTTCTAGAAGAGTTGTGAAAGCAGTCTCTGATGCTCACCGTGTAATGCATTTAATTGATTAAAATTGAGTAAATTGGAAATAACTTTTCTATTTCATTATATTTCAGAAATTATTCTAATATGCTGATATTGTGCATTTCTTATCCACAGTGAACAATTGTGCTTGTGCTGCTTTCTGTTTTTGTGGAAACTGTCTTTAAAGGGGTAGTTCACCCAAAAATGAAAATTCTGTCAGTAATTACTCACCCTCATGTTGTTCCAACCCCGTAAGACCTTCGTTCATCTTCGGAACACAAATTAAGATATTTTTGATTAAATCTGAGAGCTGGCTCACTCCTCCATAGGCTTCTAAGACACTATAACTTGCTGGCCCAGAAAATGCATTAAAGACATCGTTAATATAGTCCAAGTGACTACAGTGGCTCAATCTTAAGTTTATAAAGCGACGAGAATACTTTTTGTGCGCAAAAAACCCCCAAAATAACGACTTTATTCCACTATTTATTTCCTTCTCTCTGGGACTCGAGTTTTTTCACTTAGTGTAATAGCGCAGCGCTTCTGTGTTGTACGTCACACGCACGACACACATGACCAGCATCGGCCAATAGTGAGCCTACATGGTGACGTGCAACACAGACGCGCTGCGCTAAAACACTACGTGAAAAAACTCGAGGCTCAGAGAGAAGGAAATTAATAGTGGAATAAAGTCGTTATTTTAGTTTTGCGCACAAAAAGTATTCTTGTCGCTTTATAAATTTAAGATTGAGCCACTGTAGTCACTTGGACTATATTAACGATGTCTTTAATGCATTTTCTGGGCCAGCAAGTTATAATGTCTTAGAAGCCTATGGAGGAGTGAGACAGCACTCAGATTTAATCAAAAATATCTTAATTTGTGTTCCGAAGATGAACGAAGGTCTGGGGTTGGAACAACATGAAGGTGAGTAATTACTGACAGAATTTTCATTTTTGGGTGAACTACCCCTTTAAGTTCAAAACAAGAGCATTTATAGTGTGACTCACATTTGATCAATTTAATGTGGCCTTGCTGAATAATAGTATTAATTGAATCTTAATCTTAATCTTACTGACTCCAAACTTTGAACTGTAGTGTATACAGAATAGTACATATTCCTGCTTGTGATGCTCTTGTTAAATTGCAACTCAAAGTTGCTCAAACACTGATATGAAAAAATAACTGTTTATTTCATTCGGGACTAAGAAACCCAGAACCTTATTAAAACTAATCTTTCCACTTCATGAAATTCTGTTTGAAGGCTCCTCTATTCCTTACAGCACCCTACATGTTTCTTCCACGTGCATTGCGGAGGTCTGGGCTGATGAGCGCAGGACCCGAGAGGCCCGTTTGGGCATTTGCTGTGCTGCTCCTTGGCGCCGCCCTACTGGCGTCATCCTTTGACGGGAAGATGATGGCTCAGACCGCTGTGGCCCAGGCAAAGACTGCAGCTGCAGGACCAGGACCATGGAGCATTAAGGACCTTGTAGACCTCCAGTACCTGGATGAGCTGTTCTCCGTCGACAACCTAGATGTTTGGTTCTGCTCCCTCTTGGGATCGATTGCCATCGGACTTAGTGGTATCTTTCCGCTTTTAGTGATACCCATTGAAGCTGGAACAACTTTAAAAACTGAGGGTAAGTCACATTTATATGCTTGCGTGCTATTTGTGATGTAGGCCTGTGTGTGTAACCAGCTCATTGTAACAACTAATCTAGCATCAGGTTACATACTAACCAGGTCAGGTTGATTGTGTTACAGTTAGAGCTGATCCAGATATTCGCAGCTGTGTCCCGGTGCTGACTAATGGACAGGCATCTGTATTTGTGTGTCTTTTCTTTGTTCCGTCCTTTAGGTTGAAAAGGTTTTCTTTTCTTGCCCTGCGCAGGTCATCTATAATTTGAGCAGAATGGAAAAAATTAGATGATTCTGGTCACACATCAGGCCTAGTGTGACAAACGGACATGTGTTTGTTATTAATACAAACAAGAGAGAATCAGCTTGTAGATTGATGCAGGTCTTCACACAGTTGTCTGGTTAATATAAGGCAAGGCTTTTGTGGCACTTCCTCCTTTTAATTCAAGATCATGTTCTCTGTGGGATTTTTTCCCTTTGCTCCTTTTGACCGGTTCCTCAGTCTTTTGTTTTTCGTACCATGTTAAAGTAATTTCCCAGCCACTAAATAAGCCACATTTATAATATAAAAAATGTTTTAAAGGAGACTAATATGGGATCAAGACCAATCCTGAAATTAATCTGTAAAAAGCAGTGTTTATTTAATTTTTGTTTGTTATTTTGTATTTGTTTTATTTTATTTGAAATAATACAGGTTCATCCTGGTTATACTACACTTCCCTGTTAGTTAGCTGACAATGTGTAAGCAAAGCTAAAATATTTCATAGCTTGCTCAGTTACTCATGGAAGCTTGTTTCACCACAGAATAAACCATTTTAAAAGATAATTATTTTTCTCACAGTTGCTAGTTTACATCTTGCAATTCTGACTTTTCTCAGAATTGTGAGATATAAATTCGCTGTTGCGAGTTATAGTAGTCCAGTTCTGAGGGGAAAAATATTATATATATATATATATATATATATATATATATATATATATATATATATATATATATATATATATATATATATATATATATATATAGTGAGAGAGAGTGACACGTGATGGCCAAGTATGGTAACCCATACTTGGAATTTGACCTCTGCATTTAACCCATCCAAGTTAATGCACACACATTAGGAGCAGAGTAGTGAGTAGTTAACACACAGACACTGCAAACGTGGATACACACACCCAGAGCAGCGGGCAGCCTTTGTGTGGCGCCCGGGGAGCGATTAGGGGTTAGGTGCCTTGCTCAAGGGCACCTCAGTCATTTCCCACCGGTTCTGGAATCGAACCAGCAACCTTTGGGTTACCAGTTCAACTCCCTAACCACTAGGCCATGACTGCCCCAAATATATATATATATATATATCTCAGTTTATATCTGACAATTCTGACTTTTTCTCGCAATTACGAGTTTATATCTCGTGATTCTGAGAAAAAAAAGTCCGAATTTTCCACTGTATTCATTATATGATATAAATGATCTTGCAGAGAGATTATCCGACCGACACTGAGAAAAATGTTGTGTGAGCATGCTTGACCTTGAAAAGAATTTGTTGAGCAATCACATCTTCAGCTACACCTGTCATGGCTTGTCCAAATAATTATTGATGTAGTGGACGTTCAAGAGAAGAGCCAACAGAACCATAATAGGAAATGCAAAAAAGTGTGCTGCACAGTACCATTATATGGTGAACAGGTTGGTCTCTAAAGACCTTTGCAGAGGGCAATGCTGCAGTGAAACTTTTGTCTGTGATGATATCAGTCATGCAGAAATAGATCAGAGTCTGGCAGTGGATCCCACTCAGGAAGTAGACCGGCTTAAGAGAAGGTCTGTTCTGACCTACCAGTGTAGGGTGTAGTGGGCAGGACAGTAGAGGTTTAGATGGAATTATAAGCAATTTAGGTGTGTCCTGTTACTGTACCACAGAGACTCACCACGTGATTCTCAAAGCAGTGGTGAATAATGGTGTTAGATATTTTAGGCCTGTTATATTCCCACACTTTAGGGTTGCAAAACTATCTTATTACAGCTTTGCAGCTTCAAAACCTAAACTGAATGGAAAAACAAAATAATTGTTAAAGATATGTAAGAATTTGTAGAATGATTGTGCAACTGTATAGAGGTTTCTTCGTCTGCCATCTGCTATGTGTGAAGGATTTGCTCAGTTTTTTTAACACAACAAGATGCACATCAAGCATTTTTTGTCATGTTTATGAAGTGGCGCTGATGCTTTCACACTGATTGCAGCTGGGTGTCAGAAGCTGAAGAAGCTGCTGAGTTTTGCCATTGGTGGTCTCCTAGGAGACGTGTTTCTCCACCTCCTTCCTGAAGCCTGGGCTTACACTTCCAGTCCTGGTGAGAAATCTCACATTATATATAACATTTGCTGTTGGTCATGCATTAATCATTATCTGTGTGCTCTTTTTCTTTCACAGTCTTTGGAATGGGAATCTCTTAGGGAACTATGCGTTTTTAACATTTTACCATCAATAGTCTAGTCCAGTAATTGACCCTTAACTAAACCCCGTCCCCTTGGTAACTCTGGCTCAGTCTCTTATATTCACTTTGGTACTGGAATCGATATGAAAAAAAAAAGGCTCACACAGTGCAATTCACAGCTTCCATCGACATTAAAAATAGAAACACACAGAACTTCAATAAACTAGATATAATATTCAATAAATAGATAAGACCAAAAGCTTGTCATATATTTTGAATAAAGGCAGGATTGGTCCATATACAATAGCCTGCAGTTTTTAAGGCAGAGCCATTGATTTTCTTTGTTGTTGTTTTTTAGTGTTGACAGTATACTTTTATAGAATTCATATTTTGAATTATTTACTTTTATATTTTCATTTTATTTAAATTATAGTTTACATACAATTTTATAGTTTTATATTATGTTATATATATATCTTTATTTATTTATTTATTTATATTAGTAATGTTACTAAAACGTTTTTCATCTGTTTATTTATTTTAATTTTTCAATTACTTAAATGCTTTTTAATAGTTTTAGTTAATAGATGAAGCTTAGTGAAGTTACATTTTTTTTTATTATTCTTAGATTTATATAGAAAAGGAACATTTCTCTTTCTCTCCCCTTTTTGTGTGTATATGCTGGATAGATGGGTCCCAGAGACACTATCGTACGCAGGGTTTGTGGGTGATAGGGGGTCTGCTGTCTTTTCTGATCTTGGAGAAGATGTTCCCTGATGAAGACAGTGACTCAGAGAGCAGAGCTACCTGCCAAAAAGCCAAAGTAAGTTACATGTGCTTTTGCCCTGTCACTTCATTTCCTCACCTGCCATTTTTAACTATTTAACAACCTTTTAGCCTATAATGTAGTTCCATGCATGTTATATGGCAATAGTTTATACACTACATATTCCAGCACTTTGAATCAGTTTAATTGATAAAGTGGAACATTGCAGTTCTGAACCTCATGGGGGAGCCAAAAGAACGATGGTGGAGTTGTGCACTCAACAGAATCACATACATTTATTATGCATCCACTCAAACTCCACCAAGCCTCATGTAGTAAACAATCAGAATGCAGTTGGAATATTTATAAATCTATTTTATCTATTTAATTTTTCGCGTTATTTAACTTAAAAAGTACTACTATTAAAAAAAAAAAATTATACTGGCACATTTTCCTTTTGAGGACTGGCTAAAAAAGGAGTAATAGTTTGTTGTGTCTGCTTTCTTCATGTTTTGTTAACAATGTCCCAAGTGTCATAAATATTTATATAAATGTATAAATATATTTTGAGTCTCTGGGAAAAGCTTGACAGACTTTGAATGTTTGGCCAAACCTGAGTCTGAGCTTCTCTCTTGTTCATTTCAGTTCTTAATGCCAACTGCTATTAGCTTTTACCAGTTCTTATAAATAATTATTGTTTAAACATGTTATTAAGATTAAAATGTTTTGGTGAGCACACATAGGGAAGGTATACTACTGACGGAATAATTAATGCTATAGACCTTATGCGCCAGAGAAACAAGCGCGCAGCCATCTTTAAAATATTGTCTTTAAACTTCCGTTTTTGTGGTCGCTCTGTAGATCTCTGGCATTGCTGTCCAGGAGTAAAATAGCTTTTGAAGTGGATTTACTTAATGTAAAGTTAACGAAAGTTATCATGAGGATTGTAATGTTTATAGCACGTCTTAACAAATGTCAGTAGACCGGGAAGATTTTAAAACGAGCTGCTCATTCATAAATACGCAAGATCGCCGTGAAAATACAGACCGGAAGACAAAAGACGACAAGCGCAGCGCTGAAAAGGGGCGGGGCTACATAAGGTCTACAGGAATGTTGTGGAGTCTCGAATCATGAATCACTGTTTGTGTCAGATGGATATACATTATTTTTCTTTCACAGTCTTTGGAATGGGAGTCGCATGGGAAAACTATGCCTTTTAAATTTTTTATCATCAATAGTCTAGTCCAGTATTTGACCCTACACTTAACCCCGTCCTCTTGGTAACTCTGGCTCTGTCTCTCATATTCACTATGGTAAAGGAATCAATATGGAAAAATGGCACTAAGTAACATTTACTTTGAAGCAAATGTTGTGGAGTCTTAAATCATAAATTACTGTTCGTGTCAGACAGATATTCAAAATCCCAATTCATGTCCTATTCAAATACCAACAGGACCATTCCTGGCATTCAAGAGGAACACAAACCTCTTTATTCTGGGCTCGTTTCAGTATATTGCATCAGTGCCAGTTAAACACACACACAAGTTTTCACTTTGCAAGCTCCACCCCAAGGGAGATAACAGCTTAAGGCCTTAAAATATTTGCTCTTAGATGCTTCCTAAGACAAATGAATAACATATTTGTTCTGCTTATTTTCAATTGTAGGCATGGCATGGCTTGCTTTGTCAACAAATAAACACCCATTTACAAATAAAGTTATAGTGTCCATCTTTACACCTCCATGTTTGTTTCTTTTAGTCTGGTCCCTTTTTCTAATTTTCTAGCTTTGTGCACTGCATGTGAAACGAGAAATGTGCTTGGATGGATCTACTCTCGCTTTTTTTAGAGGGAGTCTTGGGTACCTTGGTCACTCAAATCGCACAAAACAGAGGAGCTTGCAGTGCCTGTGATGTTAGATGTCCATTTTACACCCACTCTCTGCCTGCCCTTCTAATTATAACTTTTAATTTGACTTGGATTATGACTTTTATCTGTTTGTAAATGTCTACATTTGAGTCTTCTGTCTAGCTTACGGGAGACCTGTGAGTTTGATTGATAGCCTCTGCTCTGTTTAGGTAGCTAAAAATAGTGTCTAGCAGGAAGCAGCTGCCACCAGCATTCCATCAGCAGACAGACGGGCCACAGAAGTCTGCCACGGTGCACAGAAACCACAGCTGAGAGGCTAGAACAGGGAGGAAGCGTCAACTTCTGTTATTACATTATGAAAGGCTCGTTGCTGTAGTGACGATTCTTTTCTCACAGTCAGCTTTTGCCAGCCAGCCAGCCAAGTACTGTCTCAAAAAACTGATGTAGAAAGAATTGACAACTAAAAAGATTTTTAGGCTTTGAGTGTGAGCTAATATTTGGTTGAAATGGAGCTAAACTGAGTGTTATCAGTCTGCTGAGGATTTAGTCTGTTTAATTTGAGAATTAAAGGATTACTTGTAGTCATTTACAGCTTATCTATGTACAGAGTGCTGTGCATTCCCACGGACAAGTTCGATATTTTCGATAGTTAATAAAAATGAATGGAAAATGTTTATAGCAGTGTCTTTGTAATGGAGCTGACAAACAGGCAGCAGTGGGAGTAAATTGTTGAAGAAAAAGTTTCTTTAATGTTTTTTATACAAGTATTTTATGTTTGCCAAGGCTAATTTGATCAAAATACAGTAAGAGTAATATTGTGAAATATATTTTAAAATGTAATTTATTCCTCTGATGGTAAAGCTGAATTTTCAGCATCATTACTCCAGGCTTTACTTCACTATCACATGATCATTCAGAAATCATTCTAATATGATGATTTCCTGCTCAAGAAACATTTATTATCAATGTTGAAAGCAGTTGTGCTGCTTAATATTTTTGTGTAAAATGTCACTGTCACGTTTGATCAATTTAATACATCCATGCTGAATATAAGTATTGATTTGTTTTGAATGGGTTTTAAATCCAAGGTTTATTTGAAGGTGGGGAAATTGTCTTTTTGCTTGTGGTCTTGAATGCTGTGAAATGATCCCAGATTAGAATGGCTTATTGTGGCGTTTTCTCTCCCCATATTAGTCCTCTTCAACAGATACGAGCAGCGAGGTCTCTGTGTCCCCACAAACAAATGGCATCTGCTCAAACAACAACTCCGACTCCAAGCCAAAGACTGACATCAGCCCTTACACAGAGCCAGAGAAAATAAAGGTAAGATGCACACACTAATCATGCCTTGTGCACAATAAAAGGTCTAAGTGGTCATTATATTATTATTATTTTTATTATAGACAAGTACATCTAAATCTGGGACTGTTTCCTTCTTAACAATCATACAGCATTTGAAAAGTCTTATCTATTATCTTTCTCTTCCATTTACTGAATATGCAATGCTTCATTATTTCTTCAGACAAGTGGTTATCTAAACCTTCTTGCTAACTGCATTGATAACTTCACTCACGGGCTGGCAGTGGCAGGAAGCTTCTTAGTAAGCCGAAAGGTAAGAGCAAATGGACCAATTCCACATAAAAGTGATTCGGCAGTACTACTGTCTTGCAAGGGTGATTGTTATATAAATAGATTCAGTTACTGTATAAATATAGTATGCTTTGGCCACTTTTAAGCATTTTAAAACTTCTATTTTAAAGCATTTAAGGGTTCTCCCATGATTCTTTTGGACCATTGCAAACCGTGAGATAGAGATGTTCATGTGATGTGTGGTAATATTTATAGTGCAGCAGTATTTATATGGCTTATGTGAAGTTGAAGTCCAGGTGGAGAAGCATAAGGCTCCCAGCATGCGTGGGGAGGGAGTTTCAGAGGAAATGGACTTGGTGCAACATACTTGCACATAAAAACACACTTTTACACATTTGCTCACTGGCCTGGACATACATATTTGGCTGCATAAATGCAAGGCAGAGTACTGATGGAGAACTGCCATTTTACGGTTTTCTCTACCTCCCCCATAGCCTCTGTTGACATTTCAGTTAAACATATGTGCCAAATTACGAAACATAATATGGTTTCACTGCCATGTCATGATTCTATTAGAAAACAAGGGCTTGGCTTACTAAATAATTAGTTTATTCTGAGAACTTTACAATGTCTTACTTTACCTGTCCTAACAGGTTGGTTTCTTAACAACGTTCGCTATTTTGCTTCATGAGATCCCTCATGAGGTACGTATCTCAATATCTTGAGTCTCTTGAGTTTCAGCCAAGTAATTGTTATAAGGAAGCAATGCATTTCATTTTTAGCTGATCGATAATCATTTATAGTCATTCCAACAGTTACTGTACATGAATTGTCCCAGTACTTACCAGTTTCTGTTGCTGTACATTCATTTGTCTTGATGGAAAGGTGGGCGATTTTGCTATTTTGCTGCGAGCAGGCTTTGACCGTTGGAAAGCCACCCGTATGCAGCTCTCTACAGCATTAGGAGGAGTCCTGGGGGCGTGTTTTGCTCTTTGCTCCCAATCACATCATGGGGCAGGTGAGACATCTCGTAGTCTCAGACTATACATTATATGCATTACCATTAAAAAAAAAAAAAAATCTTTTCTTTTATTCCATCTTATTGAAAAATCTTACCTACCCCAAACTTTTGGATGGTAGTGTATCTTTGATCTTGAGTGGATCATCTTTCTTCTGATGTCAGTGTTTGTTCCCATTCTTAACATGATTTTTAGCAGCTACTGATGCTTAATAAATAATCATTGTCTTTGTTTGGGTTTTCCACAAAATAAACATTTGTTCATCCTATTCTGGACTTTATATGTGGATCAGTGTGCTTAATATAAGATCCTTATCAAACATTATTCAGTGTTGATTCTACTCATTTGCGTCTTTATAGAGAATGCCACTGCCTGGATCCTGCCCTTCACCTCAGGTGGCTTTATTTACATCGCCTTGGTCAATGTGGTACCTGATCTGCTAGAAGAGACCAACCCTAGGTAAGGTCCACTTCCACCTCCCACATGTAAAATTCCTCTCATACTTCACATATTAAATGACTGAATGTCCATGACCATGTCCCCTGTTCCCACAGGAACTCCTTTCTGCAGGTTCTGCTGTTGTTTTGTGGGATTGCAGTCATGGCTCTTCTCTCAGTCGTCATGGACTAGCCACAGGCGAGCGCTGCTTTTTTCAAGGGACGTTTAGAGTGTCACCTAGAATGGACTATTCACTTCACTGTTTCAGCTTTAAATAATTTACACATTTTTGTCACCCCAAAGACCGTGTGAGGAAAGACCAAATAAAGAAACAGCCTTGACAATCAGGTGTGATTTTAGCCTTATCTTTCAAACACCAGGAACCATCTGTGTCCAGATTACATTTAGACATAACTCATGATGCCTTATAAGCACCAGCTGAAACTGAAGGGAAATACAGATTTGTGCAAATGGTGCTCCAAATTAACAGTAGTTGTTTTGGTTCAAATACCAAATATCAAATACCTAAGCTGCTCCTATTTTGCAGTCTTGTTCATAATCATGTTCCAGCCTGGTGTCAATGACTTATGCTCAGTAAGAAGAACCTGTTACTTTCCATTGTCAGTAGGTTTCATCACTGTGTTTTGCTTTAATTGTAAGTCAACATAATGGACATGCAAACACTGTACAGGCACATACACTTACATAATCCGATTTTTGATGGTCATCATCATTTCTTTTTTAAAAAGCTTATTGCTTCACTTTTATAAATTAATCTGTGGAAGTTAAATCTATTAAAGCTCCTTTCACACTTCATTTGCTCAAGACATCCATGCATGAGTACATATTCCTCTTGCACATACATCATTGAATACACTCCTTCTGTCAAACACTTTTGAAAATACTCAACAGGCCTTATTTTCTTACAGTATTTACTCTTGTTATTGATTATATCCTGATAGCCACTACATTGCTGCATTTCATTTTAATTCTCTGATTTTCTGTTCGCTGTGGTCCTGGCATTGCGATTCAGAGTTTTGAGTGATTTAGTCTTGATAGATTGATAGATTCATAAGCAGACAGTTCTTTTACTCTAATGACTTGGTGCCATTTCATACATTTCGATCAAATTTTTAAAGAAGATAATGAAATAGTTGATAAATGGATTTCCTGTTTTGCCAGTTTTGTACATGGAATGTTACTGAAAGAATGTTCTGAACGCATCACTTGGCAGGTCAGAACGGTCTTTGCCAAAATGTAAATATTTGAAAAGAGATTATATTTATTCTATTAACAATGTCATGTTGAAAGAAAAATGTATAACTTTTAAGACTTGAGTCCTCCCATTGTATAGTTGAAATAAAGATATGTTCCTGTTTGATTTAAACCTGTTGTTGTGTTTTTTTTTATTTTTTTTTATGATTGAACTTTGTGCAGCTTTCACTTGTAGAATCACCACTGCAATCCAGCACTGTAGAAACTCTTTAGAAATGTATTTGGTAGTTCAGCTGACTGTTTAAATCTCAATCATTTGCTAACCTTCGAACCAAATGTCTATTCAGATTAAGACTTAATAATGGATGATTGAAATTTCTAATAACTCGTATTCAGTGCAAATGAATAGAAACACTAAAAATGTATGTTATTGTGTCAGTTAAAGGGATAGGTCACCAGAAAATAAATAAACATTTCAGGACCATGTTTTAATCAACATTTAACATCGACTGCCTTTTCTATTTTAGTTTTTCTAAATTGCTAACATTATGTTTGAGTTTTTATTTTATTTTAATTTTTTTAGATGCAGAACAATTCTCTAGATTGCTTCATGTAGCCTACTGTCTGTGGTAAATGTCCACCAATTGAATTGATGCATGTTGAGTGTGAGTGTCTTTCCTGCATCAAAACGGGTCTTTTCTATTGTATTAGCATTAATGGATCCTAAATGACATTTAGCAGTTCTGGTTTGCATATCAGAATGACTTTTCAGGAAAATGCAGTACCTTCCGGAAGATGCATTTAATCATGAGGGCGCATAGGTTTCTCATGACCTGCTGAATTACCAGCTATCCCTTGGCTGTTATGCCCATGTGGAGGAACTATTTTCAGGGTTCCCACGGGTCCTTGAAAGTTTGTGAATCTGAAAAAAATATTTCAAGGCCCTGGAAAGTTTTTGAAAATAAACATACATAGATACAGGTCCTTGAAAGTGCTTGAATTAATTTTGTACAAGACGTTTTCTGGAAAAAAAAATCCATATTATTCCCTCTGGTCCGCTAATGTGTTATTTCGCCAACACTTCGTGGCCTATGCATAATAGCTTGCTTGATTAACGTTAGTTATGCGCATTAACACGTTACGTTAAGTGTTTCCCACGTGAGGTACTTTGTGTTGTACGTTGCCATGACGTTCAAGCGCACACAACTACTACGATGGTACCTCAACGTTTGTTGTTGAACACCACATATGTGTCCCCACATTAAGTCCTTGAATTTGAGGGTATTGGACCTGGAAAGTCCTTGAAAGGTCCTTGAATTTGAAGTTAACCAAGGTGTGAGAACCCTGTATTATTCCTAAGGACTCTTATGAGATGGCTACCCTTACTATTATGGATCCCCTACCATGTTTAACCGTCAGCAAGCTATACCCATCCATGAGCTTTTTGACTTTTCACTACTGTTCTATGCTAATGCAGTTTGGCTTGACAACTGTGTGGAGTTTATTTGCATATCTTTGGAGTCTATTTTGTCTACTTTGCATTTTTCAATATGAGATGTCATACAAATGGCTCGAATTGCCTGCCACTCCAAGTCCTGTATGTTCAAAGTAGTAGTTCTGCAACGGTGTCGGCTATGCCAAGATGCGTGCCACAAGCACATTTTTCTGCACAGTCTGGGTCTGAAATGTCATATGGGAATCAGGGGGTGGTATTGATTTTGTGTTCACACTTGTCCTATTTCAACACAGTCTGTTTGGCAAGGGACCGTTGCCATAACGACTAGCCTGTGGGTTGTCTTCCTTTGTCATCATCTGCCCTGACAGAGCTCAGTGTGTGGGAAACTGCCTGGAACTTTGGACAATGAGGTGCCACTTTATTTAATAAAAAAATTTCCGAAAGCCTTTATGCCTTGTCCTTCAAACGGCTTCCGATGGGCACCTAAAACGTGGCTGCTTGTACTAACATGATTTATTCTCCTGTATCTTGACCTGAACCTCCCACGCTTCTGAAGCTCCTCTCTGTGGGCCGCCTCCATGGATGACAGGTGGCAAGTTAGTGCTGCTGCAGTTCACACCAAGCATATTAATAAAAGATTTGAGTATACCTGATCATGTTGAAAATTGGGAGAAAGAGAGGAGCAGGGAAGTAAAATAATGCTGACATAACAAGAGTGGGGGAGAAACTAGAAGAAAAAAAAGTCTTGAAAGGAGTCGAAGGACAGATGCAAAAGTTAGTAAAACATTTCACACACTGTATGTGATTTGTAAGGCCAATTGTGCATCATATTTGATATTTCAGGCTAAATACGTGTTTTAATATAGCACAATAACACAAATACTTTCTCAGGTTTCATAAAATGGGTTGAGATTTGTAGGCCTACAGGTTTATTTTTTATTTTTTTACTGCTGCTGGGAATGTTTCCGAAGACAAAGTCTACCATACATGGGCAGGACACAGTGCTGCATTCTGAGAGTTTACCTTGAGCAGTTTTCTGTTCAGGGTTTCTTTACTTTCTCAGTGTGCTAATATTTCAATTTATTTCAGCAAATCCAAATGACAAAGATTTTCTGTTCCCTGTTTGGTGATATTTAACTCTGAGAAGCAAAATTGTGTTTCTCACTAATAAAAAAAAATAAAAAAAACTTTTATGTTAGGCATTAGTTCTTAAGATATTAAGTTATAAATTGTTTTATCTTTCAGCAAGATGCCTTTTTGGCTATAATAATGTGTTTAAAAAAAAAAATGTGTGAGATGTGTGACCCCACACAAAAACATTGCTGAAATGTATATATATAAATATATGTATGTATATATAATATATATATATATATATATATATATATATATATATATATATATATATATATATATATATATATATATGTGTGTGTGCATATATATCTATGTATATATACATACATATATGTATATATATATATATATATATATATATATATATATATACACATATACATACATATATATATATATATATATATATATATATATATATATACACACATACATATATATATATATATATATATATATATATATATATATATATATATGTGTATGTATATGTGTATGTATATGTGTATGTATATATGTTTGTATATATATGTATACATATGTGTGTATATATATATATATATATACATACATATATATACACACATATGTATACATATATACAAACATAATACATATATATACACACATATGTATACATATATACAAACATAATACATATACACACACACACACACACACACACATATACATATATGCATACATACAGTATATATATACATATACATGTGTGTGTGTGTGTGTGTGTGTGTGTGTGTGTGTGTGTGTGTGTGTGTGTGTGTGTGTGTGTGTGTGTGTGTGTAACTAACCCTTTAAGGACTGTTCCACAGGTGCATGTTTAATAATTGTGGATGGTTCATTGAACGATCATGAAAAACATTGTTTAAACCCTTTATAATAAAGATCTGTAAAGCTTATTTGTGTGTGGCCAGCAGCCATATCACTGCCATATCACCGCCATATCACCATATCACTTATTTGATATGGCCAGCAGCCATGTCACCCTGTAGCCCAAGACTGGTTGCCCACTGAAGCTAAGCAGGGCTGAGCCTGGTTAGTACCTGGATGGGAGACCTCCTGAGAAAACCAGGTTGCTGCTGGAAGAGGTGTTAGTGAGGCCAGCAGGGGGTGCTCACCCTGTGGTCTGTGTGGGTCCTAATGCCCCAGTATAGTGACGGGGACACTATACTGCCAAAAAGAGCACCGTCCTTCGGATGAGACGTTAAACCGAGGTCCTGACTCTCTGTGGTCATTAAAAATCCCAGGATGTCCTTCGAAAAAGAGTAGGGGTGTAACCCTGGCATCCTGGCCAAATTTGCCCCTTGGCCTCTGTCCATCATGGCCTCCTAATCATCCCCATATACTGATTGGCTTCATCAGTAAGCTGTCTCCTCTCCACCAGTAAGCTGGTGTGTGGTGGGCGTTCTGGCGCAATATGGCTGCCGTCGCATCATCCAAGTGGATGCTGCACATTGGTGGTGGTTGAGGAGATTCCCCCATCTATGTAAAGCGCTTTGAGGTCTCAGAAAAAGCGCTATATAAATGTAACAAATTATTATTATTATTATCTATGTAAAGCGCTTTGAGGTCTCAGAAAAAGCGCTATATAAATGTAACAAATTATTATTATTATTATTATTATTTGGATTTTACAAAATTATCTTTAAAATACAGTGTCCTGAAAAATTGACATTTTTATCATTTTTACAGTAAATAACTGATGCATTTAAGAGGCTATAGATGTTCACTTTTTATAGCCTACAGTAAAACATAGTTTTTTAATGAAAAAGGCATCCATTGGGAATGCCCCAATAATTAGTAAGTAGTAAACATCAAGGAGAGCAAGAGAGCTAAAAAAGGATACAGTACAGTCTTGAAGAAATATGTGAACCTGGACCACAAAACCAGTCACATGGGTAATTTTTTTTTAATTGAGTTGTGTACATCACCTGAAAGCTGTTAAGATAGGACAATATTTGGCCGAGATACAACTATTTGAATATTGAGAAAAGTCGCCTTTTAAAGTTGTTCATTTATGTTCGCGATTGTGCTGCATTCACTCACAAAAATAAATGTTTTATATATTTACGGTAGGAAATGTACAAAATATCTTAATGGAACATGGTCTGTACTTCATATCCTATTGATTTTTGGCATAAAAAAAAAAAAAAAGAGATAATTCTGACCCATATAATGTATTGTTGGCTTTTGCCACAAATATACCCGAGCTACTTGTGACTGGTTTTGTAATCCAGGGTCACATATTTGAACAGCTGTTTACATCTGTAATGCTGTGCTGGAGTTTGTAATCAATAAATGACCCTCTCATCTCATGTTTATCACTATTCTCCGCGAACCTAATTGGTCTCTTCTCACTCAGTTCGCTAAGGCCCAAGAGGAAAGAGAGAGCATTGCACTCAAACCAAACCACCACTCACTCAGTCCTGGTTCTCGCATCGCCTCTCCTCTTCCCATCTATCCCCCTCTCCTTAACTCAAAATCAAAATAGATGGTGGAAAACCAGCACATCTGTCCGGGCGCTCTGCAACAATAGATCGCATCGAGCTGGAATCGAGCCTGGTCATGTCAGCGTCCGAGAGCTGCTAGAGATTCGGTGGGTTTTCTTGCTTTGCCTTTCACAACGGCTGCCGAGGGAGGACCGAGCGTCTGTCTGGGCTCTCCAACGAGCGGAGAAGATGGCCGCCATTAAGATTTTAACCAGCGCGGGGCTTTTCTTGGCGTTTTCCTCTCTTATCTTGTTGGCTATGGCCATCTGCACCGATTATTGGTACGAGACGGATGCTCGGCGGCACCGCGAACGCTGTAAGAACTACGCAAACAAGCGGAACGATCCCGGATACATTTACATCTCAAATCACAACTTGCCACTCCAGATGCCTCCTAAGGGCTTTGAGAGGAAAGCGACGGAGGCGCGCGTGAAGCGGCACGCTCCGGCATCGGCGACGGCCATGGAGTCTCACTGCAGCCGCCAGTTCAACTCCACGATCTCCGGTCTGTGGAGAAAGTGTCATCGCGAGGGCTTTGACCTGGAGACCGAGGATCTCATTTACAAAGGTGAGTTGCTTCCTGTTTTGATGTGCCTTTGTCAAGCACTAGAGCCTCGGTCCAGGCCGTTTTGTTTGGAAGCGAACGGATGTGGACGTTCCTCCAGCGGTAAATCTCACTCGAACATTTTGCCTGATTGTTATCAATGCCATTCGGATAGGCTGGTTCTTCTCGTTGTCTCTGTACCCACGTTGCACTAGCCTTCGCTTAGTGGCACTTCCTTTATTAAGATTATTTGTAAAGCGATGTCAACAGTGAAGGGGAATGTGGAAGGCCTGAATCTGATCCCTGTCGCTATCCGAGGTGCTGAAAGCAGCCTACCTGTGCCATCTGTAAAGGCGGAACAGAAATTGCTTAGAGACCACCAAAAGGTGGATTTACATAATGCTACACAGAGCATACGTGTATTTGTATAGCAATTACAATTGTACATTTTAAATGACGAATATAGAAAAATATGAAATGATTATTCTAAGTATGAAATTAAAAGCATTACAAAAAAGTGATGAGGATCTGTGATAAATAAGGATGTCTGAGATGATATATAGGATCATTTCTTTGATAACCTAGAGTAGAAAACGTCACATTGAAACCTGCTTTTTTGTTACACACTGATTTGACAGACAAAAATGTTTTTTTGTTTTTAAAGGCCTATTGATAATATTTTATAACAAAACTATTTAAATAAAGAATGGATTATGCCAAACTACCTAAACCACATTTTCTATTTCTTTTCTTCTTTTTTCTTCTATTCTTGTCTTTGACTAATATTTATAATGGGATAACAATAGCAAAGTTCAAGGCAGCTCTGATGCTGCATCATGTGACAATGTGGGCTGAAGTGTATGTTGTGAACTTTATTTATTCTAAATATATATACACTGTGGCATATAAATGTAGTAGCCTACTAGTGAACATAAGTATTTGTTTTGTAAAACAAATTACCTTCTCTAATAACAGTTAAAGAATGCCTAGACTATATCAGATAACAATATCCATAAGATGATCAAGCTCATAAGAGGCTTACAGCACCCTCCTCTTCTTTGATAAAGATCTCATTCCACGATATGTTCAGGCCTTAAATATTAAATGTGAGCTCTTACAGCAGCCATTTCTCTTGCTGGGTTGCAAAGAGAAGGAACGCTGCTCACTTGGCCATATCTTCATCAATAATTTGTTCATTGATTTTCCCAGGTCAGCCTAAGTGGCTCTGTAGATGTCATGAATGATGAAGTAGTGATGGTGTGCAACCACTCCAGTTAGACTGTGAGCCAACACCCAGGAAAACATTTCTTCCAGATTTATAGTCCAGTTTATTCACCAACCCGTGTCTGCCCAGTCATTTTTTTGTTCAGATAAAGCAGGCAAAACATTGTTCCTGAGTGTCAGTTATACTCTCCTGAGCAGAATTAACATAATTGGTTCTAAATATACAAACAGTAAAACATACTATAGATGTTTACTTATCTTAATGGTTAAAAAATATCGGAGCACTGTTAATCTACCAAAACAAACAAAGTGATATTTAGAGAACTGGAACAGTTCAGACTAATTCGAATCATTATAGTACACAATGTGTTCTCCAAATGTAAAATATTTTAAACATGTCAGAATGTTTTAAAAACTGAAAAAGACAAGCTCACATGTCATGCTTAATACTGTAATTCTCAGTAGCAATACATTTAAAAAGCTAATAAAATGTGTTATGCAAATTTGAATTGTATCCTAAAAATCTGATCTGCGCAGGGTATTGATTTTTGTTTCTTTTGTTATAACTTTGGTTCACCAATTAAATTGAAGTCTCTTTGTAGAGTTTCCATCAGATTTCACAGACATGTTTTTCCTTGTTTACACAAATAAGAGTACAAGAATGCATTTTCTTCAGCAGAGAATTGAACAGAATGTGCAAAGTGTCTTTGTAAGAGATTCCTGGTTCCTTTGATGTGTCAGTTTGGGATTGTGACATAGAACAAGCTGTCACAATATATTTGACACATAGATATGATAAACATGACACAATCTGCTCAGCTGACGCATGAGGTCTGTACTCGTCATTTCATCACAGATCTGTAAAGCAGCAAACTCAATGTGTTTTTGTGCCTTAGAAAACACTTTGATTAATGAATTTAACAGTCTAATTTCTGTAAAGACTAATTAAATGGCAGCACGTCCTCTCTATCCTTGACTTCACCTCTCATCTCTTGTTTTGTCTAATCCACAATATGTCTGTCTCACCCTTTGACCCAACATGTTTCTGATGACTGAGAATCATCTGAGAATCTAGTGAACCAGTTGTGCAGCATTTGTGTTTTATATTGTTGTTTATGACAGAACAAAATCACATTCTGTGGTAGAAAAAGAACATCTAAACTAGGCTTTTTGATGCAGCAAGATGTGGTCATATTTCGATGGGCTTTGAGAACCAGTTTGATGTGTGTGTTTTAGTAATACAGTTGACTGTGTCTGCATCATGAAATCTCTCTGAAGAAAATCACTGCTGTATGAAAGTATTTGTTATTGTGCTTAATATCATCCTAGGTTAGCTTCCAACAGAAGTTTCTCAATATTTTTCAGGTTACACATAATATGAGAATGTCATTATTGCTTAGAGGTACGTTTTGGTTTTATTGTTGACATTCATTTGACATTTTCTGGTTTTGTTGACTCTGTGAAGAGAGTCAAAAAATCTTACTTAAAGTAAGCTAAGCTGTATGAGTTTCATTCTTCTGCTGAACACAAAGGAAGATATTTTGAAGAATATGGGTAACCAAAACATTGTGGGGCATCATTGACTTCCATAGTATGGAGAAAAAATACTATGGAAGTCAATGGTGCCCCACAACTGTTTGGTTACAAACAACTTTGAAAATATCTTCCTTTGTGTTCAGCAGAACAAAGACATTTATACAGGTTTGGAACAACTTGAGGGTGAGAAAATGATGACAGAATTTTCATTTTTGAGTGAACTACCCCTTTAACTTCCAATATTAAGTTAAGTTAAGGTTTTACATACTTGTCAATGTGTAGAAAATGTGAAAATATTGAAAATAAAGCTAAACTTTAATGTTGGGTATCTGAAATAAATGTTGCATGCAGGCAGAAAAGATTCCATAAGATGCAATCATATACTGTAGCTATATACTGTAACACAGCTAAAACATCAAGAGATATTGAGGCATCCAAACAGAAAACCACTCTGTGGCCCTCATTTATAAAACATGCTTATGCACAGATTTGAACTTAGAGTGTGCGTACGCTCAAATCTACACCAACGTTTATATTTATACAAAACGGTCTTTGACGTGGAAAAGTGCTTAGTGCCACGTGAGTGTCTAAGCAGACGTACACACTTTTCCTTGTGCCAGAGAGTCGGAGTACTGCAGGTGTTTGGAAATCTAAGCACTTCTCAGGATTTGGACGTTGACTGGTGCTCTTTTATATGCGAATGACATTAATTAGGCAGAGATCTAAAACTATTCAGCTGCGCACAATTTCAAGATAATTTGAGATTGATAAATTTCCCATCTGGATGAGAAGCGTACACAGGTTTTGTTGTGCGTACATTCGTTCTTTGAATCACAATGTATACGTACATTGACAAATGATTGTAAGATCAAATGAAGGATGATTTCTACGCAACATTTTATAAACGAGACCCCAGATCTTGCATCACCATCACCTAGTCTAACAACTGGAAGAGTGTCAAACCATACCACGCACTTTGCAACACTTATGAATAGAACATGAAAGCCTGCTCTGATTTATGCAAATCAATCCCAGACCAAATCATCAGCTTGAAGAATGCTAAAAATAATCCTGATGTGGGTGAAAAGAACACAAACTGTACCTTGAAAAACCCTGCATAGCCTGTGGGGACTGAAATGTATTGATACAACACAGCAAACTGTGAAAGTCACAACATTTCATGTTATCTGATTTACATTTGAGGTTTCTCTGATAAAGATTTGAATTTCTACCAGATTAAGTCTGTTTTATGTCCAGACAAAGGAAACCTTATGACCGAAAATTACTGTTTCGGCTTCATAAAGTGCAAGTTAATTATTCTAAGGTTCACACACTTGCCTGTTCAGGCAATAAGGTTCTCATCAGGGAGGAAGGCAATCAGCACTATACACATCTTGTCTGATACACAACACACTTACATCATTCAAGACCTTAAACTGCCAAACAAATGTGTCTCTATCTCTATCTTTAATAAAAATTATTTGTAATGGTATACATGCTCCCTTCAAAAATAGCAGTTTTGCTTGCATAGGCTAAATTTCACAGACATTAGTGATTGTCATTGCAGTTTAGGTATTCGTAAATACTGATGGGTTTATAGTATTGAAATTCTACAACTGAATGAAGTAGGTTTGTTTTTAAAGCCTGTTTCTCTAATTTTACATGAAAATAAAATCCATATGTAACTATGATATTTATGACCCTGTGCATTTGATCCTGTGCCTAATTGCTCTCCAGGAAATGCTTTAATTAAAGTGAATAGAAGCATGGGCCGCTTTGTTGCATTTTATGATCACAACAGACCTGCTGTTCCTCAGGAGATTAAAGCCTCGGACTGATTTGCTTTTCCTAAACAGTAAATGCTGTAAATGTCATCAAAGAGTATACTTCTTGATTCACTGTTTTGTTCAAATAGGTTTGATTCAGAGATGCACCCCTGTAAAGTATCATTACACCTCTTCAATCCTGCCTCGAAACCTTCCCGTCAATATCACCAAGACCATCCGACAAGATGAGTGGCATGCTCTGCGTGAGTCTGGCAGACGCTCTTTTACTTGTGTCAGATATACAAAATTCATGCCTGTGGGGTTGATCAGTTCATTCATTCATAAACAATTCTGTCTGTGATATGCATATTTAAAGACAATATTTGTGAGTCTGTGTACACACTTTTTACTTATAAAGTGATTGTAACTGATCCTTCTCCAATCCCCAGTTGTAGCAATATGTTTGTAAAATATGATACTTTCTTTCTGACACTATAGAGGATTAATGGTTTGGAGAATGAATGTATGGATGATACTTTGTAATGCTCCAAGACATCTTACATTGTTTACTTTAAATGAAATCACATTAAAGCACTAAAAAAAGATTCATTATTTCACCAAAAAGGTCAAACATTTTATACTGCATGCCAGCCTGTACTGACAAATACAGAATATTCACTGATGTGAATATTTCCCTCCTCTTAATTAGATTAACTGATTTACTTCTACCTTTTTTTGGTCACACTTTAGGCTAGTGTCCAGTTCTCACTATTACCTCCAACGTTGCCCCAATAAACTCCTAATTATTGCTTATTAATAGTTAGTAAGGTATTATTGGTTAGGATTAAGGGATGTCGAATATGGTCATGCAGAATAAGGCGTGGTTTAAATATGGGGTTTATAAGTACTAATAAACAGCCAATATCCTAATAATAACTAGTTAATAGTGAGAATTGAACTCTAAATTAAAGTGTTACCCTATATATAGTTCAAACAAACGCTGTTATTTTGAACTTCCAATTCATCAAATAATCCTGAAAAAAAGTATCACGGTTTTTACAAAAATATTAAGCATCAGCAACTGTTTTCAGCTGTGATATTAATAAGAAATGTTATTTTTAAATGAGTGAATAGACAAAATAGTTTGCTCAAGATATGATATAATAATATGAAAAAAATTGCACTGTAAACTGATCTTTTATCATGGATTATAATATTTCCCTCTTCGTATTTCAAATCAGTAATTTAACTGGCCCTGTATGGCCATATTTTTATTTTATTTTTTATGGGGATAATAATAGCATTGTAGGAATTGGTTGCTTTCTTGATGCAATGGTACTAGTTTCATTATTACCTTTGTAGTATATAGAATATGAATGTATATATATAATAAAAAGTCCTTGATGAATAAAATAAAAGCAAAACGTAAATATTTAACATGCAGTATATAAGTCATCACTAGATGCTTATAAAGCCCTGAATAGCAACAAAAGGGTCTTGATGATTGTGTTTTGTGCTGTAGATCTGCGGAGGATGACAGCAGGTTTTGTGGGCATGGCTGTCTCTATCATTCTTTTTGGCTGGATCATCGGTGTTCTTGGATGCTGTCAACAACATGATCTCATGCAGTATGTAGCTGGACTACTCTTCCTCATGGGCGGTAAGAGACAGAGAGTGTGTGTGAGAGAGAGAAAAAAAGTGACGAATGTAACTTGACTGCTCAATTATATCGCCATCTAGTGGCTGGTTTCTCATACAACATTATGTAAATACATAGAAGTGCTTTGAAAATAGATCAAAGCATGAATTGCATCCTATATTTGTGATCTTAAAAGGAAAGTGTGTTTTATGAATGTCTGATGATACATCTTGAGTAATTTCCTCTCTCTGACAGGAACCTGCTGTATTATCTCCCTGTGTACGTGTGTGGCGGGCATTAACTTTGAGCTGTCCCGTTACCCACGTTACCTTTACGGCCTTCCAGAGGACATCAGTCATGGGTACGGCTGGTCCATGTTCTGTGCCTGGGGCGGACTGGGTCTCACCCTGCTGGCCGGTTTCTTATGTACGCTGGCCCCTTCTTTAAGCAGCCCCTTGGCCCGCACCACAGTCCACAAGTCCAGGCACGAAAATGGGACTGTGTGAGCAGAGACTTCTGGAGCAACGTTGCAGCAACATTTTCACAACATGTATACAGCGTCTACGTAAGGACAAAGCATCTGGCCTATTCATCATCATGCGTTATACTGACTGGATCATTTTCAAATGACTTTCGGGCTCTTGTTGATCACCGATGTCAACACAACTTGTGTACACCGTACAATTTGATAAAATATTAAAATCTGTAAATGGTCTGGACACTGCTGAGAGTCAAGATGGAGACACATGCACAGACCACCGAGCATCTTCCACCCCCTCACATGTCTCACTCTGGTCTTTTGTGACACACACAAACACACACATTCACAAAAACCAATGAAATTTTTCACTGCTCTGTTTCATGAAAGAGAAGCGAGCTGGAGGCGACTGTCTTCTCTCCAAGAGGATTCATAATAAAATGGTGCTCTCTGTTCAAAATTCCACAACTGCACAGAAATCTTTTCAAAGACATCAAGAGAACAAATAAATCCACAGGTTTTCTTATAGCTGACTGATGGTGTGGAGGAGTTAAGCCCATAATGAAGCAACAGAAAGGAGAGAGAAAAGTATTTCTGTCATTCAAGCTTTGAAAAGCACATTTCCTAAAGCCTCAAAGAGTCCGTATGTGTAAAAACACATCATTTTGTCTAGATTTCAGGTCTACATTTGTATGAAATTACGCTTATGGATACAAATGGAGACTTTTCTCTCTTTGTTATATGATTGTAATGATCGGTGACCTGGCTTGGTCTGTGGTATAGCTGTTTTGAGGAATCTGACCAAATTTACTACTTAATGGCATGTGAAACTAATTTGTTTTCAAAAATGTTTGTGGAGGTTATTTCTGAACGTCATTTCTCATGAAGCCTTATTGCTGTTATAAGCACAACATGCTTAGAATCAGAGTTATACGAGAGCTCCGCACCTTCCAACCTGAATGTTGTTGAATAGTCAAGATACAATTTAAGCTCTTGATGCACATGTAAGTTGAGGATTTCTAAGGGATTTCAGTGTTATGTTTAGTCACAAAAAGTGATATATGAGGTCGAAATACAGAAAACATAATGCACACAATTGAAATCAAGATGATGGATTGCAGGAGTGGGGTGTTTAGTTTGCTGCAATAGCTACATGACACGCAACAAGCTATTAATGTTTACATCATGTAATGTTTGTACGACCAACTCCAACCAAACAATATTTTAAACAACCCCAACAGGTCTGGAGGCTTTAATATAGTAGTCTTTTTTTAAGAGTGAGTGTTTCTCCACATTATCATGAATAATTCATATTGATTCTTCTCTCACCAATGGATATTATTTATTGCGGACGCTACTGTGAAAAGCACAGTTAACATAAATCATTTAACAATGCCGCACATGTCTTTGTCAAATGTACATTCATAGTCTCATAGACCTCCACAAAATCCAGATCAATTCTTGAGAGTAACGTACTGATGTTGGTATTCACAGTGGGGATAGGTAAATGCAATAGTTAACGTAAGACGGCAAATACTGTGGAAGTATTTTGAGTGCGTATTTTGGGAAATTGGAATGTGTTTGTAAAGTACAACATTTGAGGGAAACAGGGGAGTCCAGTCCCCTTCATGGCAGTCCCCTATACAGCTGATTGGCACAAACATTTATGTCATAGACATAAAATGAACAAAGCCAAAAGAACAAATCCCTTTAGGTAGATAGGAAAGTGTTTTATTGAGTGTGAGCTTTCTGATGAACTGCCGATCATGTATTGACTGGAAACAAAGCGGCAAAGAAGTAATAAATGGCACTTAGAAAAGATGAAAATGTGAATGTTTTGGAGAGGATAAAAAGAGCACAAGAACAATGTGTAAAAAAAAAATAGCTTCTCAAATAAAAGCAGCTTCAGGTGTTTTGTCACTTTTGGGGAGATGTGAGAGACATTTGTACAAATGCTGCCATTTTCTTTGGCAGCGGAAGTAGCACCACTTTTTTATTTTTTTTTGGGTATGAACTGTTTTACTGGTTCATTTCATAAGGAGAAAACAGGTGTCATTGTCTCGCATGCCGTCATATTGATTAATTTCAGTGTATTTAGATTGTGTCATTTTTTTTAAATGACTTTTATTTTATGAAATAAAATGTTAGTAGCATTTCATCAAGAGGTACTTTTCATTTATATTTCATTCTTTTTTTTATTAAAATACTTTTTAATGTAATAGTCCCCCCTGGGCTTCGGTTTGGCTTGCTATATGAGTACATATAGTACATGCTTTTGTAAAACAATTAATAATATTAATAATAATAATAATCCTGAGTACATGAAGGGAAGTATATGGGGCACGTGAGTCTGGTTTAATATATTCGGTAACACTTTACAATAAGGTTTCGTTTGTTAACTAGTTAAATACATTAGTTAACATGAACTAACATGTAAAAAAATATTTCTAAAGCATTTGTTAGTCTTAGTTAATGTTAATTTCAACAATAAACAGTTGTATTTTTTTAAACTAACGTTAACACAGATCTATAAATACTGTAACAAATGTATTCCTCATTAGTTAATATTTGCTAACGTTAACTAATCGGTCCTCATTGTAAAGTGTTACACATATTGCATAGTTATCTTTTCACAGTCCAACAAATTTCTACACAAAAAGTTAATGTTGCCTTAATTCTATATGGTACTGAAATACAGCTCATCACTTGATATAGGGCACCACCTAGAGGATCTTTGTGGAACAAGTTCATTTTACAATAAAATAAAAAATAAAGTAAATCAATATTGCTTCCCAGTAAATGATTTAATATTAGAGATCCCGCCCTTTATGCTTTTAATATTTAAAGGAAAAAAAGTATTACAATTTCTTAATATGTGTGAACAAAAAGAACAGATGTTTATAATATGTATACTCTATATAAGACAACAAAGGTCAATATTCCTTTGCATCATGCCAGATTTTACATTGGACTTCAAATGGTGACCCAAGCCCAGTACCAAAATTGTGTATCATACAAAAGCAAACAAAATGTTCCAAAAACTCATTCATTAATATAATCATTAAGTGTAGATTGATCAATAAGCAACATTGGCATACCGTGGGCTGAATATATTGCATCATCTGAATAAGTTGATAAGCTGTCTGCGATTCTATCAGAACATACCTGTGACAAATTTGTGAGTCATGATGACCCAAAAGGCTCAGGACCACTGTCCTACAAAAAGATGAATTACAAAATGAAAAGATTAAGCCACCTGGGCTACTTCCCTCCTAGAAAAACAAAATCAGCCTGCTGTTGATTTAACAGAGGTCACATCACTTCTTAAAGCGGGAGTGAGTACCCACGACCATATAACTGTCCCGGGACAGCTCTCTCTTGACTGGAGACCTGCCGCTAGGCTTGCATGTTTTGGTTCCAGGCCGGGCGATCATGGTCATCCTGCACGGGTCATGCTTTAATAAGTAAGTACCAAAGGTCTCCCATCCACCACCAACACGCACCATGGCATGTTTATCATTCAACATCTGTAAAAGTCAGAAAACATGATTTGTTCAATAAAACCATTTCACTGATGTTTCTTCAACTATTGGCATGTTTTTAAAACATAAAATCTTTTAAAACTCTCATCTAACAATGTCCAATAGAGTTAGTAGGTATACAGTCTTTTTTCTCACCACACTGTTATTTCCAACACATCTCAAAGCATGTGTTGTGTTTAGCATTCCTAATGTGGAAATTGTGGTGATAGAACTCTATCAATATCCAACTCTATTGTATTTCTGTTTAATGCTAGCATTTATATATCTTAACAATTATTGGCAATGACACACAATAAAAATATAATGCTTACAACCTATAGCCTCATCACATATTACATCTGAAACATGATCCTCGCTGATACTGTTGTTGGCTAACAATATAACAGTTACGCTATAACTTCTAAAAAACTTTATTAGGGGCAAGATTGTTCATTGTGATTACAATGATGTCATGGCTGTGGGACAGTAATGTTTTTTGAAGCCTATTATTTTAATTTATATAAATAATTTCCACAAAACAAATACTGAAATTAAATGATAATTAATATTTTATGAATTTTAGTTTAAGATTGGAAATTGGGGGGGGGGGGGGGGGGGGGGGTCTACACATTAAAATCTACACATTAATGGCATTTATGTGATCTTCATAAAAACAATCTGTTTATATCAACCCCTTGAGACGAAAGTCAAGAAACACTTGTGTATATAAAACAAATGCCATTTCTCCTGTGTGTGTGTGTGTGTTTCTTTAAAATGATCTCCCTAATACCCCCTCCTCCTTCATAAAATATTCAAAGTCTACATCTAATATGCAACAGATCTGATGAAAGGCAAATGATCCCAGAGAGAGAGAGAGAGAGAGAGAGAGAGGAGAGAGAGAGAGAGAGAGAGAGAGAGAGAGAGAGAGAGAGTGTGTGTGTGTGTGTGTGTGTGTGTGTGTGTGTGTGTGTGTGTGTGTGTGTGTGTGTGTGTGTGTGTGTGTGTGTGTGTGTGTGTGTGTGTGTGTGTGAGAGAGAGTGAGTGAGTGAGTGAGTGAGTGAGTGAGGCTGTGCAGTTAAAATCTCATTAAGCCTAATGAAACACCACCACTCACAGCACCAGCTGAGCACCATCGCAGGAAACACACACACACGGGCATTTCCGACATACACCTACGGCGCGTGGCGTGAAGCTCACTCGCTGCCACGGCAACCGCTCCCGAGCATGAACAAGACACACGAAATAGAAATGCTCTGAAACTAGTAAGGGTCATGTCTCCTGAGAAATGTGTCTCTGTCCCTTGAGGCACGACAGTCATCTATTTCCTCCTCCCCTCCATCTTATCAGTCTTGACCCTCTCATTACAAAGCTGTTAAGCTGTTGGTAATACAACCAGATTTATATGTTTTGCACCTCCCACCCCTCCAAACCCTTTTAGCTTGATGCATCCTAATAGAGGGATAGGCTATAGCCTATTCAAGCGCGCGCACGTTTGCCAAGCAGGATAATTCTAATTACCATGCGGTTTGATCAGTCTCAGCTGTTCCCAAGCAGATTAAAATGTCAGGGTTGACAGAAGAGGTAAGGGCAAGTGATAATTAACAAACACATAGAAAGCCGCGAGGGAGGAGGGGGAGTCTGTTTAAAGGTCCCATATTGTCAAAAATGAATTTTGCTTTTTTTTCATGATAGCAGAGGTCTAGGGGCTATGAAAACTACCATAAGTTTCAAAACAGTCAATCCACAGACAAATGCACACAGCCTGCATAAAGTAACTGTGCCTTTTCACGAGCCGTTGTGACTTCCGTATAAATGTGATGTCAGAACTACTCAGTCTCCGCCTTCAGTCTCCACGACACCACCTCTGCCCACCGTCCCTCCCTCCCTCCTTCCTTTTGCCCAACCCCCAGACAACATTGTTGCTGAGCAACAACAACACGGAAACATGTCGAGAAAATGCTGTTCAGTCGCTGGATGTAGAGACCTGCACTCCAGCGGGACCCAACGCAGCAGAGTGCGGAGCGGGACTAGATTTGATGGCCGAGTGCGGGCCTAAGGTAGCCTACTCGTGTGTGTGCGGGTTGCGGGAGAATAAAACGATTTGCGGGACTCCTGCAAAATATAAATATCTAAAACTAAAACATCTAAAAACAAATAAATTGTTAAATATGTTGCACAAAAGCAACAAGAATAACTAAAACAATTTACAGGCCAGAACGAGTTTCTATTTATAACATGTTTGCAGCATTGAGCAATGTAGCCAATCACAGACATGTGTTGATTTCTTGAACACAATGACCAATGAGATGCATTTAAGAGGGAATCCACTCACCGCTCAAAACTTGAGTTTTTGTTCAGTGCTGAATTCTGCATGCTGGCAAATCCTCTGATTATAATAAGTGTTGACATTATGAAAGATGTATTGTGCAGTCAGCTTCACTGATAATAACGGAGCTTTGTGAGATCGCGATGAACTGAGATATCTGCTTTTTAGGAATTATTAAGGAAGCGCACTTTGCGCTATTTCTGTCATGCCAAACCATGCATGTAGTAGCCTATGCTTGATTTTATGTTAAGTTAACAGTGGTTTGTGAATGTTTATGCTTTAATAACAAAATAATTTATCACCATCATTACAGGTGTTTTATTTACCTTACTTGTGAGCATCACCAACCAGCCACAGCAGGCTACAGCATACATGACCCTAGTTACCTGTGGTTGGCCTGGCCGTGCGTCACTCAGAAAACAACAGGCCAATCAGAAGATAGGCTCATGAATATTAAAGAAATAGTTCACTTTGAAATAAAATTTTGGTATGTTTTAGCTTACCTCAAGGGCATCCAAGATAGGTGTCTTTGTTTTTCCGCAGTAGTTTCAATTTTGATTTTTTTGGTCAAACCGTTCTTGTCTGTCAGTCATATAATGCAGGTCTATGGTCACCACCTCAAAGAGCATGCACAGAGAAGTCCAAATTAAACAATTCCCCATCATAAGTACACATTGATGGCCTAAGACACGAAACGAGCGGTTTGTGTGAGAAAACGAACAGTATTTATATAGTTTTTACCTCTTGTACACAACCACGTCCAAGTGATCTGAGGGCGCGCGCGCTTCCGGGTGTGTGACGTGTGCGCGCGTTCTGGCTCAAGCAGACCTCACTTACAATCATAGGGAACTGTTTTAATTTGGACTTCTCTGTGCATGCTCTTTGAGGTGGTGACCATAGACCTGCATTATATGACTGACAGACAAGAACGGTTTGACCTAAAAATATCAAAATTGAAACTACTGCGGAAACAAAGACACCTACATCTTGGATGCCCTTGAGGTAAGCTAAAACATACCAAAATTTAATTTCAAAGTGAACTATCCCTTTAAGGACAGGGCAAAATCTACCTGTTCTTGGCAGAGCTCCTGAGAAAGGAGCTGTAAAAATATATTGGGATGTTTTTTGGTACTTATACAGCAAATTCTTAAATACATCAAAACCTAAAATAAAACTTCAAAAAGGTGTGCAATATGGGACCTTTAAAGAAACCCCGCGTGAACCTTTAGCGCTTCCGACCTGTAGGCCTACGTGAATAAAAACAGTCGACGACAGTGTAGAATGAAAGAATAATGTTAGGCCCTATTAATTCAGTGATGCAAAAATGGAATGGGAATGCAGAGTGGGACGAACAGTGTGTTCCATTACAAATAATTGACATGCTATTCTGAAAGCTTGTGTGGTCAAAGTCAAAGTCAAACTCCAACCTCATTCCATATTCGCATTTACAACCCTCCTTTAGCCTCTCATCTCATTCTCTATTATATATAATGACAGCGAAATTGATTTTTAGTCTTTTTTGCTCGTCTTTTTTTCTCCACTGAAAAATAAATGGGAAAGAGACAAGAGCGACCTGTTGTTAATACACTGACCACTAGATGGCAGATTGTAGCTTTTATATCCTTGTTTGAACAGGACCTGATTGAGTACACATCCAGGATAGAGTTCAAATAGCCAGAATGTGTTCTAAAAAGGGGCTGTATATTATACACTAATTATATTAGTGAAGTGCAGCTTGTAATAATAATAATAATTTGTTACATTTATATAGCACTTTTCTAGGTACTAAAAGCGCTTTACATGGAAGGGGGAATCTCCTCAACCACCACCAATGTGCAGCACTCACCTGGATGATGCGACGGCAGCTATATTGCGCCAGAACGCCCACCACACACCAGCTTACTGGTGGAGAGGAGACAGTGATGAAGCCAATCAGTATATGGGGATGATTAGGAGGCCATGATGAACAGAGGCCAAGGGGCAAATTTGGCCAGGATGCCAGGGTTACACCCCTACTCTTTTTCGAAGAACATCCTGGGATTTTTAATGACCACAGAGAGTCAGGACCTCGGTTTAACGTTTCATCCGAAGGATGTATTGTAGCCAATAGTAGAAGAAATGGCTGAGATGGCAAACAGTAGTAACCCACTTTAAAAAAAACAAACAGATTAGCTATAGTTTGTACACACAGGAAAAGCTCTTTAAAAGCACATCAAGCTGCTATAGAGACAAAAACAAGACCACCAGGGCCTGGGCTGTTTTGCTGTCTACCTCTGTCCTCGATGCACCTGGATGAGATTCATATCTTACCCTTAATCTGCCTTTTGTGTAAAAAGAATGAATAATGAATATGTCCTTAATTACTGAACAGATCACAAAGCGAGATAAACTTAGTGGAACATATATAGCAAAAATACACAAACGTACAAAAAGTGCTAAAAGGCTGAGAAGATGTGTTAGCCATGTTCATGTAAATGAGGTGTCCGTGAAAGGAGAGTTTTGCCAGATAAAGGTAAACAGTTTTCAACAGTCTGTGTTTAAATGGCATTATGCTTTCCAGTCAGATCTAAAGAGAGAAGTATTCATGAACCCATTAACATCCCTGGTAATGACAGACATGGCACGAATCGTATTTCTTAATGATTCACCGATTCTTCACCCCTTCTGTTATACAGCTCAGCCATTGTGATGATCTAATGGATCTTCCTTCTCTTTCATTTTAGCCCAGGATGTCTCACACACACACACACACACACACACACACACACACAAAAAAAAAAAAACCTTGTCCCACTCCCTTCCACTGAAAAGAAGGTTGAGAAATGATATTAAAAGCTCCCTTTCTGTTTGAGTGCTACAGTAAGCCTTTCTCTCTAATTGGATCTCTGACAGAAAGCAGCTGCTTTTCTTCCACTACCACATTCTGTTGCCCTGAAAGATTTGTCTGATTGAAAAATCATAAAAGGGAGTGGTGGAGCGAAGGCTTTAAGTCTCTGAATACAATCACACTACTAATCACTCGATCAGTAACCAACGTATAAATTAATTCTACTTTTATGGCAACTTTTGCAATCAAAAAAGTGCTGATCTATAGTCTAACAACAGTGCCTTCTAAGTAACTTGTCTCTTGTTGCTTCAAATTACCCTAGAGTGTCAATCATTGGTTGTTGAATAGTATCATAGGAGAAAATGAAAAAAAGATTTATTTCAATTCTCCCCTCCAGTTGAGAGACTATACACAAGTTTTTGACTTATACTTGATATATAAAAGTAGATTTCAATGTCTCGTTTGTGTTTCTAGGAAGAAAGTAAGATCTGTCATGACAACTCTCTGAGTATTTGGCATGGTGGTAATGGATATGACAATGGATATGATATGTTTGGTCTTGGCCGAATAGATCTGCCACGCTGCTGAAGCTCTTATTGCTGCTGCTGTGTACGGGACTTGCTACTGTCAATACATACACAACACGCTGCTGTGAGCAAGTAAGACATACAGCTGTTGTATAATATAGAATACATGAATTACCTGTAGCAGATCTATACAGGTGGAGCTGGGGAAGGTGGAGGTATTTTAAAAAAGCGCTGCAAATGCTACAGCAAATGACCAAGTATTTGAAGGTTGAGCAGCTACAGATTGACTATACTTCTAAAGCAGGAACCAATCAGCTGTGCCCTATAGAGAATGATGTGATTGCAAGCAGATTGAGTTAAGGACCTATTAGCCTGCGCCATCCAGAGTTTCATGACAGAACTTTATATTGCTAGATCAATTTCAAAATGACAAAAGCAAGGGAAGTTCTCATTAACGTTCACAAACAGCTTGATGTATTGATGGCTATTAATGTGACAGTGTTACATAAGTGTATTCCAATATGTTTAATTAAGCATGTAATGAGTTTGTATATGACCCCAAATGAACAAAGTGACAATTCTGTTAAGAATTCAACTATTCCCTGAAGGGTTTAGATGCATTGTCTCATTTAAAGACTCCAAAAACCATACATGACCTTTTAGGCATTTTGAGTTTTAACATAATCTAAATTCTGTGTATTTTCAGTTTGAGCATTTTATTATTGTTTCTTGTGCAATATTTGTGTTCTTTTCTGGTATATATGAACCGACTTTCCAGCCCTGATCCTAGATATTTGTTAGTCTGAACCTCCTTTTTTCCCTATTCAAAGGTGTGAACCTTTTCTTCATGTTGCCAGGCAACACCAGCTCCCATGAGGCTTTGCCTTGACTGAGTCCTGTGTTCTTTCAGGTTCAAAACTAATATTTGTGCTTCTAAAGAAACAGTGAAAGCACAGCAAAGCTTGTTGACAAATCCATGCTTATAACAAATAATGAGACATGAGTTTTCATATCGCTTCATATACTGTACTTACACAGAAATAAATGGAAACCTGCAATAATAAAATATCGAGTAACAATTGTGGTGGAAAAAGCAGTAGATGGTACATACCCTGACATAGAGAACTTTGTCTCCAACACGATAATGGCCTTTTGGCTGCTTCTCAATGCAGAATTTGACTGGACATTTGCATGGTGGATCCTCTGATATCTCCCTCACCTGAAACAAAGAAAACATGCTTTTGATAATGAGTACGAAGTCTCAGGATTGGGAAACCGCATACAGTATATGACCCTAAAAGTACTCACAATCTCATCCAGCAGGTTACCGCTGCTCTTTTTCCCATTAGTCTTTGCAAGGCCGTTTGTCGGAGAGGGTGGCTTTGATTTGACGGGTGTTCCGATGGGTGATGGTGTAGTTGGTGAAGTTTGCTGAGGATCTGACTGGGGGTTTGAGTCAGAGAAGATGGACGTGGACTCTGGGGGAGGGGTAGGGGCCAGATGAGGGGAAGGAGATGAGATGGATGAGGGGGTTGAGATTGCAGGGGGCTCTGGATCAGGAGTGAAAAAAACAGGTGGGGTGGAGGGAGATGGCAGAGGTGAGGCAAAGAACATGGATGGTGACAGAGACTCATCTTCCTCTTTCTCAATCTCTCTCTCAAGCTTGACCAACGCAGGCGGCTCAACGCCATACCTGAGTGAGAACGTTTATTCAGCTGTGACTGAGAGATGAAAATATGATGATGACATGTGATAGTAAACGACTGTAAAGGATCAAAGGAGCTCACCTTGAAGCAATTCTGGCAAGTTGCATGAGACACAAGCACACATCCCTCGGATGCCTCTGAAGAACTGATGAAACACATACATTATCTTATGCACACAGCAAAATCCTCAGAGACTAATGATATCAGCATGTTTAAAACAAACATATACAGTACTTTACCCTGGGTGTAACAATGGACAAGACCAAGCTTTGAAAGTCACATACAAAGATTCTCTAAGCGAAAATAAATTTGATACGTCTATTCAGCTAAATAACATTATACACTCTCAAATAACATTATCATATCCCTGCAAAGAGAATGACAATGACTGAAAGAAGCCTCAGTTTTGTATCTAGAATCTCACTGAGAACAATCTTTTGTTTACTCAGTATTTTTGAGTAAAAAAAAAGATATCTTATTCAATATTTTATTTAAAAATATCTATACACCCTTAAAACAAGATAAATGTATTTGAGTAGCATAATATATAAAATCTAAAATAATAATAATAATGAGGTTTAAGAAAACAAAAAATATATATTTTCCAATTAAACTATAATAAAAAACACCTTTATTATTTCTAAATGTATTATAAATTATTATTTCTTACCCCATTGGCAAATCATTTTCTCTTCATCTCACTAAATTTGAGTTTGATTTCTCTGAAAAAAAGCCTTTATATCTTGTGTCATTTTGCTTCAAGAAAATGTATCTTGCTTTAAGGATGTTTCGATATTTTTCCTGGAAAATAAGACAAAAATACTGAGTAAAAAGACTTTGTCATGTCTTAATGAGACAATAGCCATACTAAACACTGCAGAGCATTTTCATCCTCTAACTAAGTCATTAAAAGATGTTTGCATGAGCTTCCAAACCCATTTTTGAGCCTTTGCAGACACAAAACAAACTTTGTAGTGTTTGCAGTGACATTAGTGTTATCTTTGTTGTACAGTGGAAAAAGTTTGGGGAAAAAACTAGATGCTAATTTTGTGATCCTTATGAAAACAAAGTAACAATAGCTAAATCCAAAATAGCCTCGTTTTTAAAACTATGATAAATGTCGGCTAGATTTACAGTCCTAATAATTGGGTATCAATATACACTAATTTGAGGTATAAAATAAACCGAATGTTATTTTTCTGAATTTGGAAAATACACATTCATTTTAGTTTTAAACAGTGAAATGCATTTAAACAGACAGGCATGTGCACATACAAAAGTCAACTGCGGGACTCTTTGAAAAGCACAGACACAAAGTTAGATCGACACACTGGTTCAACTTCTGTCACTGCAAATGTCCCTCAGGTTTTAAGTTTTTATCAGCCCTCTCTTCATGTAATATGACCTATAAACCTGTAAAACAACCAGAGCATAAAGACTGAGAAAAGGGTTTTGTTGCATTTATAGCAGTTATTGAACACTAGCTCATGCTGCATTATTTTATCTATCCTCTCAAAACCTTTCAATGTGCACTCTTTTTCATTTTCACAATTATTGTATTGTATTCTCTATCTATCTTTGACCCTATTTTTTCATTCCCCTTTTCCCTTCTGACATACTGTCCTTTCCTTTTCTATTTCCTTCTCTTTCTCTCCATTATTCAACACACAGTGATGGACAGCAGGGGCCAAGGGTGTGACGCTGTGAACAGTAGAGTGACACAGATATTGATACTGCTTGGCTATTCAGCAGTTCTTTAGGGCCACAGCCCCACAGAACGACAGCCTGCGACACAGAGACAGAGGAATTGAGGCCTTTTCTAACTGGACATCTCACTTAAAGGGTTAGTCCAACCAAAACAAATAAAAAAATAAATAAATAAAATAAAAAATGTTATAAGTCTTGCAGGTTTTGAACGACATGAGGGTGAGTAAATGATGACAGAATTAAAAAATTTGGGTGAATTAACCCTTTAATGATCTCATAAGTGTAAAAGTGGGCAAGGACATCACGGATCTTTCTACATTTACATTTACATTTATTCATTTAGCAGACGCTTTTATCCAAAGCGACTAACAAATGAGAACAATAGAAACAGAACTAACAGTAGGACAACAACATGCAAGTGCTATGACCTTTCTGAATTTAATCTAACGCAGTACATGTTAAAATTATTATTTATTAAAAAAAAAAAAAAAAAAAATTTAATAGAAGAGAAAGTGTTAGTATTACTGGATCAAGTGCTGTCGAAAAAGATGCGTCTTCAGCCGTTTCTTGAAAGTGGCTACGGACTCAGCAGCTCTGGTTGAGTTAGGCAGATCATTTCACCAGCAGGGAACAGTCATGGTAAAACATAACCCTTAATTTTCCAGTGATTTCTTCTGAGATTTTCTCTTTTGTAGCATCATTCGCCCCCCTAATGCTGATTGGCTGACACGTTTGTTGTTGTGTCGGACCGACTAAAATCCAAACAGCATCTTTCTGTGCTGAAAAGGTGTCCATAGTTCTCAGGATTGTTGATGAATAGTCTCAGACGTACAAGCACATTGCCACTTGTATTGAAACCAAAGAACCTAGTCAGCTTAAAGGTGGGATCAGTAGTTTTTGAAAAATGTTGTTTGGATTTTAGTCAGCTTTTGGACCCGCATTAATATTAGAAACACTGTCCAGCGCTGGAGAGAGAGACGCGGGAAGGCCTGAAAACAGACGCGGAGGTTGCTTTTTTATTCGCTCCACACGTGAGTAACACTGGGTTTGAGTGTCATCGTGTGTCTTGAGCTGCTGTGCTGTTGGCAACTAACAACCAACTCTTGTTTGTAATTACTATTGTGTACTGTACGTTAATTTTTTGTGCTTCCTTGTCATTCGTTCATCATCTGCGCTTTATTTTTCATGAAGCATTATTCTGTTGCGCTTCTGTAAACAGACATCCACTCTTGGATTGCGTATGTAACGGAGGCCAGTTAGTCAGAGTCGCTCTGACGAGTGCTAGCGAATGCGGGGTTTGGCGTCATTCTGTTTAGTGCACTTGACTCGCTTGCAGGGGGATCAGGGTTCGAGACCGACTCAGAGCAGGGCTGTTAGGATTGGAGTGTGTGTGTTTTGGAGGCGGAGCAATGAAGAAGGGGTGTGTTTGTCAAATTTCAAATGTCAACATTGGCCAAGAGCATATTTCAAAAACGACTTACTCCACCTTTAATCACAAAGAAAGAGTATTCACAAGCTAATATCTGAAACATAAACAAACAAACAAAAAGCCTATCCTTGATAGGATTAAAGAAATCTGCTGCTGCTTTGAAACACTCACCAAGATCTTCAGACTCAAACAGATGTGATGGCTCCACTCCAATTTTACGGCACCAGAACAGAAAGTTAGCTGTATTGTCCCGAGCAAAGAACGATCCAGAGGCTGCATCAGGCCGCCAGCGAACCACGCGCCGAATAAAGGGCTATGAACACAACAGAAATCAACTGAATTGTAACTCTGGTTAGCTTATTATGTGCTCATTTGAATATTTTATAGTTTAAAATAGCACAACAGATAGTTTCCCCTCTGTTAGGTGACACTATATTCAAATAACATTTATAGTTAAAAAATATATATGGGGGTATTAAGTTTAGGATCAAACTACCCATAATATGAGCACCTTGCCAATGCTGGCCATAATCATTTTCTCCTGTAGCGCTTCTGCAAGCTGACACAAGACGACACCAGTGTCTAGTCTGTCCATGAAGTTATCCACTGTTATGTCCAAACCTGTACAGGAAGCATTCAGAGAGACAAATGAACATTAGGAGAGAGATAAAGAATGATCAATAGGCTTATAGTAATAAAGAGTGAGGTTATAAAAGCACTGATTAAATTGTAGTGGATGAACTGGTAGCTGTAAAATGCATAGTGACACTTAGTACAAGGGGAACCATCAGGGCCCTCTAGGCCCAAACTATTGTAAAAAAAACAAAACATTTTTAATAAAAAGTCATCAGTTCTAATGTTATTTTAGGAATTTATAACTTGACCATAAACATCTCAAATCTGCTTTCAACTCTGTGAATGGTGTTCCAGCTGTGAAATTACAGACTGATTTCAAATGACAGGAAAATTGACCAATCATATCTTTCCTCTAAATGGGTGGGGATTCCTTTGATCAAGTTTATGACGTGTTTGGCTCGCTGTGAGGAACTCGATCGAAAAAAAAAAAAAGCTGATAAAATCGTTATTCACTATTCACAAGCAACATTAATGAGGAGGTGATCGTTGCTAATTTATCATCCACGCTGTTTTCAAGGTTAACTTTTAAAGAAAAGCTGGAGTTAGTGGCAGAGGAAGACCTACACCAGAGCTTAATTTTGTGCAGAAAGCCAAAGCTTTATTTAAACCATTTCGATCCCAGCAATTATAAGCGAGAAAACTGGATGACAGAATCAATCAAGAAGCTAAAGCTTTATTGCTGGAATTGTTTGCTGTTTGGGTAAGTTATTTGAATTCTAATAGGTTATATGACTGATTATATTCTGGCTGCCACTACTGTTTTATGTCAAGCTTTAGAGGCCGTTTACATGACACTGTTTTCAACTAAAAACGGAAGACTATTTATGCGACAACGGCTTTTTGGTGGCCTGAAAACACACTTTTGAAAACGGTCTCCGTGTAAACAACAGCTAGGCTGATTTAAGGCTGAGTTAAATTTTTTCCCTACAAGGGAAAGGGGTGAGAGGGCCAAGGTTCAATAGTCACGGTTCGCTACTGGTGTACACACAGTACAATACAAGTTTTATGGTTGTTGTTTTACCTTCCTTACATATCCTCTTCTCCATCTTTTGTTTATCAGTTTTCAGTACCTTAGGCAACTCGAAGACGCCCCAAAAATCCTCTAAGTACACTTGCTCTGAGATTCTCACGGCTGTGCAGACACATTCCTGAGGCCTGGGTGTTAAGTACATACAGATTCAGACACAGCAGTGGTACCGGAGCTCAACCATCATGGTGAAGGGGGAGTGGGGGGCCTGGGGGGCCTGGGGAGGGGGAATACAGGAAGTGACGGCGGAGGGAAACCACAACAAAAACAGAAATCCTGATGTGCAGAATGACTGGGGATGATCATTAGCTCAGAGTGAGAGAGAAGTGTGTAGGGAAACAAAGAGATCTCCTGCTGTCTGTCAACCACAGAGCCATAATGCTTGCCCTAAGATCAACAGGAACAGGAAGAGTTGAGGGAGAAAAGTGTGTGTTAATCAGAGAAATCCATCATCAGCTTCTTTGGTGAAAACAACAACTCTGATGTTGTCTCCCTTCTAATCTCATTTTTCAGGTTGTTGTGTCTTGACTTATATTTAAGTACCGCCAGCCTTTAAAAAAAAATATATATATATATCTTTACATGTTGTGTTTTGTTTTTATCAAGCCTCTTCAGCCCTCAGTTCTGACAACAAAGGTCAAAACACGCAGGGACTCGTATAAGACACTCATATCCTGTTCTGTTTGAGAAAGGCAATTCCTCTTTTAGGGTCCCATCAGGGCATGTCCCATTGATCCAAGATGCAGAGGAATTTAAGGAATTCTATTTAAAATGGCTGTCTGTAAACACCATGATATTCCTGATCTGATGGGCACATACAGAATAATCCATATCTGTTGGCTTGTGCAGGATTTAATCAAGATTTTATCCGACTGTGTAAATAAGGTTTTATCCTTTGAACTGACACCAAGCAATGGGAATGGGAGAAAGGGTAACCTTGAATCCTTGTTTGTCAGAAGATTTTACTCAAATTAGAAAAACTGACTTAAATTACTGACACTGCTGTAAAGCTGAAATGCAAAACATGTCCAGAAAATTGCATTTGGGAAGCACAAGGTACAGTACCATCTTCTCCTGGAGTTGTGACTAATAATAAAACAAGTGGGCCAATTGGTGACCAGGGATGGCTATCATTTTACATTTACAACTTTCCTTGACACTCGAGATCTAGTTAGAAGTTTCCATGTGTTGAACTGCCAAAATCAATTTATGGTTGTTGTAAAAGACTCAATGTTGCCCTAAAGATTAAGCCCAGCCAGTGTATTTTTGAGAAATGTCTCAGCGTTTTTTTCTCCATACACTGGAAGTCAATGGTGACCAAATCGGTTTGGTTACAAGCCCTCTTCAAAATATATTTTTTTAGTGATCCACAGAAGAAATAAAGTCATATAGTTTTAAAATGACATGAGGGTGAGTAAATAATGACAGAATTGTCATGTCTGGATGAGCTATCTCTTAAAGGTTTTCAGTTCGCAAATCAGCAATCGCTAATTCTTATGCAAATATGAATATACTTATATTTTCTTACCAAGGATCCTGTTTAGCCAGATGGCCAGATCTTCTTTCATGGGCAGGAGACTGGACTCATGCCTACATGCCAACCACTCGTTGTACAGGTGCAGACAGGAGAGGTCAGGTCCTGGTTCCCGCCTGGGACTTAAGGGACCATTCATACTGACTCAAGTAGTGGACTGCAGGATAGAAAAAAACAAATCATTTAAAACAAATCATACACTATAAATTGGATGAAAAATCCAGCGCTTCTTTAAATAATCTAGCATACATACCTTCGGCAGCAATGGTCAGGCTGAATGGTCCTGAATGGACTATTAAATGTGCTGTACATATGAATTATAGCAGAACATCTGTTCTCTCAATGCTTCTGTATATGGGCCACTGTCTGAATTTACCTCAACCACTGTTGGATTTACACTGTACCTAATGATGCACATCTACCTCATTCCAACTGTTCTTTAAAACTGACCGAAACAATGAAAGGGAAATATTAACATTTCTAACAGGCAAACAGGAATAATAAGTGGTGATGGGAATCAGTTTAATACTGTTTCAAAGTCAGCTATTTCCATGTCTGACTGCCGCCAGGTATTTCACAATTTATCAATTTTAGGTACAGAATTAGAATGATGGAATTAAGATTTTTCATGCTAGACTGGATGGAGAAAAGGGCAAACACAAACAGACAAATGCCAGCTCAGACACACTCTCTCTCAGGGGAGGATTTAATGTTCAAGTCTTACTTCAATCCTTAGCAACTGAAGAATGATCTGTCCTGTAATTTCTCCCCTACCCAGGCAACTATTCATCAGAGGGGCCTTTCACGTGTAGAAACATGCCCCTGTTTCCCATAACCGCCACAGTCTTGTAAGGCAGAGGAAGGAGTGTAGACACCTGCAGGGCAGATGTGTGCAATTGAAACAGGCGCAGAGAGAAATAGTGGTAAATATAAGTCCACCCCAACCCCCATTTATTTTATTAAAGCTGGATGACCTGAAGCTCTTGAGTGAGATGGTGAGGAAGAGGAGATTAAGACACAAACTCTGACACAATTAGATGTTGTCCTCCACAGCATAAAGTGAGGGGTGATGAGATGGTATGTTAAGAGTGGTTTCATGAGAGCAGGGAGAAATCGGAGGCAAAGAAGAAAGTCTATCTCCCAGAAGTGCTCAAGCTTAAAGTTTTTTGTATCAATGTTTTTGGTGACACAACAGAAGATGGTGAAACATTGAAACCACACACGAGAGTGAAAAGAGGATACAAAGATGACCAGGACTATGACAAGCTGATATATCCATGAAGACAGAGTACACAAATCCTGTAGTTAATCTACAGATATCCTGAGAATATACTTATTTGCATGAAAGTGCCAAAAGAAACAATGGGGTTTTTGTGGATATTTGACATACCTCATCTACTGACAGGCTGAATAGCTTTGCCATGCAGGTGGGCCTGAACATCAGCCCATCAAAGGCCAAAGTTATATGCATGTATTTCATCCCTAATGCAACAATCACTGTCAATAATGAACCACTGGAATATGTCAACAACTTTACATACCTAGGAAGCCTCATCAGAAAGGATAATGCAGCACAAAAAGATATGCAAGCAAGGCTCGGAAAAGCTACAGGTGCATTCGCCAGACTAAAGACGGTGTGGAAATCTAGTCAATACAGCACTACCACAAAGTCCTGCTTTATGGCTCAGAATTCTGGCGATTTACTGAGGGCGACATGAACAAGATCAGCGCCTTTCACAATGGATGCCTCAGGAGGATATGTTGTATATACCTGGCCTGTGAAAATCAACAAAGAAGAACTGTACAGGAGAACAAAGATTCAAAGTGTGGTCCCTGAGATCAAGCGTCGTCAAAGCCGATGGCTTGGACATGTTCTCAGAATGGACCAGGATTGAATCGCAAAGACTGCCATGATGAGGACACCACCTGGCAGAAGAAAACAACATGGGAAGAGATGCAGCACACCACAAATAATCGAGCTAAATGGAAGCAAATCTTTGATACCTTGTGTCCCACTAGGGACAAAGAGTAACATAACATCCACATGATTTAATAGAGAGATTGTCAAACAGATAGGTCTGTAATATGTCAGTCTGACATATGAATTATTAGGAGGCTCATTTTGAGTCAGACAAGATCAAATAAGAGGTTGGTTAACTTGAGACTCGCTCCAACTGTGAGCTGTTGTCGACTGCTGCAGTCAAATCAGTCAAATTCACAAATGAATCACTGGCTGTGTCCCAAATTGCATACTGTCTGAGTAGGTACTTTACAACTATTAAAAAAAGGAAGTTCTATATAGCATGAATACGTGTAGTATGGAAATAATCACAAATCCTCTCCTGTGGCCTCATGGGATAGTAAAGTGTCCATTGAATGTGCACTTTAGAATCTCACCGGAAGGTCATCCGAGTACCTTTTTTGCTTGCGGTTTTATGAATACTGTGAATTCGGACATATTCTTTTAACATACTGTTTGTACGATGCAGATACGTACAGCTGTAATTGACATGCACTGGCAGAATGGATGATTTAAAAAAAGCAAGAGCTGAAGATGGCATAAACTCCAGGGACTCGTGTGTGTCAGTGATGAAGGCTGAGCCTCTTTGACCGATGGAGCATGGGAAGCCCACACAACAGGATTACAGCACACAGGTGCCACATTCACACTTACACTGCAACCTGACCATACTCAGACAGGAGGAGAGGAAGAGGTCTTCATCCAAACCCACAGACAAAAAGAGGCTTGTTCACACATACACACACACCAAGATGGACGTAACGGTAAAACACACTCACACAGACTTACGCTCCAGTTCACCGCTCACAGATAGGTGTGAACATTCATTGATACACACTGACACAAGGCTACACATGAGATACAGAGGATCAACTGCACACTTATCCAATGATATTTTCCATGCAAGCTCCTCATCAAACAGAGAAATTGGTCTAATTTTACAGGCTGTAATTGTGTCATCCACTCATGTTCTGGTTAATAACTTAAAGAATGCTGAAAGCTCTCGTCTGGGAATACAAGCTAAAACAGATACAAAATATGATTTTTAAGTGCCATACCAATCTAAGTGTCAGGTTCAGGGTATGTCCAACACAATAAATCACATTTCTGCTGGCCTGGCAGTCTGGCTTCTCTTACCTCTGTTAAATTACAGCCATGAGTTACTGTAGATAAAGGGCTTGACATTTATCATACCTAATACTGGGTTGACAGGCAAAATGTAGAGTACTTGTTCTATCAAGGAATTTGAGTGTAAAGAAAAGATCTCTTCTTCAAAGCATGACAGGGCAACACCCACGGCAACTAATTTACTTCTGGAGTAAATCCATGTATGAAAACAACACAGACTCTGTGTTTATTTTAATGGCATGTTAAGCTGAACAATATCAGTGAGGATGTTAGCACACTCAACATATTTTTCTACTACAAAGGTCTACATTTCAATGAAACTTGAGAAATCGCCATTAGCAAAAGTGATATTGCTTATAGTGAGTGGATCACAACCACAAACAGTGTAAGTGAAACTTGCAATTCATTCAAGCCATTGCGAATGTGGGATAAAATGATTTGGAGTGAAAGATGAGCACCCTCTGTATTTAGAAAACTGTGTAAAACTTTTGTTAAGTGATCAAATATTTAGTAAGGATATAGCTCTCTGTGAATGTGATGGACACGTCAATAGGTTATTTTTGCGTTAACTGTTGTCTTGTTTCTGAAAATCTGCCAAAATATGTTAACATATTAGATTCATATTAAACGTTTTTCTTTTTTTAATCATTTCTTTTATAATTATGTTCAGATTTGTCTTACCCCATATGTCTCACTTTACCTCATGGTAAAGGTCAACATATATGAATCAGAGGGAAAGTTCGGCAATTGTGTAGAGGAACAGTTCACCCAAAAAATGTATATGTATTCATGAATTCAAATGTGTGATCATCATATTCACCCTTTCATGTCTTTCTTTCTTCCATTGAACCCATAAGGAATTATTTACTACAGACTACGGATCTTTTCAATGTAATGAAGGTGAATGGTGAACACTGCTGTGCATGAAGCAAGATTTTCAAGGGAAGACTTTCAAGGAATGACAGCATAAATTTCAATCTGTTGCTCACAAAAAGCTATCATAGGACTACACAACACTTAGAAGATTGTGTAGAATAGAATATAGACATACTTGGAATATAATGCAGTATGGACTTCATTTATGGTGATTTTTGTCCATGGACACCTTTCAGTTGAATAGTATATGGTAGAGAGCAGCACAAACATTCTTCAAAACTTCTCTTGTGTTCCACGGAAGAAAGAAAGTCAAACATGTTTGGAATGACATGAGGGCAAATCAATTATTACATTGAATTTTTTGGGTGAACTATTAGTTAAGCAAAATGTTGTCTCATTCTTGCCTAGTTTAAGTCCAGATTACTGGGCAGTACTGGGCAGCACCAGAAGTAAGAGATCTGGGCCAGGTTAAGCTCTTCAATAAACATCTTCTCACACTCAAAATACACAGCCTTAATGAACTTTCTATAAGTGCAGAGTTAAGATTTGTTATACATATGAAAATGTGGCCCTAAATGTATGGCAATAATTTGTTGGGGTGCATAAAACACTAGGCTACAATCAGGGCTGGACTGGGACAAAAATCGGCCCTGGCATTTTGGCCCAGACCGGCCCACTACATATGATCATAAACACAACCGATCTTTGTACAACCTTGAATATGTATACCAACTCCTATTCCTTAAAACCACTAATGCCATGTAAAGAGTGAGTAGGAATGAGTACAAGTTAACAGATGAAATAACTACTAATTGTAAAATACAAATGAACTATACTCCACAGTGATGAATCCTAAAACAAGCTTCTGTATAAACTGCATTGGCATAGCAATACCAGTGTTTCCCACAGGATTTTTGGTAAATCTGTGGTGAGTGTATCTGTCCCTCTAGGGAGGTTCGGGGGCATGCTCCCCCATAAGAAATGTTTGTGCTTTTTAATGTTAAATTCATCAATCTGGTGCACTTTGAGAGTTCAAAATTAAGAGCTCCAACCCATATTCAGTGTGCAAACTGAACAAAGAAAAACTCAAAACTTGTGATATAGTGTCTGTCAATATTACACTACATAATAATAGTTATAATATTAATCCCATGACAGTAATAGCCATATATTGTAAAACAAATGCACTGAAAAAGAAAATTTCATAATTCGTTTTTTACTAATTTCTGTACTTGAAAGAGATAAACACATGATATCTTTTATTTTAGATATTATATTTATTTTCAGATGGCCAGTCCACCCCTGGCTACAATATTATATTGCTGTAAAATTTTACATCATACATCAAGTACTTGTCATGAAACTAATACTTAACTTCATTATGAAGACTATTTCAGCAGCTTCTTTATACATTTATTTACAGATTTGTTTATATCTGACCTCACCAAAAGAGTTGTACGATAAATAGCTGGCCTCAGATCGGAGAAAAGCACTCCAATACATTACACTATAATGACCGCTATCGAAGTTTCGAGACCGGCCTTAAAATATCGGCTAAGAAACGATTAATTTGTTAACTTATGTAAATAAACGGATGTATAATTTTAGTATAACATATTGAAATTCTGTTTTATGTTATCGCGTTATAGGTGTATCTTAAGACATAAAAAGCATGAAACAGTGCCTACCTCTGTGTCCTCAGCAGATCAGCCAACAATGTCACTGTCAAAACTTTCACTCTCTCCATACACACTCTTGGTGTCAAGTTGCATTTACACACTGGCAGTGCAAATTCACGGAGTATCACTGACGTGTTTAACAGCACGCCTGTGATCATTCATAATTGTGTAGCCATATACACAAACACTAGCTCCCACAAACAATTGTTTTGGGCAGAAAGTTTTTTTTTTTTTTTTTTTACAGAGTCGAAAGTTAAAGAACGAATAGGCTATATTAATTTGCATTTAGTTCCATCTAAACTTAAATATCTATGTTTAGCCAACAAATAGGCTAACGTAAACCGTAGGTTTTGTAAATTTCAAGTTTGTTTACACATGCGTTTAAACTTATGAAAACAGCGTTTAGGGAGCAGTTACGAGTCTCTCCGAATTCTTTGCTGATAATAATGTATAGCCTACTGTAGTTTTACAAACATGTCATATTCAGTTGATGTAGGCTACTTCATTATTAGCAAAAAACAAAACAAAAACCATTAAAAATTAAATATTTGAGCGTATTCTACATCATTTTCGTGGTTACAGAATTGCAGGAAACAAGATGTATTTTTAGGGGAAACATAGCCTATACTTTTCAGTGGAATGATTTTGCATATGGGCTCATTTCTGTCCGATGAGAAGATTAACTTCCTCTATTGTTTGTTTACCCACGTGTGATTATATTTGCATGTATAAGTCTCTGATCAGTTTATTCACTAACGTCTAACGGGTTAGTTTTAACTTTTACCAGTAGAAAGATAGATAGATAGACTTTTATTGCAGACTCATGGTCCATACTTCATAAATTCCATTCCAATTCCATTCCGTTTTGCTTGCGAATGAAGCGGTGTCTCAGTGGGCGGTCTCTACCAACCAGGATGGGAGGCCCTTTTCTATTGGTCACCCTGGATCGAAGTGACAGGTTGACCACGCCCACTACGTGTTACCGCTGCTGCCGCGCGTTGTGCGAGCGACTTGTAACATGGCGAGCAACAGGGCCTTTACTGGGTAAGATAACTGATAACGAGGCCAGTGGAGTGATTACTGATGATGAGTGTCACCTGCGCGACGCACCGGTCTCATACTATCTCGGTCCGGGTATCGTTCGTTCATTTGTTTTTGCTCTCACATACGAAAAAGAAAAAACGAGAAAACAGCTCCTTTTTCCGTTTTTTCGTTTTTTTAGAAAAACGAAAAAACGAAATTATGACTTGATTTTTGGTTTTCCCGTCCTTGCACGGAAATCAGAAAAACAACTTGATATTGGTCCGTGTACGTTTTGATAGTTTGTTTTCCAATTTGAAATGAAATAAGCAGAAACGAGAAAACGGCCCCTTTATTCGTTTTTTCGTTTTTAAAAAAAAAAACGAAAAAACGAGATTTCGGCGTGAGTTTTCGTTTTTTAGTTCACAGGCAAAAAACGAATAAATGACTTCAAAATTCGTTTTCCACATGTGGGCGGCCTGACACGCCCCCTTCCGCCTATTGGTCAAGCAAATCTGAGCATGTGACGTCATCAGTTGTCGCTCCGGTCAGGTCTGCTCAACAAAATAATAGTCAAGTCAAGTCAAGTCAAGTTTATTTGTATAGCGCTTTTCACAATACAGATTTTATCAAAGCAGCTTCACAGTTTACTCATTTAGTATTAGTATTACATTTAAATAATACAACAAAGTTTGTTTCAAGAGGAATTTATTGATTGATAAAATTAAATTAAATATCCCCAAAATATCCCCAGTCCTCTACTATGGCTACAGATTCTTAAACTGTACAGGGCAGGTCCTACTGGGCTTTCTTCTGTGCAACTTTACACGTTTCACAGAAATATTTACATCAGAAATATGAATTATTAGTCTGCCACCAGCCCGTTTTATGTAGCTGTGCGGAGTTAAATCTGCTGACAGCGCCGAGCGGGAGAGGCTCACTGACCAATGTTCAGTCAGCAGTCAGAACTTTTCTTTTAGACGCTCCGTTTTGCCACGGGATGGTGATTGCAAATACTGTAATGCCAATCGGCTGAGGGTGGGTACCAATGATGGTGAAATACATTTTTACTGAAGCTGTAATCATAGCCGCGACCCGCGAGAATGAGACAGATGATTGACAGGACGATAGCGGAGGCAATTAAAGGCGCAAGATAACTTCTGTTAACAAAAACATAAATAAAAAAAAAGTTTAATATAAGTGACTTTGTCTTTGTTTTATTGTTTTTGTTGGTTTTAATCAAATCATTGTGAACCACAAACTGAGCCTTTATTTAAGCCTATACTGAGCCTATATTACATTTTTTTGTTATAATATGGGTATTTTATAATACAGCATAAATAAAAACAAACACACGTAATATGTATGCCTATAGGCAAAACACCACAGTTTTTTGGTTTTGTTTGTGTGAACTTTTATCCCCAACCATATTTCTTCATGGGCTCCACGCCAGGGGTCACGCTCAGCACCCCTACTTCCCATGGTAGCCTACTAACTGTAATTATGCTGACCCAGTTTATATGTAAAATCTTTGGTATATGTAATATCTAAAAACACTTTACAGTGTGATGGAAATAAACTTTTCTTAAAGCGTATTGTATATCACCACAGATTTATTGACACCCTTGACCCTTCTATCTGTGTTGTATACTGAAATAGACAATTGTCCTGCAGAATGATGAGGTTTTTTGTAAGAAAAACATTGTGAGCAAATGTTGAATTGTTGTTTGAAATATAAATCAACAACGTAAGAGGCTTTAGGCTGTCTGATGAACTCTGTATGAACAAACTCCCAGCTTTGCAGTATAGGTGGCACAGAAGCAGCATCTGACCCTGCATTTAGATGTACATTACACACTGTCTAATGCAGCTCAAAGGAGGCACTGTGAATTTGCATAGCAATTTCATTCTAAGAGGCTATTAAATGTGAAGTGACAACATGAAACACTACTTTCAATATATAAAAAAACACCAGTAGTTGGTGGCAAGTCAGCCTGATAATGATTGAATACCAATTTACTCATTTAGGCTCACAATAAGCAGATTACATAATTATACCATGAATATATATATATATATATATATATATATATATATATATATATATATATATATATATATATATATATATATATGTGTGTGTGTGTGTGTGTGTATATGTATATGTATATGTATATGTATATGTATATGTATATGTGTAAAGGCAGGATCACCTACTGGTGAAACCCAAACGGAAAGTAGTTAATTAACAAGTAGTTATTAGTAAAAATGGGGGAAACTGGATCAAGTTCCTGTGGAATCAATAAATGTTCTTGATGGCATGCATTGTTTCTCGTTTTTATTGTTTGATTATACAGCCAGGACTGGACTTCCGTTTAGGTTCCACCAGTAGGTGATCCTGCCTTTACACATATATACATACACACACACACACACATATATATATATATATATATATATATATATATATATATATATATATATATATATATATATATATATATATATATATATATATATATGACACCCTTGACACCCTTGACATTTTGGGTGTATATAGGGCTTAATTAAATAAATAGGGTATATAGGGCTTAATTTGAGCCGGAACACGCCGGAACATGTTCCGTCACCTCCGACATTGGATCCGGAACCTTTTTTATTGGATCCGGCACCTCCTGTGTCACTAAAATTAATTGCCTAAATGAAAAAAAATAATAATAATTTTCCTGTTTGTGTAGTGTTCAATGTTTGTGACACATGACTTGCGCGCTTGTTGTACGAGTTGAGATTGCTGTTAGCCTCGATCGTTTCACTCAGGGGAAAAATGTCAAAAAGACAGGAAAGTTTGCTTAACTTTTTCAAATACGCTGGACAGTCAGATCCCAAAAAAGCAAAAATCGTTCCCGCTGATCAAAAAGGAGACCACGGTGGACACAGTAGCCTAGTATCGACATAATATCTTGTTATTTCGACATAATAAGGGGACATTCTAATCTGCATTAAGCCACATTAAGCGATAATGTTTTTCTATGGGAGGAAAATGCTTAACGTGTAAATGCGTTCATTTTATGGGCTCATCTGATTTTTTGTACATAGCATAGCCTATTTGTTAGGATTTTAGTATCATAATGATTAATAAATGCACGCACAATTATCCGTGAACTTGATTTGAACAAATGCCTTTCAACTTGTGTTTGCAAAATTCAGAATTAAATGAATGTGCAGAAATTTGTACAAATAGAGAGTATGTAGGCGTACTATTGTAGCCATTAAAAAAGCGCATTTAGTTTCATATTTGTTAAAATATTATAATGTTATTTTTATTTTTTCTTCCATATGTTGATTTATGAAAAGTGAACAGCACGACCGAGTAAGATAGGATGCGCAATATGAGACATGGAGCGGGTCAGACATGATTTTGACCGTTGAAGTTGAAGTTGTTTTGTAGAAAGCCTTTCTTTAAAGTTAATTTCGTTTTGTATAAATTGTATCTTAATTTTAATCAATTTTTCATCAACCAATTGCCTGTATTTAATGAATAGGCCTATGAAACAAATATAACGGAGGCGCCCGCGCGATCCTAACTTAACGAAACTCAGCGTATGCCTCACACAGACATGACAAATACATCAAATACACAAAGCTTGAAATGTCTTTAAACGAAATAATTCAAAACGAAAAAAGAAAAAGGCTACTTTCTGATTATGTAATCCATTAGGCTTATTTATGTGCATTTCTCTCTATAAGCGCGTTCACACGGAGATGGCGATCGTCAACTTCATCTTTGCAGCCGAGTCGACACTTTTAGAGAAAACACTTGTTTATTAATAAAAATCAATACACGCGTCACCGGATGCACGCACACATATTATTTCGAAATAACGAGATATTGTGTTGAAATAACATTATTATTAATAATAGCCTACATCTTTTAGAATAGGCCTATTTGATTGAATGCTGAATGTTGCGCTTGTTCAATTTAATCAAATTAAAACTGTAATTGTGATCATTAACATAACTGAATATTAAATATTTAGTGGCCAAGTTTTGCGCAGCTCCCCGTCAATGATCTAGCACCCACTCAGCACATGCGTTAACAATTCTCTGGCGCTGTCCCTGCAGAGAAGCTACGTAGGCAGTGTATTTTTTATTTAAATTTTTTTGTTTTTTTTTGTTCTCTTACCTCCAACCCCCGTTTTGAGTGGCCGGATCCACACCCCCTCTGCGCTCCGGGACCTCCCACTTTACAAATTAAGCACGGCATATATATATATATATATATATATATATATATATATTTTTTTTTTTTTTTATTTTTTTTATGGTATAATTGTGTTATTACAAAAAACCTCATCATTCTGCAGGACAATTGTCTATTTCAGTATACAACACAGATAGAAGGGTCAAGGGTGTCAATAAATCTGTGGTGATATACAATACGCTTTAAGAAAAGTTTATTTCCATCACACTGTAAAGTGTTTTTAGATATTACATATACCAAAGATTTTACATATAAACTGGGTCAGCATAATTACAGTTAGTAGGCTACCATGGGAAGTAGGGGTGCTGAGCGTGACCCCTGGCGTGGAGCCCATGAAGAAATATGGTTGGGGATAAAAGTTCACACAAACAAAACCAAAAAACTGTGGTGTTTTGCCTATAGGCATACATATTACGTGTGTTTGTTTTTATTTATGCTGTATTATAAAATACCCATATTATAACAAAAAAATGTAATATAGGCTCAGTATAGGCTTAAATAAAGGCTCAGTTTGTGGTTCACAATGATTTGATTAAAACCAACAAAAACAATAAAACAAAGACAAAGTCACTTATATTAAACTTTTTTTTTATTTATGTTTTTGTTAACAGAAGTTATCTTGCGCCTTTAATTGCCTCCGCTATCGTCCTGTCAATCATCTGTCTCATTCTCGCGGGTCGCGGCTATGATTACAGCTTCAGTAAAAATGTATTTCACCATCATTGGTACCCACCCTCAGCCGATTGGCATTACAGTATTTGCAATCACCATCCCGTGGCAAAACGGAGCGTCTAAAAGAAAAGTTCTGACTGCTGACTGAACATTGGTCAGTGAGCCTCTCCCGCTCGGCGCTGTCAGCAGATTTAACTCCGCACAGCTACATAAAACGGGCTGGTGGCAGACTAATAATTCATATTTCTGATGTAAATATTTCTGTGAAACGTGTAAAGTTGCACAGAAGAAAGCCCAGTAGGACCTGCCCTGTACAGTTTAAGAATCTGTAGCCATAGTAGAGGACTGGGGATATTTTGGGGATATTTAATTTAATTTTATCAATCAATAAATTCCTCTTGAAACAAACTTTGTTGTATTATTTAAATGTAATACTAATACTAAATGAGTAAACTGTGAAGCTGCTTTGATAAAATCTGTATTGTGAAAAGCGCTATACAAATAAACTTGACTTGACTTGACTTGACTATTATTTTGTTGAGCAGACCTGACCGGAGCGACAACTGATGACGTCACATGCTCAGATTTGCTTGACCAATAGGCGGAAGGGGGCGTGTCAGGCCGCCCACATGTGGAAAACGAATTTTGAAGTCATTTATTCGTTTTTTGCCTGTGAACTAAAAAACGAAAACTCAAGCCGAAATCTCGTTTTTTCGTTTTTTAAAAAAAAACGAAAAAACGAATAAAGGGGCCGTGTTCTCGTTTCTGCTTATTTCATTTCAAATTGGAAAACAAACTATCAAAACGTACACGGACCAATATCAAGTTGTTTTTCTGATTTCCGTGCAAGAACGGGAAAACCAAAAATCAAGTCATAATTTAGTTTTTTCGTTTTTCTAAAAAAAACAAAAAACGGAAAAAGGAGCTGTTTTCTCGTTTTTTCTTTTTCGTATGTGAGAGCAAAAACAAATGAACGAACGATACCCGGACCTATCTCACGGAGGAGCAGAAGCATAAAAGGGGTTGCGACGACAGTGAAGATGGAGAGAGGACAGGCCTGGATTTTACATTGGTTTGTTTTGTTATGTGTGGCGGCAGTTGTCCGCGAGGGACTGCTAGCTGCCTTTACTTTACTTTCGTTTTGTATTTGTTTATTTATTAATTAAAGTCTTTGAACGTTCGCCGGTTCCCGCCTCCTTCTTCCCACAAGTTGTGGGCGTGGTCAACCTGTCACTTCGATCCAGGATGACCAATAGAAAATGGCCTCCCCATCCTGGTTGGTAGACACCGCCCACTGAAACACAGCTTCATTCGCAAGCAAAGCTTTTCAACTCGCAAGCAAACGATTTAGACCCGCAAAAAATACAGCAGAAAAGAGAGCAAAATTTGTGCGTTTGTGATGAAAAGTGTTCGAAATGCACAATGAAAAATAAAGATTTTCAAAGATTTACATGCACTGCAAATAATAATCAACTTCTTTATTTTTGAGCCTTAAGAATGCTTTTTTGCAATCTTTAAATTTTTTTAATTACAAAATAATTAGTTTTACTCTCAAACGCAGTATGTTTGATTGAATAAAAAAAGACACAAAGGAAAATCCATCTCCTGGGGTGTAATCCAGAAAGCAAGGTTATCTTACCATCAAACATGGGGCATAGCCTACTCTCGGTTGATTAAAACAATATGCTTGTATCCAAAACCACGAGCACTCATTTAGCCTACTTGCGTGACCAGATGGCTTTACTAGCTACTCATCTATCATCTACAATCTTTGCTGTAAAATGTTAAAATAATGTAGGCTATTTAATTCACATTTATCGCTTTTCACAATACTGTACATCGTTTCGAAGCAGCTTTACAGAAAATGCATGTGTCTACATTACAATTTAGATCTGTTATCAGAGGTGACTGTCCAAGTAATGTCCATATTTCAGAAATGTAGGCTAATGTTATGGAGGATGAGTTTGCATCACTTAAGTTCTGTTCAATTCATCGATTAAATGCAGAGAGCACTTGTTTTTGCTGGTCTAAGTAGATTTTAAATAATGTTTAATTTGAAATGTATGTTGTGGAAATGCTGATATTGCGAATTTGCGAGGCCTTTATTTTGAAAGGCCCATAAATTCCGAATTAATTTCTGTGTTGATGTTTTGAAATTAAACCATTCATTTATAGCTAATCCATTAGATAGGACCCAGGTTTTAAAAGGTGTGTTTTAGACCTGAAAGGGCGTGTCAAAGATTTTGTTTTCCGCCCACTCTGTAGTTAATGGCGGGTAATAAATAAATGTGTGTTCTCCCTAGTTAGAGCGCCGCAGTTACACGACAGGGATCACTGCGCAAGACCGTGACAGATGGCGGGATTGTGCGTTTCCTGGACAACCAAGAAACGCGTCTGGTGTTTGGATAGACACGCGGGAACCCAGCGAACACCACCAGGCACGTGCCTGCCCAAATTGGTCCCTGGGGTCTGTGGGGCCCGTTCAGCATCAGATGGGCCCATCACTAATTGGAGTTCTTTCTTTGTCCCACAGCATTAGTCTTTCTGCTCGATATAGATTCATGATGTGTCATGCTCTCAACTGAACTATATCTAAATATGAATAATTCAGTTATTCCATAATCCAGTAATTTCCTCCATTTGTGCTTTGGAGAACCAAAACTTAAAAACAAGGATGAAAACAGAACGAAGAGAGGAAAATAGCTAATTACACATAACACAGACAGTCGCGCAGGTAAGTACTATGTCTTAATTTACTCAAAAAGGTACAGATTTAATTATAGTAGGCCTATTGCTTCCTTGCAGTCACTGTTCATAAAGTGTCAACTCAACATCCGGGTCAATGGCCTCAGGGTGAGACTGCAGTAATTACTGTATTTCAGCTGTCATATTGTAGGCTACTGCTGCAGAGGACGTGAAGTTAATAAAGTGACTGCTGTAAAATGTTACATTAGTTCACTTATTTGGTTCACATCATATCTTGAAACTGTGTACTCTACAGTTTGTCACGTATTTGCCACTTGAGTTTTTGTTTCGCGTGTAGTAGGCTAGTAGCTACTGCTTTGTAATTATGAGAAAACAAATCATGAAATTGTATAGGCTATGAAGTATTTTTTGTTTGTTTTGTTGATTTTCCTTAGGGTATACTCTGAAATAAATACAGTACACGTAGGGCTATATCAAGCAGCCTCACGCGATTTATTCATAAAGTCGTCACTAGGTGGTGCTGCGGTATTCCTGTGGCTGTGGGTTTCAAGATCATTGAGAGGCGAATTCATATCTCTTTTATCAGATTTATATTTCAGTAGCGTGAATGGTAATACTAATGATATCTGATAGACCTCATTTTAGTTTAGTTTGTGCTAGATAGATCTGCATTTGGAACTACAAGCCAGAAACACGAGAACATTTTCTTATGATCCCTCGACTTTCTCTCTCTTTCGCTCACGCTCTCGCTCTGTATGCGTAGTGTACAGTAATAAGATTACTAGTGAGCGGTGATGGGATCAAGTGTAGCTGTTGTAATGTAATTAACACATGATGGAGAACTATCTATCAGTGCGTTATCAGCTTTCACTCATCCACATCATCATCAGGTCTGTAACAATGTCCAAACCCTGGAGCTGGTCAATGTTTTAATATAACAAACTCTCAAGCTAAACAAAACAAATGCTTGCATTTTGTAATTATTGATTTGAACAGAATGTTCTCTGCCTACTTTCTTTCTCTCTTTTCACAGTCGCCTCGCGTTTGTGTTCTTGCACAGTTTCAATAATTCATTGATTTTCTCCTATTTTACAAAATATTCCATGACAACCACATTCCTTCTTTACTATAAGCATCTCTGTCACTATGGCAACCTTCTCTCCTCTCTAAAGATTCAGAGAGAGAAGAATGAGGAGGAGAGAGCCAAGGCCAGACGGATGTTCTGTTTGGAAATGGCATAAAGCATCTCAAACAATGACAAATGGAAATTCTCTCTCCATCTCTTTCATATTCACACTTTTTTTTTAATCTATCTATCTATCTATCTATCTATCTATCTATCTATCTATCTATCTATCTATCTATCTATCTATCTGTCTGTCTGTCTGTCTATCTGTCTGTCTGTCTGTCTGTCTGTCTGTCTCTCTCATATCTATCGATGCAGGTTTTTGGAATAGATGTTTGTGTGGTACGATATAGTGCTCAGTGTTGCTGCAGCCATTCCGTGGTGTTGATGGGACCGCATTTAGGAAGAGAGAGCATATGGAATTTCATTGGTTCAGGTAGAGTTGGTGGGTAGGGCTAGAATGCCCCAGTAACGACTGCGTCACAATGTGCGTCAAAATCTCACGTTTCAGAATAGTAACCCTGAGGGAGGGGGTAAATGGAGGAACTGTTTCTCTCCTGCATGGATTTGATATAACACTACTCAAAGTTTAACACACACAAACCCACGCGCACACACATCCATACTCAAACTGTCATTATTGAAGCAGCTGTATACTTCTCTTCCAGTCCATGCAAGCAAGTGTGTGAGTTCTACTACAGCTCTCTGTCTGACCTTGATTTGTTCATTGAATCTGCAGGGGACGGCTACATCTCTTGGGTGCTGTAGCTGAGGAAACAGGTGTAAGTGTCTCCAGGTTCAGGATGACTCATCACATGGACATACAGAGACAACTATTCCTTTTTTGAAACATTCAAATACATGATCTTGTTCATTCAAACCTTTTATGTCTTCTTAAATAGACTTAAAGAATGTTAAAATAATTCCAACAATCAATTGAATACTTCGTATTTGTTTCAGAGGTGTGTCTGTCTGTTCTGTCCTGGGAATCACAAGACCAGCAGGATCTAGGACGCACACAAAGACACAAACATGCACCTGCATATACAGGTAGACCTGCATAGACATATCCTGTCTGTCAGTCTAAGTCTCAATAGTATGTATCCGGGCCTGTGTGTTGTGGAACATGGACAGCTACTGATCAGTTAAGCAGCTCTCCTTCTCATCTCTCTTCCAGTCTTTCTGCATCACTCATTCTGTCTCACATAGCCTTACCTCTTATGTTGTTCTGCCCACTTGAGTGACAGTTAGCTGGTTCATCCAGACTGCTGTATACTGAAATAATTGGCTAGAAAGCGCTGTTTAGACCAAAGGAATGAGTGACAGATAGTATGGCAGAGTGCTGTGAACATTTGTGCACACAATATTGGAATGGAAAGATGATTATTCAATGATCAAAACAATAGAAGGTAGAAACGCGAACGGAGGTGTAGAGCAGTATATTAAACGCTGGCTAGAAAAACAGTGTACTGAGTGAGAGCATGTGTGTGCTAATGAGTCACCAGCCGCATCACCTCGATCAGACCATGCTGCGGTGTGTGAGTCACCTATAGGTAAAATGACGAATGGATAAATGCGTATGTGATAAGTGTATGTCAAAAAGGACATCAGGGTACAGTTTTCTCCGTCAGGATTCATTTAGGACAGACAAACCTTTTTATAAAAGGGACCTATATTATGCCCTTTTTTGAAAGATTTGATTTTGTTTTTTGGGTCTTCTAGAATAGGTTTTCATGCTTGAAGAAAAAAAAACAACAACATTATTTTTCAAATATTTTACATTGTGGCATCACCTCTCTTCCCAGTCTTATAAAGCTTCTACAAAGCCCTTCCTTCCGAAAAGCGTAATGTGGTCTAATTAGTTGGCTGGACCAGTAGTTAACTTTCATGGTTTAATTTTAAAGCATCTATGTGAAGCCAGAAATTAATTCGGAAATGGGCCTTTGAAAATAAAGACAGTCCAAAACAGTAGTTTCCAATTAAACCTATTTAAAATCTGCTTAGACTAAATATCTGTCCTGGGAGTGCAGGGCAAAACAAACACAGCCCACACCTCTTCACTTACTCCAGATCGTACAGTAGAAAATTAGTTTACTTAAAGAATTAGTTAACTTTCCAAAAAAATGTTGCTGATAATTTACTCACCCCGATGTCATCCAAGATATCCATGTCTTTCTTTCTTCAGTTGAAAAGAAATTAAGGTTTTTGAGGAAAACATTCCAAGATTTTTCTACACAGAATGGACTTCAATGGCAACCAACTATACATGTTCAAAGAAGGTTCAAATGTCCGTCTCAGTGCAGCTTCAAAGTCTCTACACGATCCCAGTTGAGAAATAAGGGTCTTATCTCGCGAAACGATCGGTCATTAAAAAAAAAAAAAAATATATATATATACACTTTTTAACCAAAAATGCTCGTCGTGTACCATCTCTGAGATGTGCCACGCATTGCGTCATTACGTTGGAAAGGTCATGCGTTTTCTAAGTTATTTGTCTGTGTACTCCGGTTCAAAAAGGTACTAGGGAAGGGCGAAAAATTCTTTGTTTTCATATATTATCTTAAAATAAATGAACATCTTTGTTTTCATTTATTATTATTATTATTATTTATTTTCGTGACCTTTCCAACGTTATGACGTAATACACGTCTAAATATACATCTCAGAGATGGTACAAGACGGGAATTTGTGGTTAAAAAGTATATATATATATTTATTATTATTATTATTATTTTTTTTATTTTTTTTGGTGAAAATTACGGATCGTTTCGCAAGATAAGACCCTTATTTCTCAACTGGGATCGTGTAGAGACTTTGAAGCTGCACTGAGACGGACCTTGAACCTTCTTTGAACATTGGTATAGTTGGTTGCCATTGACGTCCATTCTGTGTAGAAAAATCTTGGAATGTTTTCCTCAAAAACCTTAATTTCTTTTTCGACTGAAGAAAGAAAGACATGGATATCTTGAATGACATCGGGGTGAGTAAATTATCAGCAAAATATTTTTTGAAAGTGAACTAATCCTTTAATTGTAATGTCTAAACATAGCTGGATGGTCTCTGCAGAATTTTCTTTATTCCATGTGACTATTAACTAAAAGAGGAGTGTTAAGGACAAGCACTCTCCCGAGAGCCTTCTAAGATTTGTGTTCACACATGGAATCGATTTTATTTTCACTTTTAGCTTTTTACAGCGCGTGTGATTTAACACTCTTTCACTGTGAAGCCTGCATAAGCACAAACACACGGGAAAATGTGATGTAAAGAAATATATTTTATGTGTGTGTTTTTATCACAGCAGTTAAAAGACACATTAGTAAGAAAGCAGTTAGTCAGTTCATCAGTGCATTAGACAGCAAGGTGCCATGAAGAAATTAATGATGACATCAAACCTGAAAAACCAACAGGTATCATAATGTGATCTCTCACTTCCCGCAAAACATAGCTTTGAATGTTTACAACAGTATATTCAAATGAAGAAAAATGTGGAGATAAATTTTTAGCACAAAAATAATGTCAGATTATCATTATTTCAAAATATTACTCCAAAATTAGACACAAGCACAAAGTCACCATCAGAGGAAAGTTTGCACCTTTTTTCCTGTTTCTCCACCATTGTTAAGCTGTCTTCTCATCTTCTCTCTTTCTCTCTGTCATCACTCTCTCTAACCTAAGAGCTTTACTTCCCCTCTGTCACCTCTGTGTGACTAATCAAATCTACAGAGGAGGTGTCTACACAACAGGAGTGAAATCAATAATCAGGCCCATGAGGTGCATTGGGAAGTCAGGCCACCATGTGTGCATGTGTGTGTGTGTTTTCGTGTGGGTATTATATATATATATATATATATATATATATATATATATATATATATATATATATATTTATGCAACAGTGGGGAAAAGCAAAAAAACTAAACGAAACATGATTGGTATAATATTTATTAACTATATACAATGTAATTGTATTTCTATAATCTGAGTAATATAACTATTTATTTCGAAATATTTTGATTATATATATGTATATAGATTGTTTTTTCTTTGATTAATTTAGGTATTTGATTATTTATTCTTTCTTTCATAATGCTCTGCTCTCTCTTGGAGATCATTTTCAGTTTTTCTGTGTTTTGTTCTTAATAAAAATCACTGTTTTCTCTGATGTTTTTGCACATGCATGTTGACAGGAGTCCACGGCGCTTTATGACTGAAGTCTGTGTGTCGACGTCTTAATGGGATCTCAAGCCCTCTTGAGGCCTGTCTCTCTCTCTCTTTCTTTTAATGAGATTTTACAGCCAGCCCGTGTCACCCTGCCATGCTGCAATAGGGGTCTGATGAGGAACAAAGGAGTCCTCATGGCTCTGAGTATGGGGCACACACCTCCCACTTCTCTCTTTCCCTCTCCCTCCTCTCTCTCTCTGTCTCTTTTCCTCTCTCTTTCCCCCCTCACTCTGTTGGTTCCCATCTGGTGAAGGGGTATTGTGAGAGCTGAGTAAATAAAGCCCAGTCTGGCAGCATTGACACACACACACACACACACACACACACACACACACACACACACACACACACACACACACACACACACACACACACACACACACACACACACACACACACACACACACACACACACACACACACACACACACACACACACACACACACACACACACACACACACACACACACACATTCATACATTCATACCCACCACCACACAAAAAGAATGACTCCACTAATTGATTGCTAATTCTCTCCCTCTGTCGTTCATTTTTTGTAATTCTGTCATTTGTATGAGGAAAAGTTCTCATGTTTTGAATAGGCCTATAACTATAAAAATTAATATTTGCTTTAGTGAGGAAAACATTTGTTGAGCATTTTGCAGTTTTACAGCGCTTCAAAACAATAAAGAATTCCACAAAATGTTTAAAAACATACATAAGGTGTTAGTATTGCATTAAATGTAGTTAACTGATATACACAACACAATGGCCATTTCTTATGCGCTGTCTCCACTGTGTCTTGCACCTCTGTGGGACGCATGTCTCATTGTGGACTGGTAGCCAGCTCTGTTTAAAGGTCAGGCTTCTCCCCTGAGTCCCTCAGTCGCGCTCTCTCCTCTCTGTCATTCAGCTGCTGGCGTATAGAGATGCACAATGGTACAATACACAATTTTTGGTAACGATTGAAATTTGATATTTAATTGTGCATGTTCATTTACCCTATTTGTACATTTATATTACTGTACATTTGCAGTCACCTAATACTCACTTAAATGCAATCTTTAATAATTATTGTCAAAATGAATATTCTTTTTTTAAACTGTACACTGTCACAATGCCTAAATTCGCTCATCGCAATTGATTTTAGTGCTTTATTTTTTATTTAATTAGACAAAAATAGTATTAAAAAAATTACTGCTTATCAGTTTCAGCCATAATATTAAAATATTTATCATCTTATCATTATTGCCCAGAAAAAAAACTTGTTTTTTATTATTAACTATCCCTAATTTCCTGATTATGTACTTTGCAGACTAGAGTTATAGAAACAGGATCATTCATGATCTTTCAGTCATGCTAATGCTACAAGACTCCTCATGTGATGCATTAAAATGATTTTAAAAATAGTGCGTTAAAATGTTGATAATTCTGTAACAGGATTCAACAGATGTATCTGTTGAATTATGCACAGCAGCAGATATTCATGTCAATGATCTGCTGAATTCCTTCAGCAACTGTAATGGCTTCCCCTTTCTATATCAAGACTTCCCCCGCCCACGAGATTTCCTCTTCCAGCACCTGAACATGATGTGAATCTTGATCACAGGAAATGAATATGAGACGTCAGTATGCAGTACTGACGCAAAGACCCACCCAAGGCTATAGACAAACACACACACACACACACACTCCTGCAGTCAGGTGGTTTCTAAAGGGGGAGCTGAGGGAGAAAGCCCAGATTCTCCCTCTGCTTTTTAAAATGTATATGTTGTACTGAACAGCTACACTTGTCTATAGGGTTTTAGATAGTGGTACACATCACCACATATCACTTTCCACTTAAACAACAACTACATAAAAATTCCTTTCCATTCGCTTATATGTTCCTCTGCTGGGATAGACGAGATTTTAATGACTGTGGAATAATTGATGAGGATACTGAGAGCTGGGCCAGTGGGGGAAGGGACTTATTCGGTTTTAATATGAGAGCTCATTCATTCACTGTTTTTCCCCCTCACACATGAGATGGATTACATAGACATCTACCCTCACCTCTCCCTCCTTCTCCCAGTAGAGAACGAAACACTGTATGCGCCAACCAGTCGCCTGCCCCGGGTCCATGAGAGGATCAGGGGATATTTATGGGTTGAGGCGAGTCTTCAGGGTCCTCATACAGGCCCCTGTCATCAAAGAGTGATTCCAGTCTCACTACACCACCCCTCCACGTCCCAAGAGACCACTGTAACACCTGCCCCCAATCGTGGATGCACGCCCGCCCCCACCCAACAGCAAAAACACACACACAAGCAAAACACATGGGTTCATGTTTACTTCTAAATAAGTATTTACACATGCTAATATTGAGATATTATGCCAGTATGGTCTGTGCACGTTCTTGTATTTATTCTCAGTGTGACATTAGAACAGAGAAGCTTGAATGAACACTAAGTGAGGAGGGCGTGGACTGCGATCTGTGCTGGACATCCATGACGGTTACGGCTGAGAGAACCAGAGTAAACACATGTAATAGGGTCACAAGTGATGTCTCATTGTGGTTGTCTAATTAACAAAAGCAATAGCTCGACATGAAACCTGCTTACAAATGAGTTGTCAAAAGGAAGACTAGTTACTTTATTCTTGGGTATGATTTTTCATTCATATTTTAAAAATGTACTATTATTCATTAAACCATTGTGAAATATTATTATTATTGAAGTATTAAAATAAATGAACAGTATATTATTATAAAAGTTACTAAATATTACTATTGTGCTATTATTAAAGTCTTCACCTTGGAATGCGTGCGTTAAATCAATATTTCAGTGAAAATAGTAACCTCTGCATCTTTGTTTTGTGGCATTTGGACAAAACCTCACTCGGAGCAATTACACGTCCACACTCAATTGACAAGCTTTCAATTACGTTCACCAGAGTGTGAACGTGTTTCTTCAGTCAATCTGATATTGTAAATCAGCTGCTGAAAGAAAGGTTATCCAATTAGTAACTGATTTACACAATGTATACCAGAAAGGGCAAAGCTGGACATAGCCCAGACTGTGAGGGTTTCCTCCAGCGGGACTGTAGCTTGCCTTTGACTGCTGTAGTGAATGCACAGGGCCACTCGGCTCTGTTCCAGCTTGTGGAGGATATTTGTGACATCTGAGCATATGAAGCTCGTAAGTCTACAAATATCCTTTTTTCTTTGCTGCATACTTAAATATAATAGCTAAATTATTATCTCCCCATTACAAACCATAGATAGATAGATAGATAGATAGATAGATAGATAGATAGATAGATAGATAGATAGATAGATACTGCTAAGGTCACAACCTCTAAAGCTAGTGTGAAGGACATTGTCTGCGCATGTCTGGCAGGCGAGTGTCTCATTTGCACCTCTCTTACTGTGTGATGTCCTGCAGGGATGCGGATGTGTCTGAATCAGAGGACTGAGGCTGAAAGTACTGGCATAGGCTCAAAAAGACTTAAACTGACCATATCTATGCTCTGCACCCTAATCTTAGACCATACTTTTGTTAAAGTTCAAATGTTTGAACTTGGCACGCATGCTCCAAATTATGAAATTCTAGATTTAAAGAATTAATACTATTAAAAATATTCTTTTTTTTGTTATTTTATTTTTACAAATGCTTTTTTATTTGTTTGCTAATGATACACAACATTGTATTTCGGAGGGCAGTAGGTTTTCTGAACACATCCTCTAAACAGCTTCTAAGTGCAGCCCCTCCTTCCAGCCTCCATTAGGAGGTTTGTCTGCTCAATAGGTTTTGCTGATCTCGAGGGGCCCTCACATTGATTTTACTAGAGCAGGGAAAGGACACAGATGCTATATGGGTGACAGATAACCAATGTTGGGGCTAAAAACTTAGATATGATTTACCAACATGCAGACACACAACAGGTGGACAAAGTACATTGTGCATGACGACTGTAATCAGACAATAACATATTGGCAGTAAATTGTCCTCAATTTTAAACAGGGAGTCTTTGGCCTCCAAAGCTTATTGGAATCCCAGTAAAACAACACAGGCGAGTACAATTTTGTTATAATTTTATATAAAAAAAGGCTATATAGAGCATTTCAATTTCACATCAACAAACCTCTCCATTTACAGTAACACAGCAAAAGGAAGCCATATATCCACACTTTACTCATAGGCAGGAAACAAGAATAAGGTACCTCAAAATCATCAGGCAAATTACTGTCATTTTTGAAGATATTTGAATACCTTTACACACAATCCTTGTGTCACTGAATATTGCAACAGTATTGGGAAAATGCAAGGAGAAAGAGGGAAGAGGGGAGCAAGGGAGCGCTTCTCTAGCCACAGACAAAACACAGACCAGAAACAATGGGGAAGGACAAAAAGAGAGGATTAACGTAAAAGATACCCGACAACAACATACTCTCAAAAAGCAACCACTGGCAACCATACAGGACGACTACAGAGGTGCGGCCACCTGCGGAGCTGAGGACCCCGGTAAGACTTTCGCCCGGCCGGGAAGCAGCTGCAGGTGACACTTAAGAATCATTCTCTTCTGGTGAGTGGGTCCAGCACACAAACTCTCAAAGAGAGTTGCACTGGACTCTTACTAAATCTAAATATATTTTCATATATATATTTATATACTTTAACAGTAAGTAATTGTTTAATCTTTTTTTTTTTTTATTGTCATCACAAAACATTTAAACCAAAATGATTACAGTGCTAACTTGTTACATATTTTTGGGTGAAGTGACTGCTAAGTAACTGTTACCATGGCTTTATTGCTTTGTACATTGAATATGGTTATTACCTGCTGCTAGGACTGTGTCAGCCCTTAGACAGGTTCTCCCAATCTCCCTTGTTTTCCCAATGGACACGTTTCCCCCATCCCAGCTAAAATCCCACACTACAGGTTACCTTTGGTTAATTGTGCAAAGAAATTGACACGTCAGTAACAGTTTTGTAAAGTAAAAGAACATAGTTATAGTAAAATAAAAAACAACATTTACAAAAACAATTTTAACCCATGCATAACTAACATTCACAGATGTCAAAATGGCATGGAGTTAAAAGAATGGAATGGAATTTAAAGAGTCCGTAGTTTTGACACCCTGTGCTTTCGCTTTTTGTAGCTTTTGCGATAATGTTCCCAGGCATTTCCAATGATCTAAAATCGAACCCCTTCCCAAGTTTCATCTATTACACCAAATAGAACAGCACCATCCAATTGAAACAACCTTTTGAGCTTGAGAAACATTTTTTGTTGCTTTTATGTCATCTAAACAACTGTGCTTTTTTTCTCTGCAGTGTCAAAGACCAAAAGTCCTCTTTAATCTGTCAGAAACATGAATTATACGATGGACAAGTAACACATCATGAGATATAAACACTCACTTTGTGTGCTGTTAAATGACATTGTACAGCTCCCTTAGTGCAATCAGAAAAAAGACAGTGTAAACCTGTTGCTTGGTTGGAATTCTCTATAGCAGTTTTTCTCCATGGATGAGATTCATTATCTGAGCCTTAGTTCTGGAAGCCAATTGCCTGACTAACTCTAAAGGCTTCTCTATGTTGCAAAGGCTCAGAATAATGGGGCGAAAAACTTGTGACGCACGATTGCACTTGAAATGAAGTTACTCTACTTTTTAATACATAGAACATTTACAGTCAGCCAATTTTGATATGTAATTTCCCCTTTGTATAATTAATACATTTAAATCCATATTTAAATGTAGGATTTGATCATTTCAATTTGTGCAAACATAACAATTCTTAGAGTTTTGTATATGTTACTCGATAATCTTTTTTCAGGGCTCACAGACACTACAAAATCTATCATATATGTTTATACTGTGCTGTATGTAGAGTGGCTCAAAAAGTATCTGGATGTTTAAGTCATAGTTAAAATGTATAAATGTCATTACGTTAGCTCATTTTTTAAAGCTAAAAAAACAAGTTTGTTAGGTTTGATGATATAACGAAATATCATATACATTATTTATATAGAACTACATATATCTATATATTTATGAAGACACTTCAAATGGACACTTCATACATCCACTAAAGAAAAGCTGATTTGTTGCAGATTGCACTTGGTTTGATATCTTGTAATTTAATGCAATGGAATTTACACGTTTTCAACTGTGACTTGCGTCGTTTTTTTTAATACTTTTTTTCGCCACTGTATGTTTATGTTTGTGTATGTCTGTGTGTGTGTGTGTGTCATAGTGTGTATTTGCAAGGTCTAGGAGTAATCCCCACCCTGCCTGTATCCGTAACCCTCTTCTTCCACACCATCCTGTACAAACACCTCTCGTTTATCCCATCCTTCTGCCCATCCTCCGTTCAACTGCGTGGTGGCCCCGTAGGTCTTGGCTGGACCTCCCAGGGCACTGTAGCTCTGGGTGATGTCCCCTGTTTCCTCAGCCAGCTCATCTTCATCAATGAAACCACACTTCTCTTCACTGGTCTGCTCCGGATCTGCCCACGACTGCTTCTCCCCCGAGGCAAAGATGCCATAGAAGATTACACCTCCATAATGCACCATGGAAGCGATAAGGAACACATACTGCCACTCTTCTCGGGTCTGAAAGGATAAAAGAGTTGTCAAGTATTCATTGACATTAAGACACTCACCCTGGGAGCTGCAAGAATAACACATGAAATAAACATGCAGTTATATCTGAGTATTTTTGACAATGAATATGGAGAAAGATCAAAAAATGTGTCACACACAAATATTTTTAAAATATCACAATATCATGTATATTTCACAGTACTATATCCAAACACAGTACTAAACATCTAGAATTCAAAGGAAAGTCCTGACAATTCACAGTGGTCTTACCTTGTGTTTGGTCATGGCACCCACTATAAGAGGACACACCATTCCTGACAGAGTTCCCACTCCATTAGAGATTCCCATGAGGATACTGGCATAGCGAGGAGCGATGTCTAAATGATTGACATTAAAACCTGATGGACAACAGAGGTTTACATTTTATTAACATCTTACGAAAAGTGAAATAACGAAATAATTATATATTTTTTCTATATTTGGCACTGTGTTAATAACAACAAACCAGGGATATTATCATTAAAACTAAAAGCATTAAGAAATATGTTCATTACATTAAAATAAACATTAACTGAAATCAAATGAAATGAAAAAAAACATTACATTTATTTCAGCTAGTTTCCAATATTTCTCATTTTTGTGAAGTACTAAAATAACTACAATTAAATAAAGCTATATAGACATTTAAAAAAAATCTACTTTAAAATATGAACAAAAACTATAATAGGTTAGTATATCAGTGATACTAAAATAACACTGCAACAAACAACATTACAGAAAGATATTTTCAAACACTCCGTTTCTGTTCTATACTGTTCTGTATCAAGACGAGTGCACATTTTCTCAGTATCTCTAACATGATGTTGGAGATACAGACTAAAAATAGAAAGATACGCCATCTTGCAGAGCGGAGGCCCTCCCTCATTGAGTGCTCTGTCTGGATGTGCTGCCTGTGAAGCTGCTCTCAGGGGACAGTGTGTATGAATTATTTAAAAAGTCCAGCAAAACCACTTATTCCTTCCAAGCTGCAGTGGAGGAAGAGTGTGTTTGAGTGATAAAAGGAGAACAATGGTATTTTGTTAAAAATAAGGCATTATTTGCAGTCTTCCCTGGCTGTGTATGGTTGCTCTTTATTGCTGCTTTTTCTTGTCATTGTTGTGTATAAACGGCAGGTTTGCATGGGAAATTATTAAATCAGACATATTGTTTCCCCAAAGACTTGCCTGATATTGCAAATCCACTGAAGCCGACAGCCAACACAAGGAATGAAATGGCCACCCCTTTACTGTGCGAGTAACCAACAACCAATAATAGAGTGGCCTCCATCCCAAAGCCTGTGAAAGATAAAAACATGTGGATAAACAATTCACTAAGCTAAAATAGACAAATAAATGACAATACAAATAAATTTAGAGGAAATGCAAAAAGGGTAAAAGTGTGAAATATTTAGGTTGATGAAAAATTCTCATTTAACATTCCTAGTTCACATGGATTTAACCAAAATTCAGCCATATGGCTGCAATAGGAACAATAAGAATCCTGCAATAGGAACAATAAGAATCCTGCAATAGGCTCCACTCACCTCCGCAGTTCATGATCTTCCGAACTGTTGTAGTTGACAGGATGTTTTTGGCGCGAAGGTAATCAGCTAACTGTCCTCCAATGGGTACGATAATGGTCATCACCAGATGGGGCAGGGCTGACAGCATGCCAACCTGAATAAGACAGCAGCCGTCAGGCTCAGAAGCATCTTATTGAAAACACTGCAGAATGAAAGCTTTAGCCTTTGACCAATTGACCAAAGATGTGGTTCCACCACAGAAAAGAGAGAAAAGTCCAAAGTCTAATCTACAATAAAATTGAGCAAAGACTGGATTTTACTCAAATTTACATAGTCACAACCATTATGAAATAGTTAATTACATTACACAATTACACATACTGGATTTAAAAAAAAAATGTTTTATAAGTTGACATGCAACATTACTGTAATATGCAAGGCATCACTATTAATTAGTATGTTAATTCTACAACTAGATGCAAATACATGATTGCAGGTTTAACTGTAGGAAGTGAGGAAACAAGCAAAATGAGATGCAAGCACAGACTTAAATCACCAATAAATGATTAATGAATAATTCATCATGAACTATTCACAATGAATAATTCATCAACCTATTTCAGACCTTAGGGAATGACAAAGGTCACCCATTTACTGATATATAATGGAATTATAGTCAAAAATCATATGCAACTTAGATACAAAGGCTAGCCATTTTGATCCAATCGCTGATTAAGTCATTGTTAATTTTTTAATCAATCATGCATTTTGTATAATACAAATACATGCAATTTAAAAGGTAAACTGAAATTACCTTGCTAATCTCAAAGCCAAACACCTCCTCAAAGTATGCAGGCTGGCTGATGAGCAGCAAGTAGAAGGTCCAACTCCTGCAGAAGTTGGCCACAATGATTGCATAGACAGGCATGGACGTGAAAAATTTCTTCCAAGGTGTCTTGAATTTCTGTAGGAGAAATTAGTATTGCAGCTTATTGAGTGAAGTGTTACAATAATACCTATTCTGATAATGATTTTATCTGTCATGTCTTGAACATTTTTGATTCTTTGTCAGTACTGATGTTCTCTAGGAGTGCATGGCATTTACACCAAAGAAATCAAAGTAGCTGACTGACATTTTATAGCATCAAAACAACTTATGTGCAAGACTTCTCTGATATGTCTTTGATATGTTACAGATTTAATTAGAAATCCTCATATGGTGACACTAAATATATCGGCCTCTACCTCAAAATCTATAAAACCACAACAGATTTACATAATAAGTTTTATACTTTAAAGGCAACATTTTTTGGTGGCCACACATTTATCTCCTCATGTTTTTCAACACATCCTGACTTAAAGATCCCCTAATATGCTTTTTCAAATATTACCTTTCATGTAAAAAGGTTTCATGTAAAAGGTTTGCAAATTTTTAAAGATCAAAGTGCACGATAAATACAATTATTGTCTCCTAAAAGAAAGAGTTGATTCTGAACTGCCGAAATGAGTCGTCAGCAATTCCAGGGTAACATATCTACTTAAGTTTGTAACAAATTTGCATAATGCCAGCCTATGGTCTTCATTGCAGCGAACAATGTCTACTTAGTACTTTGGCCCACCCTCAAACAATGTAGTTGTAGCTGAGAATGTCGACATGTCGATAAGACACTTTTTGCTCTGAAAATCCACTTTGCATGCTCTTCCAAAGGATGAGGACTTAAAACCAATGCCATTGTTACTGTATATGTATGCAAGTGCTGAGGAAGCCTCTGGAGCTAAAATTCAGATATGGTCATGGACGTTTCATTTCCGACACATGCTGTAAGCAGTAGACCAATCACAACAGACTGGACCATCTGACCAATCAGAGCAGAAGCTCTCGGAAAGGAGGGGTTAAGAGTGAGTGAATCCTTTATTGAGACGTTTCAAACACTGTGAAAAAAGCGGTGACGTGCAATGTATGAGAAAATTAAAGTGTTTTTTGACCACAGATGCATGTAAACCTATTGTAGGAGACCTTCAAAATAAAATTAGGAACCTTTAAAATAGCATAATAGGGGACATTTAAATAATTATATGGTTTAATTTACCATCTATCAAATTGCAAGTCATCATTTTGTTCACAGTAACTGCAAACAGGGGTTTCTCTCTCCATCAAAGCTCCTGATCTTAAGTTCAAAATCTTAAAAAAAATATATATCTATTATTAACCTGATGTCAAAATAAATAGACAATGGCACATTATGCTGTTAATCTCTATCTTTCAAAGCACATCCATATGAATTTGATTTGTGTCAAGCAACAACTGAGTATTATAATTACAGATCATTATAAGAGTGATGCTTATAGGTTTGCAAGAGAGTGGATGTTATTCCATTAGTCAAACCATCTCTTTTTAGGACTTGAGTCCTTCAGTCAAGCATTTTGTGATATTTTCTTCTGTGCCATATCCAGCTAGAAGTTTGGAGTATGATTATGTTTGGGGTCACTCACTTCTGCAGGTCCTAGCAGCTTAGCACTCTCTCCGATACTCTCCTCAATGAAGCAGCGTTCTTCAGCAGTGATGGTGGGATGTACAGCTGGGCTCTCATATGACACCAAGATCCAGAACATATACCAGAACATCCCAAAACACCCTAAAGAGAAACAAAGGATTCTTAGATATTGACCTTAAAAGAATCATAAAACATCATAAAATGATGTCAGATAAGAAGCAGTCAGGAAGAACAGCTGACTGAAAACTCCTCATATAACTAAATGGATTATAGTTCATTGCTTTCCAGACAGGGCGTGCTAATTCTTGGCACAGGGTCAGGCAGATTCAGTGTCAGTGCAGAGGATAGACACATGGCAGCATCAGAGGAAAAATCAATACTCAGCATCAGTGAGTTGATCCATACTACACTTACTAAAATACACTCATCAAGACTGTTAAGCACACTCATACAATTATGCTTTCCACTATAACCATGGCTCATACAGTGGTGCACACACAAACCACTCTTACCATAGACATAGAAAACAGATGACCAGCCAGTGTACTGCACCAGGATCCCAGCTAGAGGCATGGCAATGACAGCTCCAGCATAGGAACCTACAGAACGGGAGAGGATGAGGGCCATGTGAGAGCTCCAATGGAACCAAAAACAGCTTCAACTCTGGCAGCTTCAAATCAAAATTGCTGAATACATGCATTAAAACAACACAGGAAAATACAGTCCATGCATAAATAATGTTTCCTAGAATTCTTGCAGACCAACAACAAATATATCTTTAAATTTTGACATGCACACAATAATAAGGTAACTTAACAAAATGTAATGACACATGATTTTCTTTACTATCCACTAATCTATATTTGCTTGAAAGAGAATAAAGATGTAAATTACCACAGAAAGAGGTTGTGGCTAGACGGCTTCTTTCCAGTGGAGGAGCCCATTTACTCCAGATCCCATGGCAGGCTGGGTAGGTCACACCCTAACAATAATACTACACATCAGTTTTATATTACAAAACAATGTGCTTAGACAGATATAAACAAATTATAAACAAATTATAAAAAGTTACATCACGTAAATCAATTTAAATGCAAATTAATATTCCATTTGTTATAAATAAAATAATAATACAGTGTTGTCATGATGGAAGTAATCTAGTTGTCTACTTATAGGCACATGTGCCTCTACAGATCAATACAGGCAGCTGTACTAAAGACAAACCCTGGGTTATTATTCTCTCAGAATATCCTCAGGCCATAACTGATTGTTATGAAGAAAAATTCCCACAAATGGCTTTTTGAGAAAATATCCACCAAAGGCAAGTGCCCAAATTTTAGATATGAATACCTAGAAGGTTATGATATTATATCGTTATTAGCAAACAAGCAATTAGAATGAAATGAGAGAAAATCGTAGGCTACTTACCTCTACAAGCCCTTGTAATATCCTGACGAATATGACGCATCCGTAATGAGCACGTGCAGCTGAGGGGATGAACATATTCAGTGTGGACGTGAGGAAAATGGCTGCGCCGAATACCCTGCATAACAGAAGAAAACATGGTTTAATTATATAGCCTACCATTGGATTATAGAATGCAACAAAAAAAAAGCATTCTTTAATTTTTACATATTTACATAATTTTTATGTATTATTTCTAGTGTTTAAGGCTGTTCTATTTCAGCTATGTAATATTTTGGTTTCTTTAAACTCGACTTTAATCCCCAAAAAATAGGCCTATAATATAGCCTACAATTCAAATCTTCTTTCTGTGAAGAAAAATAAAAACAGGCATAATGGTCGCGCCTCGCGCGGGGTGAAGCCAGCACATACTGCCACAGAAGAAATGCGGCTTTCCATTTATTTCCAATTTTCCTGACGTCCTGTAGAGCTCAAGACCCTTTCTCTCACCTCTCTCCCACCGGCACTCGCTAATCGGATTGAGGGAGCTCTCCGGCACGAGACTCGCTGATTCTATTAGATCTCAATCACGTCAGCCAATAGCCGAAATATGAACTGAGAATTGATGTATAATTTCTGCGACGCCAATTATGTCAAAGATTTGACGTACTGAGTTAATAGAACTACACAATTGCACAGCATTTCAATAGGCTATGTCGATCCTTGACATTGTTGGCCAACCATCAAAAAAACAGATGTTTTAGCAAGAACCAATTCTGTCCAATGTTCCAAATATTTCCAGCTAACGACATGGCAGTTTTATTTTTGATAAATTTGTTGTGTGATATATGAGGCACGGCCAAACCCTCTGGCAGCATGTCCGGGGCTGGTTGCCATGCCCCCCTCATTGAGCAGATTAGACACGGTTCCCCCCCGGGACCTCATTAACAGGTGGAGAATGCCCCACAGACAGAGTCTAATCCTACAACTCACACGACGGGTCAGCCTTCAGTCTGCCACTCACGCAACACCGAAACACGAGCAGACTCGTCAACCATAGCAATGAACTCTCCCTCTGCCTGTCTGAAGCCTTGATTTATTCGTTTGTTTATTTATTTGATTTTCGTTCCAATTGGAAACTTGAATAAAAAATAGTATTGATAAGGTTTATATTCTAATAATACAATCAGAACAGTGATGTAGGCTATTAGCCTATGCCTTCTTTTATATTGACCATGGCCTTCAAATGGAAACGTTTGAAGCACTTGAGACTTTTTCCAAAACATCGGTAGGGCCTATTTTAATAAACATTTCGTAAGTTAGAGATCTTTCTCCTTTCTTCGTTTTCTGTAACAAAATTGAATCAATAAAAACTATAATAATGCATAAAGTTAAGTAAGATAATAACGAAATTAATTTCACACAAAATGCGTGTCCTCCTTACAAGTCTTTTCACAATCAACCAGTCAATAAAACAAATTGGAGGTTGGGTTGCACTTGTGCTAAATCAGCTCCTCCCATCATCCTCTTCTTCTTCCAATGACAGGTAGATCCAGTAGGCGCCATGAATAACCAAAGTGTCTTAAATAATACAGCATGCAGTCATCACTAGCAGGCTTATTAGCTAGCTAATGAATAAAACGAAGAACGCACCAGGGATGTAGGCCTATAGTCAATTTTTGCAGCTCGATTTTGCAATTGCGAATTCGGCTATTGCTTATTTCAAATATTCATTTCAAATATTTTTAAAGTCTTATGACTGAAGCCATGTAATAATTATGTCTACTATTACATTCAATAATGTTTAATACATTTAACGAAATTCCTTGTTAGGCATTATTTTCGCACGGCTTTTGTGTTGGGTTGACAAACACCTGGAGATGCGTCACTGGCTGCATATGAACTTGCCAGCTCCTGTAATGTGCTGAAGCTCTGTGCGCGATCCTGCTGGTTTGGAAAACGTGGGCGACACCATCTTTTAGGAGGATAACGGGCGTAAGATGCATTCATTTTAATGGCTTGGTTTGCAACAGGGACAAACATCTGTGATCCGTTTAAAACTAAATTATATAATTTATCAATAAATAAAGTATTGTTATAGAATATTTATTGTTTGTAAAATTGTTAATAATTAATTAGCATATTAATGTTCTTTCGTTACCATTAGGCTTTTTCCTAATGTAGCCTATTTGCAATGTGGAAAATAAATAAACCAAATGCGACGTTAAAAGCAATTACTTACTGAAATAATACTAATATAAATAATGATAATAATAATAATAATAATCTGAATTAGTTAACAAATACATATCAGTCTTCTAAAGCTTTACCTGTTTGCCGCCAGTCTAGAACAAATGTATCCTCCGGGAATTTGTGTCACAATATAACCCCAGAAAAACGAGCCATGGATCATTCCAACTGTTTCCGGGTCCCAGTTGAACTTTGCCTTCTATGGAAGAGAAATACCAGAAAATATCAGATAGCAAATCCTGTCTGTAAAAGGCGAGAGACAACTGAAAATATGAAAATCCTTAAGCTAATATGCACACGTTTCTTTCCACACACCTCTAATAACAGGTTAAATATATAATATAGCCTAGCCTATATTATAGCATTCGTTATGGGAAAATATTAACTTTTATTTTTTTTAAACACATAGGCTAGCACAAAATACGTATTGATTATTGTGCACAATAAATGAAATGACAAGAGCGAAGGATTAGTTTCCAGCTGAAGAATTAATCAATTTGAGGCTGATATAACCAAGGTCAATTTTTTTTGCATGAGTAGCCTACTTGTTTTCAATATTTTCCAAGCTAGTAGTGGGGCATTCACTAAGCCTCTTTCCAACAAACACAAACCATTGTGCTTTTGAATTATTCCCTTTATTATTGTATTTCCATTAATTGATTTCAGACTCTCTCTCTCTCTCTCTCTCTCTCTCTCTCTCTCTCTGTGTGTGTGTGTGTGTGTGTGTGTGTGTGTGTGTGTGTGTGTGTGTGTGTGTGTGTGTGTGTGTGTGTGTGTGTGTGTGTGTGTGTGTGTGTGTGTGTGTGTGTGTGTGTGTGTGTGTGTGTGTGTGTGTGTGTGTGTGTGTGTGACTGTGAGTGGGGGTGTTACGAAGCTGACGTGAACATATAAAATCCAAGTGTGCTACGCGCACAAACCTCTTTGATGACGATCTTTCCGTTCAGGTGAATGGTGCTGTTGTTCACCATGCTCACTATTGCCACGCCTAAGTTGCACCGAATACCGAAGGAGATGCAGAACCCGAGGCCGCTCATGACGGCGATGATGTAGCGGCGCGGAAGTCCGAAGCACGTGCAGTCGCACAAAGGTGGCTTTTTCTCGCTGGTCTGGGAAGGCCGTCCATCCTCGGTCAATTCAATGTTGTCGCCAGGTTTTTGCCTCTTTTCTAGCACTCTGCATATGTCAGAAGAGAGTCAGACTCCTTGAAGGACACTATAACGACTGTGGTCCGAATGAACCAATTAATAGGAATTTCATCACTTTTATTATTGAAGCAACAATCATCGTTACAATTACAAACGCATCAAAATATACTTTTGGCATTTAATTTAATTGAAATATATATATTTACAAGTAGGCCTACTCTAAACTGCACGGGCAGATTTAGACAATAGTTATTGAAACGGCCTGCATGAGTAGTTTCCATATTTCTTCTTTTTTTCTTCTTCTTTTTCTACAGATATTTTTTTGTAAACTCCACATTGGCTTCGTGTGCTGCTGTAAAGCGCACTGTATACCGCATTGCAGCATTCCCTTCACCTTCACCTTATTTACATTCACACGGGCTTAGGTTCACTCTTATTCACTAACACGATATTAATATTATTATACCAGTGCCATGAGTATCCAAAAAAAGTTATTTACTTACAGTTATTTACTATTATTTAATGAAAACATAGTATGCGCAGATTCAATAAATTCATGTTCAAAAACGCAGGAATATATTTGTTTAAAGAAATGAAAAATGTAATAAATTTCGATTCATTCATATGATTTAATTAGCAGATGTGATGGAGTTAAATGCATTTTATTTTGTAATATTTTGCACGTGTAAACTGCATAAAATGCACATGAACTTCATTATGAATGTCAATTCAGTTGTTTAATTACAGCAGACAAATAAAATACAATATCCTATTATTTTGGAAAATATTCAATGACTACACCATTTTTATAAGTAAACGAAAAAAATGAAATATGATGAGACACATGTATTAAATGTAGTGCTATGGGGGAAAGGGTATTTTCAGTTGCGTAAGAACAATTCGTTCCTATGGTCTAGGCGCTCGATCTCTTTTCCCCTTTTCATAAATTGCAAAAAAGATTTTTTGAAAGACACACGCACAAAAATTACTCAATTTCAAGGAGCAACGTTAAATGATTATGGATAAACCGATTTTCTCTTATTTCGTGGTCTTTTTTTGCAGGTACCTCTATGTGAATGATCTCAAAAAAAAAGAAGAAGAAAAAAAAAAAAAGAAGAGACACTCAAGGGGATCCTCTAATTGAACGATTACTATTCAGTCGTAAATGCATTTTAATCGCCGGGTTACAATGACAACCTTTCAAGGTAGGAAAACTTGCATGCTTCCATCCCCTCCTCCTAAGATTATGCAGAATTACATAATTTTCTGCACGTCTCCAAGAGGCGTGACGCCAAAACCGACCGGGGAAACTCGTTATTGAACAGATCTAACTAGCAACACATTCGTGAATTTTCTGTTCCGTTATAGCTATAGCTATAGTTAGAGTTCATATGTATTCAGAGCCACAATATGCACATATCTAGGCCTATTATTTTTAAATGACTGAATCAATTGGAAAATGTTAAAATATCTTACTTGTACATGCGCCCCAGTGTCTTCCCCGCTAGTTGCTTCAGCCCCTCTTTGCTGGGCACAAAACCAGGCTCCCTCGGAGTCTCCATGTCCAAATGTGATAATCCCTCGTTTTTCCCCCGGTAATGTTAAAGTACCATGTCACTGTGTGAGATGACAGAGCATACCGGACCGATACCCAGCGGATCAATGATTCAGTAAGACAGATGAGGAAAATTCACGAGCGAAGAAAAAAAAGAAAAGAAAAAAAAAAATCCGCCTACACAAGAGATACTATATCAGAAGTGGTATGGCTCTGTCTACTCACAGTTATAAACTCATAAACTACCCTGCGCGCGATAAGGGCACGCGATGCCATCTCAGATTTGAGTCAAGAAATTATTGTTAGCTTCAAATTGAGTTGGAAATAAAATCGGATAACAACAAATAAAAAACGAGGTATGATCAAATAAGAACTGGTCCAGTTCGTTGTCTCGTACTGTCACTTTTTTAGGTGCAAAGTGACAGTTAAGGGAGGTGAAAGCGTTCAGCACCAAGGTCAGCGACAGTCTCGCGATCAGAGCGGCGCGAGCTCCCGCCGCCACTCCTTTGCCAACTAGCAGTGTGTGCTGCGCGCGAGGCGGATCACTCCCTCTGAGTGCCAGCAGCGCTTCACTGCTTTGGGAGGGGTTAGAGAGGGCGGACAATGTTCACATTCCATTCACATTTTCTTTGATTTTGTCCTCAGATTATCTGATTATGTTCCACGTACGGGAAAATGATAGTTTTTCGATGCGTATATATGAAAGGCACATGACGACGTGACATTCGAAGTTTCTACATTTGTGCTTTTATGCCTATTGCTTGTTTTCCATCAAAGGCCGTGCAAGCCTCCTGGGGGCGGTGCTATGGAAACCGAATGAGGGGTGTTTCCCCCCTCCAAGTGCGTGTGCTGGTGTGAAGGAAAAAGCGTATTAATAATTCATATACATATCTCGCAGTCCCCCTCCCTCTCTCTGTTTCACTGTCCTCCACAGCTAAAATAAATAAATAAAAATAGCTATTGTGTGTGCCCGTACGTGTCAAATTCGAGGCCAATACAGATCATTTTGAATTTAAGTCTGTTTCTAATGGTTGGGAATAATGCGGAATATTCTGGCGGGGCATTTTCATAAATTACTAGTAATTTATTATTTTGATATCTTGATAAATCACAGAGCTCTTCACGGGAAAGTAACTGCGCTGTTGCGACGCTGTGCGCGTCCTTGAAAGAGACACAACAGGTTGACGATAGCGCGCTTAGTGAAGCGCAGGCGCCATCTTGTGTTCATTTACCGTAATGCAGACAGTGCAGAGGACGCCCAACAAGTGCTAACACGTGTGATACAGTGATATACTTCATTTATTTTATTTTTGGCACATTCTCGTCATTGGAATGCAAACAATAATTTATTTTAAAACCTTGATTCATTACTATTCACACTTCTTTTTTTCACACGGCTTTCATGCAACTCATTCTGTAAACATTTGTAGGCCAAATAAAAAATACTCATACATAAGTATCATTGTCAAAGAAAATAATTAAGGCAAAGGCATGGGTGACATGGTCTCATCTGAACACACACACAAAAAAATCCTAAACTAAGAGCAATTTTTTGTTATTTTCTTTAGATATTATTTTTAAAATGTCCCTGTAACATTAAATATCATCACATTGGGCACAGAGATTATGTTTGGTTTAGAATAAAATTTTGTTTACAAGTATAGCAACACACAATAACCAGAATACTTCTGTAAACAGTAATTGTATTATCCATAAAAGATATATGAAAGACAGCATAAATCACTCGACAGGTTGAAGAAAAAAAATTGAGAGAAAATGTATAACACATTTGTGTGAAATGAACATGTATGGCTCACAAAATGTTGTGTACATGGAAGTCATGTGTAGTTACATTGATAAGACACTTTAAAACACCTGGGACATAATATTAACATGCTTGTTTGTTTTCAAACCGGTCAAGTCTCTGTAGAGGATGGTTGGCGCTGAGTGAATATAGTGTTCATCAACAGTACTACAGAATGTAGTAACCAAACATCTGAAATGTGGATGGCGCAGCTCAACATTTTTGAACCAAATCTCTTTGCACCAGGTCAGGAATACATTTCTTCAATTCACTCAATTACATTTTTGTCCTTTTGCATGTATAGACCAACAGAGATGTTTAACTTGGTCTTACAGGGGGAATCTCTGAAAGCCTGTTTCCCTGAAATAATTTGCCCCATCACTGCTGTAATATCAAATGCAGTTATCAGGGTGAACATCAAAGTCACTGATGCACGGAGAACTGATGGCAAAATCTCAACTGATCCTGTTAAGTGCAAATGTGCAGAACTCAGTTACAATGAAATATAATGGGGAAAAAAAGACTAGTGTTCTCCTAGTCATAATTAAAGACAAGAGCTAATGTTCATTAGCCTCAGATGTACGATATGTGCAAACATTGACAGAATGAGGTTATGCATAATGGCTTGAGTTTCTGATTTCTGAAGCATCAGAAAATACATAGCAAGTCATTATAGAGCTTAAAACACAATCATTCCACAATCCTTCCTTCCAACCAGATAATAAAGCAGTTATATGATTATTCTGAAGCAATAAATACATCCTTGAAGAAAGCTAATAATAATAATAACAAAAATATCATTACATTTTAATATTACACTGAACAGAATGTGTGGGTAGCAAATTTTCTACAAGGTATTAATTAAAAGAATATCAACAAAAAAATATAAATACTCTGAGAAACATGATAATGTAAGCACTACAGAAATTATGATGCTATTCTGTGTTTCAAAATGGGAAAATAACCACTGGACAAAAAAAAATATTAACTGAAAAATCGTAAAAAAAACAATTAAAAAAAACCTGACAGATCAGAAAAAAGCGAAGCAAAAAACAAACAAAAAAGACTACAAGTACCTCTTTCACAGTCAGACATACAGGGAAAAACATGCAGATCACATCTTCAAAAGAAAAAGGTTATGGCAACAAGCTGGACAGAAGTAAAAGCTTTATTGCCTTCGAAAAACATTTTCATAAGTCTTTTAATGGTCATATCTGATTACTCCTAAGTTGTCTTGACAGCAACTTGCTCTCGAGGCAACATGAGGAGCACCAGGCTGCGTTCCAGAGGGTTTGCGGTTTAAATCACTGTGATGTGTCTCCAAGCCTTTCTCTCCGGACATGTAAAAACAAAAAAACACAGAGGACACTGTATCGTTCTCCCATAAACTGCAAGCAGAATAAAAAGCTGCAGGTTTGTATCATTGTTAGGGGTGTCGTTCTTTGTAAAAGTTCTGGCAGTTGTCTGGATGAGGGCAGGCAGATTTTTTGCAATAAATATTTGAAGGGCATCCCGAAGATTCGATTCCTCCATGGTTTGCAGTGTACAGTACATTTTGATTAGACCTGAGGGCTCATGGATGTTCAAATACATTCAGAAAGCACCTGTTGTTTACTAGGACTAGAGGGCAGCAGTGAGGCCGTTTCTGTGGACAGGCAGAAACTCTGGCTCAGCTGCATCTTGAGTTTCTCCACTTCGTAGTTGTGCAGGTATTCCTGAACCAGAAAGCGTTCACGCTTTATACGCGCTTTCACGTCTGACGGCACATCTGGAATCAGCCACGCCACGAAGAATTTCACCACAAATACAACGTGCTGAGAAACGAGGGGAAACAGAGGAACAGTTATCATGTGCACACACTGTACAACCAGGTTTAGACAGCTAAAGCCTGGTTTCACAGACAGGGTTTAGATCAAGCCAGGATTAGGCCTTAGTTCCATCAGGACATTAAAGTGGCTTTTATAAACGTGCCTTAGAAAAAAAAAAAACATTACTGGTGTTGCATCTTGAGATGGCACTAACATTTTTAGTCTTAAGCCTTGTCTGTGAAACCAGGGTATGCTTGTGTGTCAAATGGTAACTAAATGCTTAGCAAATATTAATGTTCATACAGTACATGTCTTTCCATCACTGTATTGAGCTCACTTCATTCTCTTTATAAAAATTCAGATGCTAAAAACAATGTTCATGTTAAAGCAAGATCAGAGTACTGCTGTGCTAATTCTTATGGTCAGAAATCATCACTTACAGTTCCAATCCTGCATTTTCTATTTCTGCACTATTTTTTTCTTCTTTAAGTTTCAAGCAATCAAGTTTTTAAACTAACAGACAGACCTATTATTTATTATATACCAGGATTATTATTATCTAAAATTAAAATATTAAAAACATTTCTGTTAAATGAAATAAAGCTCAAATAAAATACAAATATTAGTTGAAAAACTCAAACTCAACAAAAATTAGAAATTTCAGTTTATTTCAAAATTATGAACTGGTAATAAATAAAAACTAAAGCTAACAAAAACTCTGGTCTCAAAACCAATATGCTGGCGTAAAAGCCAGCTCAAAAAAAAACTCAAAAACACAGATGGTCTTCAGTGTCACTTGATCCAGAAATCAGTCTAATTTGCTGATTTAGTGTTTAGGAAACATTTATTATTTTTGAATTATTAATGTTAATAACGGTTGTGCTGCTTCCTACTGTTTTGTTTTTCTTCTGGAAACCATGATGCATTTTTTTTTTTTCAGGATTATTTGATTAATATAAAGTGCAAAAGAACAGCATTTACTTGAAATAGAACATATTTGTAACAATGTAAAAGTTTTTCCTGTTAGTTTTGATCAATTTAACATGTTCTTGGTGAATTAATTTAAATAATAAAAATCATACTCTCTTACTTACTGAAACTTTTGAATAGTAGTGTGCTTACACACTAAGAGAATAGTAGTAGCTTTACTGAACTTAACGATTTCTTACTTTCTCTTACTTGCTTTTCAATTCTCTACTTCACTTTCCTGATCACAGACTTTATATCCCCCCCAAAAAAAAAAAAAATTTTTTTTAATTCTCCTGCATATTCCACCATATTAACTCTAGGTTTCCTAAAATTAAATGAAGAGTCCTTTGGATCATGCAGTTGCTTACTTCCATGATGATGATGAAGGCTAGCTTAGCAGCCAAGATGTGCCAGAACTGCATTGTGTGTGTGTATTGCTTTTCATGGCCGGGTGGGTATCTGTAGTCCCGATAGCTGGGAAAAAATAAATTCATCATGCTGTTAATTTAGTATATAGAAGTGTAGATCTAATCTATAGAAGTAGATCTATAGTTCCCACTAGGCAATCGCAAACCTGCATGTTATGATGGTAGAGCTGTTAAACCAGGATGGGTTTTCTCCAGGTTCGGGTAGGTTATCTTCAGGGATCTGAGAGATGTTGTATAAGGAGAGGCTGTTGGTGATGTAACCACTCATAGTGGCCTCCCTGCCTCCGTGGTATGCGTACAGGTAGACCAGACGAGGAATCATATCTGAGGTGAATGCCATGATGAAGGCCTCAAGTGCAAATGAGAGGAGAAAAGAAACCACAACAGATTTTAAGTTTGGTGGAAATAATGCTTGATTTCACTAAAATCAGTAAACTATATTTAGAATGAGCAAGTTAAGCAAGCCACATCCAATTTTACACAAGACAGTAAAATTATGGGAGAAGTCAATTAAATAGAAAGCAGAACAAAACAGTCTGCATTTACATTTGTGACTACGGACAAGATGGCCACCACATTAAGGATCTCTTCCCACGCTCCTATGTTGCGTGCCTTTGCTGCCACTGGCCTTCTGAACTGTGTGGTAAACTTCCAAGCATCGACTCGCACCTCCAGGATGTTGTTGAAGAGGGCAAGAAGAGGGGCCAGTGGAAAAGAGGCTACGAAAAGCGTTATGAAGCCAAACTGGATCACTGTTTAAAACACACAGGAAACAACTGGTTTAATTGATGAAGGAATGAAAATGCTCACAGAAACCCCTGGCAGATTTGAAGATCCAGATCCTTACTTGAGACTTCTTTTATAGGAACTTAAAGATAACAAATATATTTTTATGTATTCATGTATGTATTACAAGAAAAAAAAAAAAAAAGAAATATATATATATATTTTTCATTTATATTAACAAAATGTATTATATATAGTCTATATTTAATATATACTACTGTTTAAAAGTTTGGGGTCAGTAAGATTTTTTAATGCTTTCGAAAGAAGTATCTTATGCTCACCAAGGCTGCATTTATTTGATTAGAAATACAGTAAAACAGCAATAATGTGAAATATTGTTACAACCGTTTTCCATTTTAAAATGTATTTTATTTCTTTGATAGCAAAGCTGGATTTTCAGCATCATTACTCCAGTCTTCAGTGTCACATGATCCTTCAGAAATCATTCTAATATGCTGATTTTCTGCTCAAGAAACATTTATTATTATTATCAATGGTGAAACAGTTGTGCTACTTAATATTTTTGAAATATTAAGAGAAAGTTCAAAGTAACCGCATTTATTTGAAATAGAAAGATTTGTAACAATGTAAGTCTTTACAGTCACTTTTGATCAATGTAATGCATCCCTGCTGAGTAAAATGAATATTTTTTTAAAAAGTGTATTATTTAGCACAACTACATAAACAATACAAATAAATTATAATAATAGTAATTCTAGTACACTAATTCTAATTCACTAGTGTTTTGGTATATCAACACCAAATAATTCCAACATGTACACATGTGTAAAATCATACCCATCTCCAGATACTCATAGAAGAGTCCAAACTGGCTGAAGTTCTGCAGATCGTGGTCCTGCTCCCATCTACTGTATGTACTTTCTGGATGACTCCGCCCTTTCCTGCTGCCCCACCAGTTTCTGAGAAGTCTGAGACGCAGACACAAGGGACCATTATGTGTTTTCTTGGATTTGAAAATTGCCTAGAGGACAACTACATTGTGACCTTCTAAAAATACATATGCAAGTATAAAACAAAAACCAAGTCAGTGTTAGAGGTAAAAGTTCATAACGCTTACGGAAGCAGAGCCTCCTGGACGTTCCCAACCATCTGTTTTCCAGCCATGACGATGAGCAGCTGTGTGGTCAGCTCAATCAGACAGCCCCCGGGGGCACACTAAACATTAAAATGCATGTTTCATTTTAGACCTACTTATTTTGAGATTCACCTTAAGAACATTAGGTCCTCTGGAGAACTAATATTTCAGATTGTCTCACCTCTTCATTTCTCAGACTGGTCCACTTTCCAAACATATAACTGTAGTTTCCCGGATGACCCACAAACTTCCCTTTAAAGAAGGCCACATAGAAACAGGAGGAGTAGTAGTTCACAAACTGGAACATAAACATCTTCATGGTCAGCTTGTTCTCATACTCCAGATGGGTCTTGGGGATCTCTGAGAGTTAAAAATAGAGGAAGTTCATCAAATATTTTTTCATACAGCTCAGCTGTACAGATGAGCAAATATGTGAAGGATAATGTACAGTCAAATGGACATTATCAGAAAATAAACACACACAGTATTGTTATTTTGTAATAATCACAAGCCGCGTTTCCATTACAGATTTGCACAAAACTTTTGCGATATTTTCTAAATGTCGATAAAAAAATATTGCGAAATGACGGCGTTTCCATTAACCAATGTTATGCAAATAAAATTGAACTTTTTCCTCTCGTGCAGTCATTCCAAAAATCATGGCAACGGATGTTGGCAGGTTTACATATATCAAAGCCACCGCACTAGCCAATATTTTTAATCGAAGGAGACGTAGGCATGTTATCCAAGCATTATTGGCAAGGAAAGCCCCTTATACTGTGAACTAAGAAGTTTCTGGGTGTTTCTCCCTCATATCTGCTTCAAGGCCTTGATAAATTGTGGCATTTCTTTGTTGTTTAGAATCAAGTATTCTCGTAATTCTTTTGTATTGTATGAGTTTAATAAAGAACCCTTTTTCGTCTTCTGTCCAAAATACCGTGTCATCTACGTCAGGTGACCTGTAAATGCGGAAAAAACTGTTTCCATTGCAGTTTTGCTAAATATTCCTTTTTCAAACTGCTTGAAAAACCACCTCATGCGAGCGTAAAAACATTTTTGTGATAGATGGGAGTTTTTGCGAAATTGACGTGTTTCCATTGGGCGCACTTTCAATTCGCAATTTCAATTTGCGCAATTTGAAGGGTAATGGAAACACGGCTACAGTGGTTATCATACATTATCATACATCTGTACATTATCCAGCTTAGTACACAGCTACTCACCAAATAAACAAAGTGGGCACATTAATTCATTACAAACTGTTATGAATTAATTAATGTAATTCATTAATTATACGAACTGTAAACTTGTGATTTTCCGGAGCTTGAGAAGCATTGAACGTGTCAAACACACTCAATAAATATATCTCGAAACTGCTTTTCTTGTGTGAAATGAGGATGCGGTTTTTGCTCACCCATATCAGTGATCCAGATGGCCACTTGCTCATAGAGGAAGTTGAGGATGAGGATAATGACAAAGTTGATGCATGAAGCAGTGACAGAGGTGGCAAGTTGAGGAGTGATGAGAGAACCCACAAGCTGGATCTTACTGGTGGGGCTGTCCTTCATGACGCTGGCGAATGCTGCATAAACCGCTAATCTGTAAGCGATTACCCCCATTATACAGGCCACTATCAGAAACGTCTGACAAAACAAAGAGAAGAAGGGACTTTTAAACAGATTGAACTTTCTTTAAATTAGCTAGCTAGAACAGTGTAGGAAATTGGTAGAAAACTCACCCAGAAGAGAACAGTTGCTCCAGACAGGCAGAATCGAGCACACTTGCTGGGGAAAGAAAGATAAGGCTCCATTTCCTGTTAGAATAAAGAGAGTGTCAGCAAGCAAATTAGTACTACAAGTGTTTAAGTGCAACTGCAGGCATGGTACAATATGTAAATGTATTTTGTGTAAATAAAAATGACTATGTTAAACAACATTTAAAAAAATATATGAGATTATGAATAAATGAATTTTAAATCGAACTTTAGAATTCTCAAAGTTAACATGGAATCCAAAATGACCCCATATACGTTCTTACTAAATGTTTCTAGGCTGGTGTAACAGGACTCTTCTACTGCAGACTTCAGTTCCAACCCTAATTAAACACACTAGTCTGTGATTTAAAAGTTATTCTGAACACAGTGGTTGGCTTATTTGGGGAGTTTTGCTAAATTCAGCAAAACAACTGGACTGGATTTGAAGAGCCCAAAGCAAAGTATATTCGATGTTTTTTAGTACAGTTACACTAACATTCAAAAGTTTGGTGTCCGTGAATTATTTTCAGTTTTTTCTGTTAATTTCTCCAGGATTCTTTGATTAATAGGAAGTTCAAAATAACAGCATTTATTTGTTGTTTTTTTCAAAAAAAAATTCAATGTAATGTAATGCAATGTAAAAGTCTTTACTTTCACGGTTGATGACTTTAATGCATCATTGCTGAATAAAACAATTTCTTTCATAAAAAAAATCTTACTGAACCCAAACTTTTGAATGGTAGTATAAGTGGCAAATCATCACCAAGACAACCTGTAGAGTTTTGAATGCTTGAGAAACAAAATCTCTGACATAAATTACAATTTAAATGGAGTATTTGTGACATGGAACAATAACTGATTTCACGGCAGAAGACTTGCCTTTATGGAAGTAAAATAATGTAAAATGTTCTTGAAACAAAAAACCCTGTTGAATTGCACTACTTGTAAAAATATGCATTGCATTAATCATGCTTGCATTTTAATGCATTGCATTTTTAGGGTTCCATTTTTATGGCCTGAAATTCAGCATGGTTGAATATTTAAGCTGTGAATATTTCAATTCAAAACATTTCAAACACATTTTCATTATTAAAAATTCAATAATCCATATTCACCTTTCATATTTCACTTCCAAAATATTCAAACTGTTTAAAAATACAACCTAAAATATTCAACAGGCAATTTCCAGTCCATTTTATTTCGCTTTGCAAATTCGCTTCCACAAATTCAGTGGTTCAAATTCGACAGAAAATACTACATTGACATCCAGGAACTGCTGGAAAAGCAGTAGATTGCCGAGCATACTCTTCATCTGCTGTTAGTCGACCTCACCAGCAGGGGGTGCAAAAGCGCGTGTTGTTGACGAAGACCAGCAACAGTTAGAGCAAGCCATTCATTCATAAAACTCATTTACAGCAATGTAAGTGTATTTGTGATTATTATGACGGCTGTTTTATGTTAAATTCAGCGTCTTCACGGTTACTTTTCCTGTGTAGCCTACATGCATCTTTCTCTACCGTGAACGAGATTATAATGCTACTCCCCGATGCGGATGTACAGATCCAATGTTATATTTTTGAGGTTGACATATATTTCTCTTGGTTGCATGCAGGCTATTAGGGTTTCCCTCAATACTTCAGGATTCCCCTGCTGGACATATAAAACGCTTAACGTAGCTTAATGGACTAATTACAGTGATATAAAAGACCAAACTCACAGGCAAGCAGATGGACTCAGAATAATGCGCAAAGCTTAATGCTGAGCGTTTCCCAGTGATAGACTGGCATAAAGTTGGCTTGACATTAGACATTCGCACATTTAGGGACCGTCTCTAAAGTGTATACGACTTTGGTATACACGTTTCTAACTTCAATAGCATTTGAATAGAACGACTCATAAAACCAACTGTAAAGTGTTCATGTAGTGTCAGGCATAATGCGCACCCTTTGGATTTTTGATATTTATTCAAATAAATTGAAGTTTGCTATTGAAGTTAGAAACGTGTATGCCAATGCTGCATAGACGTTGGAACAGGGGGGGCGGGGGGGTCGGCCCCCCCCCCCACCACCACCCCTTTTCCCCACCCCTCTAGGGGTCAGCCAGCTGTTTTTTTCGTTGTTTTTGGTTTCCATTTTATATATACAGAATCTGAATTAAATGTGTTTGATTTAAGCCTACATTTCAACATTTTGTGTCATAAAATTTCTTGTTTTTAAGCCTTTCGCACGTACGGTCACACCGTTGTGATCAGTCTAGGCTGGTCCCTGGAGCGTTTCACACCGGTGTGATCAGAACGGTCAGTGCATCACATGATCAACTGCTAAATTCAAATGTTGAATTTAGCCAGAGACAGGCGCACTCAGTCAGAGCTGTCATATATCACAACTTTTCAGTGTTTTCTACCACATACTGTTTATTTTAGGTTTCAGACATATAAATTCACATAGCCTAAGTAGGCTACTAAAAAAACAATACATTTAGAATTTGTAAAATACACACTGATGTCTATAGACATCAGTGTGTATTTTACAAATTCTAAATGTATTGTTTTCGGAGGTAATAATAATCCTTTCCATTATAATTCGACACGTTTTATTCATATCAGATACACATTGTGTAAGTAACTTTAATGTTTACTCTATTCTTCTCCCAGTTCACCAGCCACTTACTTTTATGTATTTCGGGAGAAGTGGATGAATGTGAAATTTACACGTGTTGTAAATCCAACAGATCCGATTCTCTGAACTGCGTCTGCGGCACAAATTAACACGGCGGCGCCCATCGCGCATACAGCTCAACTAACGCGATCGTTATAAAGGTGTTTAAACAACAATACACTTCCACTTGCATATATTTGACAATCGGAATATCAGATATTTCATGCCATAGCTAACACATTTGTGAATATTCTGAATAAAAAAGGAAAAATGACATAAAAGCAGATCATCATTCATTCAGCGCTGTTGACTTTAGAGCGCTCCGTGGATAGACTGAAGGAGTGGTCCGTGGAGCTCGCTGAACTCCAGACACACATGGCCACGTTTATTGCGCGTTTATGACCCTGCTCTGCGTAAATGCTTTGCCTCTTTTGACGCGTTTTGACATAGATTTCATTGAAGGTAAATTGGAGCGGCCACACTGAGCTGTGCGTAACGCCCACAGACTTGAAGTGAACGAGACAGAGGCTGTCCGGTAGCCTACTGTCTGAAATGGTTAACTCTGTGGGGATGCATGTGCAAAACAGGTTTAACTAATCATAAAGTCAATCAGGATACATAACACAGGCTACTAGGCCTACACTAACACCCCCCCCCCTCAAGAATCCCGCCCCCCCTCTCACAATATAGTTCCCACGTCCCTGCAATGCTGTATGCAACTTTAGAGACGGTCCCTAAATGTGCGAATGTCCAATGTCAAGCCAACTTTATATTTAGGCTACATTTAGTTATTTAGCAGATGCTTTTATCCAAAGCGATTTACAGTTAAACTAACAATAGGAGGACAACAATATGCAAGTGCTATGACTCTTCCCAGTTTAAGCTAATGCAGTACACGTAGGCATACGTGTACTGTATATATACATATATATATATATATATACATACAGTATATATATATATATATATATATAGAGAGAGAGAGAGGGAGAGAGATAGAAAGAGAGAGAGAGAATAGAAGAGAAGAGAAAGTGTTAGTATTAATTGATCAAGTGTTGATTTTATGCCAGTATATCACGAAACGCTCAGCATGAAACTTTGCGCATTAAGTTCATATTCTGAGTCCATCTGCTTGCCTGTAGCCTACAGCTCCAATAAAGTGCGAGTTTGGTCTTTTATATCACTGTATTAGTCCATTAAGCTACGCTAAGCGTGTTGTCCCGACAGAAGGGGAATCCTTGAGTATGAAGTATTGAGGGAAACCGATTATAATCCCGTTCATGGTAGAGAAAGCTGATAACATGTAGGCTACACAGGGAAAGTAACAATGAAGTTACTGAATGAAACATAAACACAGCTTTTGTGTCTTTATCATCTTTTTCTGCACTTCCATCACCGTCTGGTTCGGCTCTGCTACCAAAACCGACCTCCGTAGACTACAGCGGATAGTTCGGACTGCTGAGCGAATCACTGGCACTACCCTTCCCACACTCAAAGTACTGCACTCATCCAGAGTGAGTAAAAGGGCTCGCAAAATCACTCTGGACCCGTCACACCCAGCACACTTTCTGTTTGAACTGTTACCGTCTGGTCGACGCTACAGAGCACCGAGCACAAAAACAACCAGACACAGGAAAAGTTTCTTTCCCCAGGCCATCTACCTCATGAACACTTAAATGTTCCCCTACTGTGGAACAAACATGTGCAATACTTCCCTCAGACATTTCATTATAGCACCTTATAACTTTATATATATTTATAATTTATAATCTTTTTATTTTATTTTTTCTATTTTTTTATTTTATTTTTTATTTATACCTGTTACTTGTCACTTGTCTTGTCACTTGTATTGTATGTGTACTGGAAGCTACTGTCACCAAGACAAATTCCTCGTATGCGCAAGCATACTTGGCAATAAAGCTCTTTCTGATTCTGATTCTGATCTTTTCCGCATATATACTGACACAGATAATCATTTTCATTTTATGAATGAATGGCTTGCTCTAACTGTTGCTGGTCTTCGTCAACAACACGCGCTTTTGCACCCCCTGCTGGTGAGGTCGACTAACAGCAGATGAAGAGTATGCTCAGCAATCTACTGCTTTTCCTGCAGTTCCTGGATGTCAATGTTGAATTTACTGTCGAATTTGAACCACTGAATTTGTGGAAGCGAATTTGCAAAGGGAAATAAAATGGACTGAAAATTGCCTGTTGAATATTATAGGTTGTATTTTTAAACAGTTTGAATATTTTGGAAGTGAAATATGAAAGGTGAATATGGATTATTGAATTTTTAATAATGAAAATGTGTTTGAAATGTTTTTCATTTAAATATTCACAACTTAAATATTCAACCATGTTGAATTTAAGCCCATAAAAATGCAAGCCCTAAAAATACAATGCATTAAAATGCAAGCATGGTTAATGCAAATGCCTATTTTTTTCAAGTAGTGCAATTCAACAGGCTTTTTTGTTTCAAAAACATTTGGCATTATTTAACTTCCATATGCCTTTGCATTGTTTATGATAATGTGTCAAATGATGTGGCAAAAACCAGTTTGGGCAGAAGACAAATGCAAATATTGACTCGAATCATGCAAATCATTTAAAACATATCAGGCAGATTCTCCGTCACAAATCAACACGTGACAAAGGCTATTAAGATAGTGTTATCAGCATGCATTTGAAATCTGAAAAAGCAACATGCTTGAAATTTCCTGTTAACAGAAGCTCTTTGAAGTGTTCAGTTTTCATTCTTCACCCTGCTTTTGATTTTGTTTTGTCTCCTGTTATATTCTCATTCAACAAAATTAATAGTTGAATAAAGTCATTATTTTGGGGTGTTTTTTGAGTATTCTCGTAGCTTGATAAACTTAAGGTTGAGCCACTGTAGTCACTTGGACTATTTTAACAATGTTTTTACTAACTTTTCTGGACTGGCAGAATGAAATTGCCTAGAAGCCTATGAAGGAGTGAGACAGCTCTCAGATTTCATCAAAAATATCTTATTTTGTGTTCTGAAGATGAACCAAAGTCTTATGGGGTTGGAACAACATGAGGGTGAGTAATTACTGACAGAATTTTCATTTTTGGGTGAACTAACCCTTTAAATCACGCTGTAGTGTTTGTAGGTACCTGAGTGAAGCGGTTGAGTCTGCGGCCTGTGCACTTCAACTCATACTCTGGCCTGATCTGTAGCTGCTGCTGTTCCTCTTCAAAGTCCACAAGGTCCCACTCATATTCCAGACGGGCCTGCCGCCGTTTCCAGAACTCTAGGAACAGGGTCACTGCAAATCACCCAGAGAAAGAAAGAGACAAACAGAGCAGAAGAAAGAGAAAATACATTTTAGGAGAATATGCTCACACTTACTATCAATTCTATTTAAATCTAACCAGCTTCACACATAGTGTCACACAGTGTTTTCCCTCCTTATGAATCTTACAAAAGTTTAGAAACTAAATAAACATTTTTAAAATGTATGAATACACAGTGCACTGGGTACAATAATAATTACACAGTGCTGATTAATCAAATCAATGCATAAGCAGAGCTCATTTTGAGCCCTGTGTGAAATTAATTCAGTAATGGATAATCAGCATGCACCACTACCCTAAAGTGATTACAGACACATTATCAAAAAGCATACACAAATTATGCTCCTTCATTTTAGATTTATTTAGTAAACAAATTCTGTGACAATTTGAACACTTTGAAATGCTTCATGCACAGTTACTACTAATCTCTCATTAGATATTGAGTCTACCTAGAGATATCCTGCTGACCTCTAGATGGCGCTATTAAAAAACTATTTTGAACAATAGAAGTGCACTCACCCCAAATGCCCATGAACATGGCGAAGAACACAGTCCCCTCGTTATCAAATAGATGGGATTGCTGAGAAAAAAGGATCACATATGAGGAAAATCTGTCTATGATGAAGGGACAGTGCATCTAAAACTTCCTTACTCACCCAGGAGGACAGGCATGTTGAGTTGAGTTTCCAGTAGCTACACTTTTTATCACAGAGCGGGCACATGACAATCATCCCTCCAATTTCTGGGTCACAGATCTCCTTGCTGAAAAGACGGAGGGGGAGAGAGAGAGAGATGGTGTGACAAGAAGTGAACATGTCCAAAATCTCTGTGACAGCATTTTCTACTACCCCTATTCTTGACGTAATGCAATTACCACAACATGGAAAACTTGGACACAAATAAACCAGGCTTAACAACAAATTTCACATTCAATGAGCATGTTCCATAAACATCTATAGTTCTGAAAACAAGAAAAACAAATGTATCAAGGCTCTAGAGTCCCTCATTACATTACAGATTGTATGGCAAGTCTTAACACACCGACTCAAATCTTTTTTTATTTTCAAGTTTTGATGCTATTTGATAAAACGTTCTTTAGACAATGAGAAACATTTGACTGAAAGTATATAGCTGCTATCAGTGGCTATACAAAAGAATACAGATATTGCATCTTATTCAATATAACAACATTTAGTGTGCAACTGCAAAAACACACTGACTGTACACAATAATTAAGAAACAAAACAAGCTCCTGAAGGCTTAGTTTTAACAGTTAAAAGGGCAACATAATGCATGTAACCCCACAGTATGGGACTCAGGAGGCTCAGGTAAAGATGTGTGTTCATATGACCTATATATCCTGCCAGTGCCACTAACCTTGTGATGTTGTCGTCGTAACTGAGCACACCATACACAAAACAGATCACACCCATGACTGCAGCAAAAAACAGCATTTCTGTGTAAAAGCCCAGCCAGGCAAAGTAGATACCAATCTTCTCACCATAGTATTTCCTATGACAACATACAAACAGGAAATGTAATGCTGCTTTGATATGCTGCTGCTGCAAAAAAGTGAGAAGTTTTGCCTCACTAAGTTTGCTCTTGCAGCAGTCTAATGATAAAGCATTTAACTGTCTGCTCCAGATTTGGTTATTGCACTCTTTTTCAGATGTCATGTCTGCAGTGTCCTCACTTGATCAGATTGAGTGGCTGCTCCTTGTAGAAGCAGAGGAATCGAGCCCAGTGCCTGTACAGGTGATACCTTTCACTCTCACACTGCATGTCTTGTGCTTTCTTCCAATACCGACACTGAGGAACAAACAGCAGATAGATGTTAACCAAAGATATACACAAACTTTTAAAGGGTTCACGAACTGCATTTTTTACAAATGTTCTCTGAGGTCCACTTATAATATTATCAATATTTTTACATTAAAAACACATCCCGATTTAGAAGTAATACGTTATTTACTCTCTTGTTTTTGACTCTCTCTTAAAAACAGTACAAAATTCTAAATTCAAGACTTGGAAGTCAACGCCCTCTGCTATGATTGGGTAACAGTTTTGCATATTAAAATAATTTTCAACGTCCCGCCATTACATCTGGAATTGTTTCAATGTGAAAAATGTATGCATATTACGCATGCTTTATAAGTCTTGGTTGTGGCAAATAAAGTTTAAGTACTTGGAGTTACCACAGTTATTGTTGACAAAGTATGACTTATGGTGTTTCATGTAAACGGAATTATGAATGAATGTCGTTCTTACAGGCCATTCATAGTTCATCCTTTTCGATAAAGTGAAAAACGTTTACATTTTTTAAATAAAATGAAACGTGTTGTAATTACTGATGACAAAACAGATGATGTCGCATTTATTCCAAAATAATAACTAAAGGTAGTATTTAAACAATTTATTTTATTTGTGTATTGAATGTTCAGCTGTTCTTTTTAAGTCAACTTATTTTCAGATCATCAGTCATGCTCATTAACTGTCTGTCACAGACACAATGCTGTATCTTTAATTTCCACAAGCTGATTGCTCATTATAAATCCTGTCGTCATGTTTTCAGGCCATTTCAAGATTGATTTTGATGTGACAAAGCAGTGATATCTAAGCGGCTGTGTTGTTTACTTACTTTTGTTTACTAACCCTTTACTTAATTAGTCTTCCGAATTCCGATTAACGCCATCATTTTGATAATTCAGACTGACGCACAGAGGGGGGATTTATCGCATAACCCAATCATTTCGCGATGGGGCATTGCCTCCTCTCACATGACTTTCCCTTATTCATTCTCAATTACCCCGCACTAAACCCACCGCACACTTGACGGGATCTGTTAAAACTCAATGGGCTCAGGGGAGGCAAGAGAGATGCTGCATCCCGCACCTGGGGGTGTCGCTGTTGGACAGTGTTACTTTAGAAAAATGAGTGACTTGTACACTTTTTAATGTCACATTTTGTAATATTTGTGTTGTTTTATTTTTGTAATATGGATTATTTTCTCATCCTATTTTTTGTGGAGGCACTGTCTCCCTTGCATCCTCGGAGGCAACTATTTAGTTTGACTGCAATGCTACAGTATAAATACTCGGTACATACTATCTGTATCAGAAAAAGAAATAGTGACACTTGGTAAAAACACTGTTACTCACATTTGTGTGTTGCGACATTACTGTCGGATCCAATTTAGTCATCACTGCATCATCTTTTATTTTCAGTCTCTCTGAAAAGTAGGGCTGGAACAAACGATTATTTTTCAATCGATTAATCTATCGATTATTTTTCTCGATTAATCGAATAATTTAACGATTATTATTTTCCTCCTGGTGAATCTTTTGCTTTTTTCTGAATAGCCTAGTTGATTAATCCATTGATTCATTTACTGATAAATAATAACCAATAATTTACAAATAAATAATAACCGCAACTAATATTTTATTGTATTAGTGTAGGCCTAATTAGGAAAGGTGCTTTACTATGGCTGAGTTCACAGTCACTTTTTGGGATTTACAGCAGCAATGGCTTACAAATGTGAATCCTGAAATGTTTTGTTCATTTATTGTTCATTGTTCACAACCGCATTCTAACTAACCGTAGCGACATTGTCAAACATGGCGGTGTCCATAAAACCGTGAAGTTTTACCATGATCGACAGCATGTAATTAAATAAATGAGTCCAATCGAGGCGCAAGTTCATCCATTAGATATTTTAAATTTTAAATAACCAACAACAGAGTTCAATGCTCTGTAACCGGTTGCAGAGAGTACTTTTGAGCCGCACGTCTCGCAGCTTCGCCCGTTTAAAACATTTCCAGATTTTCCACACTTTAGAGTAGGCTTGATTTTTCTGTAATAATGGCTAATTTTCAGAATGCCCGGGAGCGGACGAAGCGACGCATTCCACGCAAATCGACTAATTAAAGTAATCGATTACGTCGACGCGTCGTTCCAGCCCTACTGAAAAGCCTGTGTTGAACTGTGCCTTGTTTAAAAATGAATCCGCAGTAAAAATTAAGTGAACAAACAAACCGTGTCTTACTGACGCGATCCGATGGGAACTTCGTTCAAATTAAAGTTCATTCAAGTTTCCAAAACTTGACACTTCAAAATGTCAAAAAGGCATCGTTTTGTCGCTGGAGCCGTAATCCTGTTTTTGCGTCTGTTTCGTATTTACTTGACATGACAACATGACATGCGTGAATCAGTGGGCGGGGCTAGAGAGGCAATGATGTAGTCATTATTCTTCTGCAGAGGCGGTCTGAGACAGAGCGCATTTAGGCCACGCCCACACCGGGGGGGAAAACAATCCAACAATCTCCATTGACTTTGCATTGCGAGAGGCTGCCTCCTTGTCATTTATGACTTATAACAAAAAACAAAACAATGTCTAAAAGCTCGAATGGATACTTTGATAATTTTCAATCTGGTTTCCGACCGCATCACAGCACAGAGACAGCGCTCATAAAGATAATAAACGATATTCGCTTAAATACTGATTCAGGCAAATGATCAGTGCTGGTACTACTCGACCTCAGTGCTGCATTTGACACTGTCGATCATAACATACTTCTTGACAGGCTGGAAAACTGGGTGGGGCTTTCTGGGATAGTCCTAAAATGGTTCAGGTCATACTTAGATGGGAGAGGTTATTATGTGAGTATTGGAGACCATAAGTCTGAGTGGACATCCATGACATGCGGAGTCCCTCAAGGCTCAATTCTTGCGCCACTCCTGTTCAACCTGTATATGCTCCCAATGAGCCAAATAATGAGAAACAACCAAATTGCTTACCACAGCTATGCAGACGACACACAGCTGTACTTAGCCCTATCGCCTAATGATTACAGCCCCATTGACTCCCTGTGCCAATGCATTGATGAGGTCAACAGTTGGATGTGTCAAAACTTTCTTCAATTAAACAAAGACAAAACTGAAGTTATTGCGTTTGGAAACAAAGATGAGGTTCTCAAGGTGAACGCATACCTTCTCTCTAGGGGTCAAACAACTAAAAATCAAGTCAGGAATCTTGGTGTGACACTAGAGTCAGACCTTAGTTTCAGTAGTCATGTCAAAGCAATAACTAAATTAGCATACTATCATCTGAAAAATATTGCAAGAATTAGATGCTTTGTTTCCAGACAAGACTTAGAGAAACTTGTGCATGCTTTCATCACCAGCAGGGTGGATTATTGTAATGGACTCCTCACTGGCCTTCCCAAAAAGACCATAAGACAGTTGCAGCTCATACAGAATGCTGCCGCTAGGATTCTGAGCAGAACCAGAAAATATTAACATATCACACCAGTCCTCAGGTCTTTACACTGGCTCCCAGTTAGATTTAGGATTGATTTCAAAGTATTATTACTGATATATAAATCATTCAATGGCCTAGGACCTCAATACATTGCAGATATGCTCACTGAATATAAACCCAACAGATCACTCAGATCATTAGGATCATATCAGCTAGAAATACCAAGGGTTCACTCTAAGCATGGTGAGTCTGCTTTTAGCTATTATGCCAGCCGCAGCTGGAACCAGCTTCCAGAAGAGATCAGATGTGCTCCTACAGTGGTCACATTCAAATCCAGACTCAAAACACTTCTGTTTAGCTATGCATTTACTGAATGAGCACTGTGCCGCTGTTCGTCCGACTGTACTGTATTGTATTTCATTTTTATTTTTCTAAACTGTTTTAATTATTCTTGTTTCTTTTTATTATTTTAATTTCTTCTATGTAAAGCACTTTGAATTGCCATTGTGTATGAAATGTGCTATATAAATAAACTTGCCTTGCCTTGCCTAAAAGCTGATATGTGACAAGGTGTACAGCAAACAAGCTAAATAACCCAGAAAAAAACGGTTGTTTCAGGACATAAAAGTGGATCAATTGAGACAGAGCGCAACTAATTCTCGAACTACTCTGAGAACTACGCCCACTGGAACGCGACATGATATTGTAAAAAAAAACATTCATAATTTTAACCATGTCGATTGCTTATTTCACCACCCTATGTGAACCTGAGAGGAGAAGATATATTGAGAAGTTAAATTTACCCATTCTACCTTCTGATGATCCTGCTGTTGCTTCACGTCTTATTGCCTGTATCCACTTTTGTCTCCTTAAAGGCTGGCTTTTACAGTTCGGAAGCTTATAAAAATGTATTTCTGTTTTTTTTAGCTTGTTTGCTGTACACCTTGTCACACAGCAGCTTTTAGGCATTTTTCTGTCTTTTGTTATAAGTCATAAATGACAAGGAGGCAGCCTCTCGCAATGCAAAGTCAATGGAGACGGTTGGATTGTTTTCCCCCCCCGGTGGGCGTGGTCTTCAGATTATGACGCGTTGTGCTCTGTCTCTATTGTCATAATGTGACAAAACTCAACGAGTCGTTTTGCCAGCTTGGTTTCAGTAAAAGCTGTTTTTGGAATTACGAGGAAGTTCAGAAATGTACAGGATATTTTTATAGTAATACCTCTTATATGTCAAAAGATCAAGGAAAATTTCTCAATTCATGATCCCTTTAACTTTGTAGTTTTCTTTGGTTTAATATAATATAGCATCATTGTTATTACTACTACTACTACTACTAATAATAATAATAATAATATTCTATTTTTATTATTATGGAATATGTATTAAAAATCCACTGGAATGCACAAACAACTTCTGCTAGATAACATTAAAATGAATGGAGCTCTAAATGGAGCTATACTAAATTAGAAACAAGTCACAGCACAAAAACGCAAAAGTGCATAAATCTCACACTCACGTCATGAAGGGGATAAGCTGAGGTGTAGGTGCCGTTGTTCAGCAGTCGTTTGATTCCCGTCTTATCTCTCTCTTTACGGTCTTCCTTGTAGTAAGGGCAGCGGGTCAGGATGTAGTACACGATCCTGTTGCGTGTGGAGGGAGGAAAAAACGTGTCCTTATCATCAATGAGGAAGAAGTCAATCTTGCTCTTGTCAAAAGGTGCAGTGAAGTAGTCCGGCTCTGGCCTCATGATGCCGTCTGGAAGCCGGAAAGGGTGAGTGAGCCACTCCAGAGGAACTTCTCGAGCTTTGGGAATATCGCTCGCTTTAAAGGGCACTTTGATCTTTAGCACATCCGCATAGGTGGCCAACACCTCCCATGGAGCGTGGATCTTCAGATAATATGTCTTACGATCATCTGACTCCTGCATGGGGAGTTTTTTTTGAGAGGGGAAGTGTTATATTGGAAAATGCGCAACAAGGTATCTGTATGCATAACAAAACAGCATTTGACAAAATCACATCAAAAGACACCTTGAAGTAATGCATTAATTGCAATTTTGATAGTTTAAATAAAGCTTTAAAAAACAAGAGATAGGTCTAAGCTTATAGACCTTTAATAATAAATATAATAAAATAACATAAAAAAACAAAAAAATAAAATCTGAATAATAAATGCACAATATATATTTTTATATAAAGCAGTAGAAACAAGATAAAGGTCTGTGCTTTGATATAGGAGATAAATAACAGTTCTTTCTGGTTCTCGAATCTGATTGGCTGAGAGCCTTTTCCAGCAGTGCTATATTCACACAGTAACAGCACTCTGACCGTTTAACCGTTTGTATCACTCCGCTTGCGGCGACTGTCATGGCGGTCGAGCAAATCCACCATATTTAAAAATAAAATAAAAATACTACTGTTAAGAGGTTTTTTAGGCAAGAATGTGGTTATTTAGACCTCAAATATGTGACTAATATATAATCATAGTGCCTAATTTACAATCTGCCAAGACGCTTTCACAGATGTGAGCTCCAGGCTGTCAGCGGCCGATCAGTGCTCATGTTCCCGCAGAGAACAACGTAATATCGGCCAGTCCTTCGGGAATTTATAATATAAAAATAAGAAAAGATATAATTAATTTGGGATATATCAAACGGGCAATCTTCGGTCTTATTAATCTATTACTTGTTCCAGAGCAAATCGTTTTTGGTTAAGGGGAAAATTAAGTTTATATTTAGGCTATATTTCACTTAAATCCTGTACTAGAGTGCTGCTTGTACCTTTGAGTGAATTGTTTGCTTGTGTGTATTTCCTATAGTCTTTTATAATGGCTGTTGTTGTTAATTTAAATATTTTTGTTCAATACATATTATTTTATATAAATAATATGCCGTATTTGGTATTGAGAAAGAATCGTGATATGGACCTCAATGAAAGTTACATTATTACGCCATTAGAGCACTTATTGAGCCAGAACAAGGAAGTTGTCTTAGTGCTGTCATGGGAAGGACAATGACGAACATATCGCTTTCCTCAGTGGTCATTTTTGGATATAATATTATGGACATCGACCTGAAGAATGAATGCTATATCAGATGCAGGTAATACACTCGTTTTAGTCGATCTCTCTCTCAAAATACCATACTCTACATAATACCTCAAGCTCAACTGTCAAACTGAGATTTGAATCTGTGGCGGAAAGAAGTAGTTTTGCACAAAAGAGGAAGACACTTAAAGACACGTTTTAAAGACATTCCGTTGTTGTTTCTTGTTTGTTTACTCACGTGTGCCGTCGAACTGTTGTATAAACGCAATATCACACGAGTAGCAGTGAGATATGGCTGTACATCAGCACTGTGATTACCTACTACGGCCGAATCACAGCCGTGCGGATATAGCCTACAGCCATATCTCACTGCTACTCGTGTGATATTGCTCATATATATAAATAAAATAAATGCATAAAATATATATTTTTTAAATAATAAAATAAAAGATCCATAATAGAAGTGCAACCATCTGAGGCTCAGAACCTCACCGATTTATCTTCAGTCTCCAGCTCAAGACCAGACTTCTCCAGGTTGGCTTCAAACTCTCTTCTTCTCTCCTGGAAGAAAGACCACACAAAAACATCAGTTTCTTTCAACTTTATCATTGAACTATATCATTCATGGTCTCCTTCTCTTTTTTATCATTCGTTTTAAGTCATCGATTGATTCAGCGTTGTATATGAGGCTATTTTATATGTGATATTTAAAGTCCTGAGGGTTGTAAACAAGCTTTGGACTACGTCTTTAGAGAAAACTCGTATTTCCCACAAGCACCGGTGACCTATGGCTACCACATCTTATCTTATGGAACACCACCTCAAATGGGTGACTCAAGGGATATGACCTTCATTAAGCAGAGAGCCTGACCGCGCATCAACCTCTGCATACAGGAGAAAACAGAGGATCAAACCGGTTCACCAGCAAACCCTTCAGTGTTCTCAGCGATTGAACTGAATGAAGGGTCTGACTAAAGAGAAGTGGTTGACCCCCTGCTCTCATTTTATGCAATCACTGTTTGTCATTCAGTTTATTGTGCAACAGCTTCTATCTGACTCTGACTCACTGTTTCTCACTGTGCCTTATGACCCAGCAGACATCTCACCCCATCTCACCACCACTGCACGCCTACGTACAGGTCGCCATCACACTATTTTTGTACACAGTGAGCAATATTAAGCTTCAGCCATTGTTTGATTGCTTAACAAGGCCAAGTACAGAACATTTTGGAGCGAACGCACACTAATTAGAATTCCTGCATTAATAATAATTACAGATGATGGAGCAATACCAGAATTGTATGCATGACAGAGATCAGGACTGTGGAAAACAAACAATTAATGAGGGGTGCAGAAAATCTGTGCATGAGCAAATCTGTGATTTTCTAACACCTCGAATACGTGAGTGTAAACATCCTTATTTTCAATAATGTTCTTATATATTTTTTTATTTTTTATTTAATAATTCATTAATATACGTTTTTGGGGATTTGCGGAACATTTTGCAACCTTATTTCTGCTTTAAAAACAATCATACGGGAAGTATATTCAAGTAATTGTGTGTGAATTGCATTTTAAATGCATCTTTGAATGAATTAACAGAAAGGACTAAGTGACTGTCTTGTCTTTGAAGTGTGTTGTTAATAATATAACTATGAAAGTCCTGTATATTAGTGTCATACCGCTTTTTTGTCTCCATCCTTGTCGTCAACGTAGGAAAGGACGAAGTCGATGCGCCGTACACCATCCTTGAAGTACACAGAGTCCCTGTTCTCCTCAAACTTGTCTATCTAAAAAAGAAACATTCAGAAGATTCATATCAACAGCATTCCCACTTTTACACAACTATGACCATACAGCCTTTCAGGGTTGCCTCCTGTCACAATAAACAAATGTGTCATGACGCAAGTGATTTCTATTAACTGTGCTTATTTTTTTAGTTGACAAAACCCCAAAAGACCCGTTACATCAGTGGAGGTGATGCTCACCATACTGCATAAATCACTTTAGTGCTCAGGGTAGTGAGAGCAGAAATTTACTGCCGAGTAAAACATCATCCCACTAACACAGCAGAAATAGTATCATGACAGCATGAGAGGCTCCAGGAAGAGCTGCAGCAAGATGTGCTGAGAAAACCACAGGTACAGTATGAAGAGAGCCGTTACTTTTGCAGACATGTAGAGTGTAAGATCAACACACACACCCACATACACTGGCTTAGCTACCTAAATGGTGACGTTCCATAGACCTCTATTGTTTTTCATATACAGCTAGTTACAATTACTGTAACCTAACCCAAACAGAAAACTGTTAAGCATTTATATATATATATATATATATATATATATATATATATATATATATATTTTTTTTTTTTTTTTTTTTTTTTTTTTTAAATAATAATTTATTTAAATTTTGTACCATTTTTCAGATGAGGATGTAAGAAGTTTTTTTCAGGTTTAAGTCACTTCTGGGTACAAATCTTTGTACAAAAAGACAATACATAAAAAGACAATTATGTAAAAATATGAATTTAAAAGAACACATTTGTAGTCCATCTTCTCTTATAAAATTGTGTTGATGCCATGATACAGTGATTGTATCAGATGATAATTCCTTTATTGATGTCCTAGTATTTATCTCATATACCAAGACATTTCAAACAATGCCAAGGTTTTTCTCCAGACACAAGTCACTTAAAAAATATGCTAATATTATGGTACCTTGTTGTAAATGTTTTAAGCAAAAAATGCTTAAAAAACAACCAAACAAACACCCCAGCCATCCCAGACACAACCGAAATACCAAAACCTCTGACATTAATACAATTATGCAAATGGAGTATAATAAAACCTCAGGAGATTCACAATGCATCAAACATCATACTTGTACAAACATGCCATTGAGTTATGTCTGCAAGACCTATTTTACTATTGAGAAACAAACTGTATACTCTATCTTCTACATCATGCATACAAATCCCACAGGCACAGAGGAGGAGGAAATAGCAGCTGTCCCTGTAAATATGCAGCTCCAGACAGTAAAACAAGCCAAAACAGATCAGTCACAAAAATGTTTGCCTGCTTGGCACGTCCGTCTAAAAAAAGGCCAGTCAGTGACCGAACCAGGGAAAGTCATTAAACTAAAAAAGTCAAGGCAATGTGCCATATGTGAAGGCATTTTATTGCGGACCACTAATTAAATGTGAGAGAGCTGACAGGAGCACTTATTTTCAAACAGGTACTTTGTTAATCAGCATTACTGGTCAGGTGGGACCTTTGTACGCGCTCCTTTAGGAAAGGACACGGAGGGTTATTGATCACTATTGATGGCAAAATGACAATCAAATGCTTCCAAGCAATCTATAAAGCAACAACAAATCAACAAAATCATTTAAGCTCCAGGAATTCTCAAGGACATCTATGGAGTTTCACATTATATATGAAATATCTGCACTTTATTATTTAATATCTGCATTTAAGCACTAGACATTGGGTGTTCATATCAAGGCCAAGTAGATGAGAAAGCACTAGTCCCATTAGTCCAACAGAGCTGTTGAAGTGTTAAAACAGTGACAAATCATTGCTTGTGTTCAAGACAGATACTGAAGATCCACCCTTCCTCCTCTTATGACTCACCTCTCTCTCGAAACAATCGAAATAAAATATGTCGATGTTGTCCATGTGTTCAAGAAAAAAAGACTATCATCAATGAAAAATAATGATATATACTATTAATATACAGTACCCTGAATACAAACTATACACATTTTAACAATACACATTCTGCATATTTCATATACTGTATAATAGGCTACTTGTGATTTTAAGATTTGTTGTGAATAACAATGCACTCTTCAAGAAATGTAATGTTCAACCCTAAAAAGGTTTCATTTTAAAGAGTCATTTAAAAAAAAGCTTTACCGAAGTAAGCATAGATTGTAAAAAAAGATGGACTCTCTTCCCTTCACTCTCTTCAATTGGTGAAAAGTGAAGCCGCCAAAGTCCTAATATGGCGCTGACATCTTGCGCTGATTTGGGACCTGCTTCTGCGCAGTAGTGAACGCGAAGTGGAGTCGCGATATCCCGGCCTCACTCTCGCAGAAACCGTTAGTACAGCTTACTTCAGAACAACTCATTATGTCCGTTTATGTCAAATAAACAGTTATGGACATGTAGAAATTAAAGTTGAAGCTCCAATCTCCTCCCAAAAATCACCAAAAAAGTCTGTTGGTGCATCAGTGCACAACTTCGTTTGGAGAAGCTGTCAATCATGATGTCACGTTCCCATTTTTATAGCATCAAGACCAACTAAGACCAGACTTGTAAAAAAAATTAAAAAAAATAATAATAAAAAAAACACTTCAACTTGCATCAGCGTGATAAAAACTACCTAAAATGACAGAAAACATCTTTGGAAAAAAATGTATTTGAAGTGTAATTTAATTTTTGTTTCCATCGCGTCCATACCTCAGTTTGAGCTGTCATAATTTTCATAAAGTGCTCCAATGGTGGTATGTCACAGAGAGGTATTGTCCAAAATAGTGCTAGCAAATGTAAACAGCAAGCTGCACACTCTCTCACACAGAGACCTCTGATAAGAGTAGGTCACTCCCCCTCACTGCAGAGAACTGGGGGAAACATGCCTTAGCCTGGAGACTCTCCTGTGATGAACTGGTTTATACTGCTCTGGGATACTTCATTATTCACTAAAAAGCAGAGCTACAGTTTCAGTTCTAGATGCCCCCTCACTAAACTGGTAACACAAGGGTGAGTAATTCCATAACCTTGTGGTTATTCTTTATCAGCATCCAGGTTTAGTGAAATATCAAGACAAATATGTACCATTGCACATGGCTTGCCAAAACACTCCTTTATTGCTGACTGCACTAAGATGTGGAAATTATCATTAGCAAAGTGCAACAGCAAGAGAAAGAATCTATTGATGCTTGCTGCTTACATAGCTTATTATTGCCCAAATCAATGCTTAAGACTGAGGAAAGTGAGTACTTTTATATTTTTTAATGCAGTGGAAAAATATACTAAAAGGTCCAATGTCCATCTCAGGAACAACCATAAACTCCTTCTGTATAATAAACATAAGAATTTTCTAAACGTGTGAGAATTTGAATATATTCAGGGTTGCTTCAAGGGGTCATATAATGGCATTTTTGTACAAGCTAATATGATTATTTAGGGTCTAAATTAAAAGTTTGTAATATACTTTAATTAAAAATTCTCATTAGTATTGTAAGAAAACACTCATTTTACCTGGTAAAAAACAGCTCTGTTTTCAGCACGCCGTTTAAGTGCATGTGTCTTTAAATGATAATGAGCTTTGCTCACCCCGCCCCTCTGTTCTGTGCGTACACCGTTTGAAATAATAACACAATAACCATAACGCGTTGTTCATTATAAACGTGGGATTATGAATTATATTGAGAACGTCGTACATAGAAAACATGCTGTAATGTACCCTGAGTGTAAAAATAGCTGCATTCATCGTGAAGCGTGCAAGCGATTTGCAAAGATTAATATAAATATTAATATAAAGCTTAATAAAACGTTACACTCACTTCAGTTCTTCTGGAGGTGCAGCAGGAACACGAATAGTTGGTACCGATCCTTTTTTCAGAAGCAGCTTCTTAGCAAAACCAGCTTTATACTGACCCTCGAGCAGTCTGGTGTGTGAAATGATTCGCGCAAACATGAAAGCATTGACGTTGATCGTGGGGAATATTCCCTTCGAAAACAAAACTCAGCCACTGCGTCTTCAGCGGTTCGGATTTAGGAACATCAAAATGACTGCTGTGTTCCTTATTACACCCAAGAACAGAACACCACAATCGCTTAGACGCCATTCTGCTCACAGACAGTGCTCCGGTATCAACAATGACGCGCGGACTATGATGATTGACAGCTCGCTCCCGAGCGCGGGCGGGTCTGTGTTGAAACGCTGCTGTCAATCAACAATCGTGGGAGGGGCGTCCGCCGTGTGACATCACTAGGTCGAACGGCTTGATTTGAGAGAGGGGAAAACATATAAGGAGATTAAAAAAAAAACACTGGATGGATTTTTATAATTTTATGATGGTTGTGTACAGGCACTGCCAACACACATTTCAGTACAATCAACTTGTAAAAGTGCAAGTACCATTATATGACCCCTTTAAGTCATCAAAATACCAGGAATTTTTAAAAATGTGTTTCCAGGCCAAGAAAAGTCATTATTGCAATTAAATGAATGTAATCTTTAAAATCATGGAAACGTCAATTGAATAGTTTTTTCTAGTATAAATATTCCTTATATAGAGTAAAACCCATTTTTCATGCCATAATAGAGTTTGATTTGTGGGCGAATTGTTCTTTAGTTGGTTCTTTTCAAAACAGTCTAAATCAAAATGTTTTTTAAAAATCCTTAATCACAAATGTCATTTTTTGTTCATAAATTATTTTATGATAAAGAGTGTGAATCGTTGTATATTGCGTTTGGTGGACATTATAAAAGTGTATATACCCCCAAATCCCTTTGACCTGTCTTCAAGAGCTGTACTTAGACATTTACAAGTTAAAATTGGCCCAACATAAATGTTTAAAACAGAGATGTTTAGGGCAATTGGGAGACCTCTTGTTGTGAGTACATTCACACACATTTAAACTACCACAACCTCAAAATGTGACCTATTTACCACATTACAAAATAGCACAGTAGTATTCTGTTGCTTCTTCAAACAGGATGGAGATGAACCGTCAGACAAGATATCTGACTGAGATGAAAATATCTGATATCTTACCTCCCGGTGACCAGGCAGCTGTGTCCCTCGGTCAGAGATGGAGTTAATGCTGCCATTATTACCTGCAAATGACACAGGGGAAATTACATTAATATATATCAATATTAATATATATCTCAGAACCACAAATGCCATATAGTCTAACTGGAAACATCATATGCCAACCAAGATGCTCTTGCTGTTCTAAACTTTGCACCTTTTAGTGGTAGATAAAGTACAAAGTTTTCCCTAAAGCGAACTTAAGGGTACTGCTCAGTGACAAGCTGTTGTGCTGTTAAAAGGTAAAATTTTAGCATGTTTTTAAGATAGCATATAAAAACATGAAATATTTGGTTACATTAAAATAGGGCTTTTTCAGCACAGTAGATCGCAGACCAAAGGTGGGCAGTATTAAAGGTGCAGTAAGCGATTTCTAAAAAACGCTGTAGAAAGTGGATCAGAACGAGCACCATAATAAGCTTGTAGCCAATCAGCAGTAGGGGGCGTGTCCACTCATGATGAGAGAAAGAGAGAGTGAGATTTGAAGACTGTTGAAAGAGAGATGGCTGAGAGACATTACAAAAGAAAAAAGGTCAAAGGAATATCACTGGGAAAAAGAAGGGTTAGAGTTTTAGGAAGTTAATATTAGAACAGCATTCCAGTGCAGCAGAGACTTAAGCGAGAAGGCCTGAAAACAGATGTTGTTTCTGCTCAATACGTGAGTAACACTGGTTTTGAGTGTCATTATTTGTCGCCAGCAGTACACCAGCTCCAGACATACTGTATAGAGCAGAAACAACACAACCTCAGCATCTGTTTCAGGCCTTCCTGTTTAAAGGAGAACTCCGGTCAATTTTAACATTGAGCTCATTTTTTTGTACATTTGGAGTGCTGTCAGTACAGAGAACAACGACAAAAATCGGTGTTGCCTACACCGTGTTATCCTCTTTTTAAAATTTGCACCCTGTTGACTTCAATGGGGCAAGTTTTAAACCTGCTTTTAGCCTCTTAACATCCTTGATGTGTCATTACAAGTGCACAGGTCATGTGAGTGATTCCTTCGGAGTGAACGCGGGTGAATCTGACTGCAGTAGATGTGAAAGATATGAATAAAAATGAAGTCAACAGGGTGCAAATTTTAAAAAGAGGATAACACGGTGTAGGCAACACCGATTTTTGTCGTTGTTCTCTGTACTGACAGCACTCCAAATGTACATAAAAATTAGCTCAATGTTAAAATTGACCGGAGTTCTCCTTTAAGTCTCTCCAGCACTGGAACGCTTTTCTAATATTAACTCTTGTGTACTGTGTTCATATTTTGTTCTTCCTTGTCAGTCGTTCGTTCGTCATTTTTGCTTTATTTTTTGCGAAGCTTTATTTTGCTTTGCTTCTGCTATGATAGTGACATCCATTGCATGTTTGGGGGCGGAGCAAAGAAGGGAATTATTTGTTTGTTTGGGCTAATTTAAAATATCAACAGTGTTCAACAATGATTCTCAGAAATCGCTTACTGCACCTTTAATGTAAACTACATACTAGTGGTATTTAATATTTAATTTAATTATCCTTTGCAGAAGAGCAGCTCCAACTTAAACAAATTCAGTGTTATGCAGCGTATTAGAGTTCATAGCTGCTAAAGTGAATGTCACATAGCACATCATTTTAACAAAAAGGTTTACAGTCGTATGTGTTTTTTGTCTTTGCGGCCCTTTTGCTCGCTTTCCCCCACATACTTTGGCAGAAATTCCATTGGTTAGTCAGCCAATGACTTAAATGCTGAGCAGCCAACTTTGTGGGATAGAAGCACTTCCTGTGGGGAACAGTCAGGCATAGTGTTCTCTTTTTATAACAGGATAAACACAACACATATTTCCTGGCTAGTGCATGATATCACTAAATCAATCACTAAATCAATGAGCACTAAATCACCACTCAATCAAATTACATTTAGTTAACACTGAAAATTAGTGCAAGTAAATATGTTTCACCATGGACAGATTAGATTACAGTCTCAGACTGGTTGTTCTGTTAATTTGATTCTGCCTTATTACCATTTTGGATTTTCAGTTGTGCTGCCTTCATTCTTTCGGAACAACACTGCTATCAACAACAAAAACACAACACTTCAGTCATCAAACACGTCTCTCACACATTCAAGCTAAAACTTTCGTGCAATTCTGACAAAAAAAAAAGCTTTAAACACACACTCATATCCAGCCTTAAAGCAGTGGCATGAACCTTGACATGAACCTTAACAAGTTGACAAGGCCAAAGGAATGAAAGAACAGACAAAGACGTCAATTTTTTAAAAAACATCTTTAGCATTTGGAGCAAAGTTTACATCTCCAAATATGTGGTACCACAGTCAAGCACACTTGTCACAATATGGTTTCTGAGATGCTGATGAAACGTGATAAAATGATAATGACAGGAAACGAATATGAAGCAAAAGTATCAGAGGATGAGAAGCTGGCAGAGCGGGGGACGGACAGACAAGCGGCACACGTAGCTCTGTCCGTACCTGCCTGAAAGGTCCTCCGGTAGCCCGTCAGAACGGCACAGCCATCTTAACCCAAGAGACGGTTAGGGGTGTAAAGATGGAAATTAAATTTTAAATCCACACAAGCAACTCTTTCTATATGCATGTCTTGCCAATTTACACATTCAAACGATTTTTAACGCGGAAGAAGAGGCAAAAATTGGGACTCACAGAGAGAGAGAGAGAGAGAGAGAGAGAGAGAGACACATTTCAGACAATGTTTGAACACCAAATTGATTCCTCTTTCATGTTTACTTGCGCTTATTATGTCAAAATAGCCGTCTCTGCAAGTATTCTCTCGGTTTTGTCATAAGTGAACAGTTGAGAAAGAAACCATATGTGTGGCAGTATATTCAGTCCATGCATTCGGTCTTAAAGTGACAGCAGCCTAATATTCCAGCTGTTGTCTGTGTCATTAATGTTAATAAAAATGTAATAAAAACATCATCATCAACCATGTTTGAGAGAAAAGAAGACAGTGAGGAAAGCAGTCAGGAGGAAAGTGATGACGACAACTTAAAGTGTGAGTATCAAGCAGCCTCTCCAGGTGCTCCCTTGAGAACCAGACCAAAAAAAGTGATGTGCACCCCAGTATAAATGTCTGGTCTCTATCGTTTCCATTCTATGAGAGGGCCAATATTTGCTCTGAGCAGAGCCAACAGGTGTGGTCTCGCAGGCTTCCTCTGATCGTGTTATTATGAGTGATGATTAGGCCTACTGGGAAAAAAAGGCTTTGATAATGGCACCTTTGTGTAATACTTTGAAGCAGAGAGGGAAAAAGCAGTAGTAGTGTTGATAAAACCAGTCTGAATACAAACCCGTGGCCCCCACAGTAATTTCCTAGTAAACAAATCAACAGTTTAACTGAATCTGTGTGCTAAAGCATACATTTACTGTTCAGCAGGGATGGGCTCAGCTTGTTCAGCAGATGGGCTGAAAATATATTCACAATTCCGATTCAGCCTCACGTGTCACATGATAAGCTGTAAAAGGAATATAAAGTGAACTGAATTTATCGGCTGAATGAATCAAGCTTACATCATTGCACTCTTAATGCATGGCAAAACATAACTCCCAACAGGAAAAGTGTGTCAGGAAACGCCATAGATTCAGGTCAGAGAACATTCACGGAATAGCTATTTCACATAAGCACCAACTAAACCACAATTCCCAACCACATTTTGTGTCCATGGCAAAGTCTTTGAAAAAGCTGCACAATAACACTGTATCTTTATCAACAGGATGCAATGGTGTCTCGGTAAGTAATTGGGGATCTCCAGCAAAGTCTTACTCTTAAATAGCGAAGCAAACAATGACTATACTGTGAGGTCAGGAGAAGGACTGTTTATAGATGTACAGATAATATTCATAATTCCAATTAGATGTATACAAACAACTTTTGAGTCACGTACACAAAACAAATGCATAAATCTTCATACAGTTCTCCGAATTGATGAAGAATAGCCCATTATCTCGCTTTAAAAAAAATGTTTAATATTTCTTATCACTTTATTGATGCTCAAGGGCCATGATCATACATATATACACACCAGTGATGCGCGGGTTGATCCGAAATGAGCGGGTGCCTGCGGTCACCCGCGGTTACCCGCGGTTACGAGTCATCCAAAAATATTTTTAATGATATTCGGGTCGCGGTCGGTCGGGTCGTTTGAAATAAAGATGCCAATTAAACCTTTGTAATTTATATAGTAGTATAGAGAGCATAAGCGGAGTGGAGCGGTGAGAATCTTCGCTCATCGCTCACGGAACTGTCCACCCCTCCGCTCCCCCGCTCAAAGCTACATCAGGCCGCTCCGCTCATTATCGCTCGATCAGCGCTCAACGCAGTTTGATCCGCGCTCCACTCAAATCGCCCCCCGCTCGCTCCAAAAAGGGGAAAAAAAATCTACATGTAGCCTATATCACTGTAGCTTAGACCACAGCCTTACCTCCTAAAGAACTAATGAGCAACAACAACATTTTTCAAATAGAAATGTTTTATTTCAAATGACAAATTAGGCCTATGTAAGAAGGAATATAGCCTACACAAAGTCCTGTAAAATTAAACGAATAAATGGGCCTAATAATATGAATAACAATTATATAAACAAAAATATAGCCTACATAAAAATTTTACTATTAGGCCAGAATTTTGATAAGTTAACTTTTGTGCAACGCGCACGATTAAAATTTAAATGGGCTTATATCCATTGTACACACAAACTGCTGTAAAATAAAACGAATAAATGGGCCTAATAATATAAATAAAATTTATATAAACAAAAATATAAAATAAATATACATAAACGTTTTAAAAGTAGGCCTAGGCTAAATTAACTATTAGGACAACATTCTTATAACTGAACTTGTGCGCAGCGCGCAGGATTAAAATTTAAATGGGCTTGTATCAATTGTTTGCATTTTACGCTGTATTTAATTTAGGCTACACTTTAAGTTACCGTATTCAATTTGCTAACCTTTTGCTTTCTTCCCAGCGTGTTCACATATCACACTGCATGTTTTCGAGAGATGTGTCTTTTTAGATTCCAAAATTAATCTTTAATTAGGCCTACTGACTGAAACGATGTCGTTTTCTTCTACCACATAATAGTTAGTTTTACACCTGTATGACTTCTTATTTTCCTTTTTGAAGTAGCCTACTTTTTGAACTCCATTATTGAGCCGAGTTTTGACTGAAAATAGAATCCATCTTGCAGTCATCAACAGTAGACTGAGTCAGGCTTGACTGAGCATGCTTCAGAATCTTGGTGTGCGCGGAGCGAAATTGGAGCGGGAAATAGGGCGACGCTCCATCCTTTTAAAAATGCCGCTCTGCGTTCTGTCCAAGATCTGCCCGCTTGCTCCCGCTCCACTCCGCTCACATGCAATTTTCTATGAAATACATAGGCCTACACTTTATTGGCTGAATAACTGGCGCGAAGATGACGCACGAGCTCAGTCTGCAGGTAGAGATGGAGGCGGCAAGAGAAAAGGTGAAGACTGGGGAGTGGAAGCTCCGCAAATACACAAACAGAAAGAGCAAAGTTGCCGAAATAATGAAAGATAATGACCAAAGTGCTGGCTTTGTCATGTGTATTTCTTGCTATGCATTTACTAGCCTACTTTTAAAAAATGCGGATCAGGAAGCGGGTCGGGTACAATATTTTCTTTCTTTTTTTTTGCGGTCCGAGTTGCGGGCGGGTTAGTTGAAAACGTCGGTCGGGTCCGGGTTGTTTATACATTGACCCGCGCATCACTGATACACACATATATATATATACAGGGTGCGATTTGTGAAAAAAACAGAGGGGGGGATGTTTTGAAACATTTTTATTCATAAAAATAAATCATGAGAACAAGAACTTCATTCACTGCATTTGCTGCTCTGGACCCTTTTCATTGTTCCCAGCTAGCTAACAAGAGTTTTCGTGCTGAAAAATTACATACTATTACAAATATTTGTACTTGGTGACATTCTGAAAAGCCGTACATGGATCAAAGCTAATGGACAGGATCAGATAAATCAGAGTTTAGATTCTCTGCCCGAGCCCGAATTTGACCCGACCCGACCCGGGCCCTTGATCCAGCACTTGTGTTACAAAATGCAACACGTCACGTGTCATGCTCCTCCACTCGCACGCATCACACCGGCCCGGGATAATAATCTTTAAAAATATTTATTTTGTTTAAAAAATATTCTATATTCTAAAACCTTGTTGAATTAAATTAGAGTTGTAGCCTACTAGGGCTACTCCTCCTAGGCCATCCAAAGTTCATCCAAAGTTCATTTTCTGTGTTCATCATTTTTCACGTTTTATTTTTATTTTATTTTATTTATTTTTTACGTTTCTTCTTTCAGATCCATTTGCGATCCATTTCATTCTGAATAAACAAACAAGGCAGTTTACATGATTTGTCCTTGTTGCATTATTCATTATGATAATAATTAATAAATGCACGCACAATATCCGTGAACTTGATAAATGTTGCAGATATGTTTTACTATGCACAAACAAATGCCTTTCAACTTATGTGTGCAAAATTCAGAAGCAGTAAATGAATGTGCAGCAATTTGTACAAATAGAGTGTCTGTATAGGCCTACTATATGTGTTGTAGCCATTAAATAAGCTCATTTAGTTTCATATTTGTTAAAATATTATTGTTATTTTTTTCCATCTATGTTGATTTATGAAAAGTGAACAGCAGCACGAGTAAGATAGGATGTGCAGTATATATCGGGAGACTTGGAGTGGGTTAGACATGATTTTGACTATTTCATTAAGTTTTGTTTTGTAGAAAGCCTTTCTTTAAAGTGAATTTCGTTCTGTATAAATTGTATCTTAATTTTAATAAATTTTTCATCAACGAATTGCGTGTATTTAATAAATAAGAAGCAAATATAGCAGACAAAGGCTATAATCAGAGGCGCCGCCGCGGTTACTTGCACTGCATGATAACTTGAGCGGATCTCATCATAAATTAACCGAAACTAAGTGTATGCCTCAAAGAGAATATTAAGAAATATATCTAAAGAACGCTTGAAATGTCTTTAAACGAAACAATTCAAAACGAAAAGAAATAGGCAACACTCTGATGTAATCCATGCATTTCTCCATATATGCGCATTCACTACGGAAATGGCGATCGTCAACTTCATCTTTGCTTCATCTCAACTTCCCTGGCGCCACCCCTGGGTTTAAATTGGGCTCGGGCTCATAACATACAGTTAATGTGTCGGGCCGGGCCGACAAAGTCAATTCGCCTCATTCGGGCTTCGCGTCTACCGCGCCGCGCGACACGCATCGCGCCGCAGGACCTCTAGACGCGCGTAAACGCGTCTTTACATTGACTTAACATTGAAATCACTCACGCCAGACACTCAAGAGTGAGTGAGTAATCAAAAAACCTTTGCTTAGCCTCAGTTGAGTAAAACACCGTATGTGCAACTTCAGCACTAACTCTGCTTGTCATCATAGAAACAGATAATCAGATTGTGATGTTTATTCCCGCTTCAGTAATATGCTGCATATGCAGCGTAAAAAAAGACCTGCAACCGTCTCGCAAGTGTTGATAGGCTATTACTCGTGAGGTGTAACCAATCATATAGCGCCGTGGGCGGGACATTGAGCAAGTCTGCAGAGTGGTGGTTACAGAGAGGCTGCGGAGCCAGTCAAAGTAGCGCATTTTAAAATAAAAAGGATTTTAATCAAACCACGGATCCGTGATAAGTTTTGTGATCCGCCTCGCCACTAGTGTAGTAGCACTGATCACTTTGAGGGGGGGATAAATTTATCCCCACCGGGGATAAAAATAATTAAGCAGAGGCAGGGATACATTGACCAGAAAGGGGGAAATCCCACGCATCCCCCCCGGCAAATCGCACCCTGTATATATACATACTAAAAATAGAGTGATCCCTTTTAGAGTTTATTTATGACTTTTACTGGGTCAACTACTTGTTCATACAGTATGGCTATCAAAGAGAAAAATAAATTAAACTGCCTGTTGCTATAGCAACAACTCTCACTTTCTTTCGCCTGGTTACCAACAAGCACAGCCTCACTTGTTGGCTGTTGACAATTAAACAATTTAATTCAGTTGTGCTCTTTTGAAACAAAACAAAATCAAGTAATTGTATTTATGCTATTTGAATAATAAAACATTTTAGTAGAGTAACTCTGTAACTAAATTAATATATTTATTACTTTACATGACAGATCAAGAGAACACATTCATGCACACACATACAAACACAGCAGGCACGGTGTGGCAGGGAGAGCACGGAAATGTATTCAGGGTCCACACCGGGTGTCTATGTCGCATTCTCTAAAGAGGATACCATGAGGTCTGCCCTGATAAGAGACTCATTCTTCTGTGTGACAGTCCAGCGTGACAATGCACTGATAAACTCTGAAGAGACCGCAGGACCATTCACACTGTCAGACACTATACAGTTTATTATACAATCCCTTGGAAAAGCAAAAGAGTAAATAAAAGTTTTTCCACAGGACAGAAATAACAACATTGACTAAATTACTTTCTGATGATGAGAGCTCAGATGGTAAACTTCAAAATAATCTTTTAATAATGGCATTTCTATGATCCAGTTGGATTATTAACCATTGTAATGTGTGCATTCTGCTGTAAAAATGATGAGTAGGGCTCCACGATTAATCGCAATTTACATGAAATCGCACTTAAATAGAGTTGGCTTATCGTGATTTTGAAATCGCAAAGGCTGCGAAAATTTTTTATGCGCAGCTTGTCATTGATGTACGGCTGTGTAAACGCTGCTCCATCTGAAAGCACTGTGAGTTTGAGTCACTTATAACGTGCATTTGAAAAAGCAACACACGTCAAACATCTTTCCAAACATGAGAAGCATTTATGAACCTCTTGTCCAACAAAAGACAACATTTAATAACATGCTTTTACTCCAAACTCACTTCATAAAGACAGCTGAGCATCCTTCTGTGAGATGATGTGCCTTCTTACTCAGAATAAGGCAGTCGTGTGTTTATTAGTCATGTTTAATCAAAGTGTTTCAATCTTCTGTTTATTCAGCTACAGCGATGATGCCCTATAGGGATTTCTTGGAATGATGCGTGTTATCTACTTCTGTGGCGGGGCATATTTAGCGTGTCTGCGTGAGACGCCCTCTGGCGTTCAGATGGAGCAGCATTTACAACAGATCAGCCGTACTCCACTAACAAGCTGTGCAGAAAATAATCGCAGCCTTTGCCAAATCGCGTGCGGTTTCATTGCGATTAATTGTGCAGCCCTAATTATGAGTTTAACATTCCACTGGTTACAGAGTCCGAAGGCCCAATTTAGGGTTGAGACTCGAATTCCTAAAAGTGGAACTTTGAGATATCTTGATCATTAAATTTGGACTTAAATTCTAAGTCTAAGGGACAAGAATATGCTAAATGAATTTTGCTCTAGAGCAGTGTTTCCCAAACGTTTGATAAGAAAAAAATCCCATGGCACACCTCTAAGCACTAAAATAACAAAATTGCACAAACATGCATTGCTTAAAATGGCATAACTGGATAGGCAATTATATTAAAAGCAATACTTGCATGTCAAACTTTAGCTTAAGTCAAGTATGAACCCAAATAAGGTCATATGAGTAGCTATGATGTTGTTGGTGATGATGACAAAACAAAAATTAAAAAATTGTCGCTGTCGGACGGAAACTTCACATTTTTTGGATGGTATTGTGGCTTTATATATAGTCAGACAAGTGCATATGACATGATTATAATATTAACATTTTATGAAGATCAAGCTCAAACGGAGTAACCGTTTTTTTTTACCAGCGAATGACAGAGATATGCCTATGTCTTTTGTCCGTAACTGGAACGCATCTGAGGCAGTAAGTGCATTGCACTGAATTTTCATCAACTTACAGGTTATAAAGTTTATTGCAGTTATATGGGCGCTCAGTTTTTCTTGTTGTTGAAGATTTGGACATTTGGACAAAATCTTATTATATAAAAGATGAAGCACCATGCACAGGATATTTAAAACAGTATAGCTAGGCTATATTAATTGGCTACAACTAGACGGCAAATACAATACTAAGACTCTTCTCACTCTTTTCAAATACAAAAAAAGCCTTTATAGACAGTGTTTCTTGAGTAAAGAAACCGTTGTACTTATTCAAACATCAGTTCTTTATTTACCTTTGCATTGCAAACAAGCAAAGATATCCAAACTGTGTGCGAATAATTTACAATAGAGGCAGGTGGAGTTATGAGGTTTGACCAACAGTTTGAGGATACGATAATGTTACGAGATTTAGATCCCTTTAAGACTTTTAAGTAATTTCACTCGGCGGCCATCTTTGAAACGCCTCTCAGGCAGCTATTTCAGTCAGGCAAGTACAGCTCCTATCTCTTTGAATGGGGAAACATCAAATTCTCCTGTTCGTCAAACTTATTATTAAATAAATTTCACAATGAAATCACCATGTAATCTGACAACAACCGTCTCGTAAATTGTTTCTAAACGTTCAAATCATGACAAAAAAAAACTGCTGGACCAAGCTAATGCACACGTCTCAGAACACTGACTGTTTCTATAGGAACCGGAGCTTCTAACGACAGCTGCGTCAGCAATGATGTTACAAATTGTCAATTGGTTCTTTTCTTTAGAAGGCGAGACTTATTCCACCATATTGCGCCTTGCACTTTCTCCAATTCATAGTAATACAAGTGCACCGTCTTTCTGTAAAGTCTTTGGTAAAACTTAAAATAAAACAAAAATGACAAAATATAAAGATACGTGGTTTCCACCTGAGAGCAACGATATATTCTTATTAGTAGCATTTATTTTTATTTATTTATTTATTTAGGCATTTGGTTGAGAAACACTGCTCGAGAGATTCTGTTCCAAGGAGCTCAGAACATCCTGAGTTGAGATACTGAGGTTTCCGTAAACATCTGTATAACCAAAATTTGTTGTGGGCCATGACATAAAGAAGGCTGCTGTGATTAAACCAAGTAAAACAAAATTGCAATACTAAAAAAAACAGAGATAGTCATGCAAACAAAATTAGAAAAATTAAAATGATCAAGTAGCCTAACCTCTATTTAGACCACTTGCGATTGACCTAGTCCAACTCAATGTTTACAAAAAAGTAATTGGATTTAAAATATTTTAGCATATCTAAGAAGTTTAATTTATATAAAAGACAATTTTAAACAAGCTATCTAACACTAAACAATTAAACTGATGCCCAGTCATGATGAAACTATATTGCTATTGCAGCAATTACGATGATGATGATAGGAAGCAGTATATTACCAGGCTTCAATTACTGCAGCAACAGGAAGTTTTATAGCTAAAATGAAAAACTGTGTGATATTAAAGTTATTTAATAGATATTTAATTAGATTTAATGAGTTGGCCATTAGCTGTGGGTTCTGGCCCTGGGTTGATTCTCTGTTTTAGAGCTGCTTAAGCAATGAATCCTCTCAAACTCTGCTGCACTTCTTAATTTTGCTGTTAATTAGGCACCTATGAATGAAAAGTATATTAAACTCGTACATCTTGTAGTGCACTTGTTGCCGCTAAGCATCTGGCCAATATAAAAATAATTAATTATATAAAAATAATTAACTTTGAGGTTCAATGCATTTCAGTGCAAAATATTTTTGTATGTTAATGAAATACAGTGCCAGTAAGATATATATAGACACAAAATTCAGAGTCACTGTAAATCCCTCTGTTTTTTAATCACACATTGCAGACTTAATGTGAGCCATGACACTGTCACAGTCCTGGTCGAGAAGCATAATCATATTACTATCCAGTGAATCACCTATGATCAGTACATGGATTAAATAGTTGCAGTGAAATCCAAAGCAGGAGGGAACAGAGAGATTAGGCTGGGGTTCCCCTGAAATATAGCCTATACCCTATACCTATATAGCCTATTTCCCTTATATTCTACATTTTCTCGTTCCTCTCAACCACTCCCTCTTACAAAACATACACTCATGACACAGAGTAATAAATAATATTAATAATAATAATAATAATAATAATAAGTCACTTGGGCAAACAAACCCACACACCAATGTGAACACGAGCCTTGGACATAAACATACACCTACACACCTCACACTTAATAAGTCTCTTAGCCTTAATGCACTAGCAGCTTTTACTCAACCTGTGCAACAAAAAGCCTCAGGACGGCAAGAGCCACATCAGACCCAGTACTGATTCATTTCAGCTCAGCTCGGCTCAATTATTCATTTTACATTATTAAAAAACAAGCCGAGTAAAACCAAATGTGGGATCAAACAACACTGCTGCATGACACATCTGTCACATCCCTAAGCTAAAAAATCAGCGCAGGATATTCTGTTTAGATAATACCACATAGTTGTATTTAGTTGTCAGAGGAGGAAAACCAGGAACATTTTCCTACCTAGGTCCCCAAAGGGGGCCCCCTAAGGTCCTCTATGGTAAAGCCTATTCATTGAGTATCATCCTATTATGATTTTTCTCATTTGGTTACTACAAAATCGAGGAACTAATATACTTCACTATTCAATACTTCACGAATACAAAGACCATCCACTTCTTTCTTTATACCACATTCTTAGAGGAGGAGCCTGATGTTTTTTAATCTAAAAATGTCCTGTGTGCAGGGGAACTGAATTAACTCTGAATGAGTCACAATGACAGCAGACATTTAACTGATTCAACATAAGGACTGTTTGATTCCCAAGTTATGGGACTGAGGCCAAGCCATGTGGCAAGACAGAGTAACGTGAAAGCTAATAAAAGAGCTGGTTCAAACTGCTTTTAAAACTAACATGCATACAATGATGCGTAGAAATAAATAAAATATCAGAAATATACTATTTATATGCTGTTTGTCAAAAAATGCTCACACCAGGGCTATTTTTGTGGATTTAAACCATGTCAAAAACACACTTTTGTAATGCAGGATACAGCACGATACGGTAGTAGTAGTACCGTCTTTGGGTGTAGACCGCAACTTATCCCATACCTTTGCCATTTCAGGAACTTAAGCCTATTTTAATTTCAGTTCAACGCCGCTTATTTGAATACATGTAACTGTTACTGTTATACGTTTTTATTTTGTTAAAGGGACCTGACCTGGTGAACATGTTGCATTTTCTTTCATTTTTTTTTTTTTTTCATTGTTCTTTGTCTTTGAAGTGATCCTGTCACAGCTGATTTAATGTAGCGTCACATTCATTTATCTTTTCATTTACGATGACAACTCCCAGACTGACCTTCTCATTACGATTTTGAACACTGCATATAAGGTTTACATAACTGTTGTAGCAGTTCTTACCTTCAATCTGAGAATCCAGAGTGTTGGACATTTCTATTAAAGTAGCTTCTTTCGTCTTCCCCGTTATTCTCTTCATGTTAAGTTCGTGCGTTTCTTTTCTCCCACGGGACAATGGAAAAGGAAAAAAAAAAAATCCGCCAGTTCAGTCTGCCTTTCTGGCCTAAAGGTGCCGAAGGAGATTTCCGCTTTCAAGCTTTAAGATGTTAGTTGGGACTCGGGAGAATGTAGTGGCTAAGCTGTGAATCCCTCGCTCGCTTTCTTCTCCATAACATCAATAACTAACATTACAGCAAGCAGCGGCGAGCTGAGGACTGGAGATGTGGTGATGATGATGATGATGATGTCTTAAAGGGGAGTGGCTTTCCGTCGGCATACTGACATAAAAATACTGAAAAGTATTATTTACGGGGTCTCTATAATGTCACGTTCTTTATTACTGTGTTATTTATTACATGTGTTCAGTCATATTTCTACTTTTTTTTTTTATTGAATACAAGATTCATCTGTAAAAGTATACATCTCTATTTAGCATTTCTGCCCTGCACTGTTAAGGGCATTATGCGTCTTATATGCTATTCTATATACCCATTACCTCAATTATTTTTTAATGAAAGTACACTGGGTCAGATGGCACGTGCTTCTATCTTACAGCATTTGCGCCCTCTGCTGGTTATTTGACAGACAGACAAGGGCTGTCCCAATCCTCCGAATAGTGCCCTCCCTGTGAAGTGGACTTCAAAGGTATTCAGCCATTCAAAGGTATTTGTGTTCACGGCACGCTATGTCGTAATTACCGTAAAAAAGAGATGGTTGTGTACTTGGAGCTGTTCCAAGCGTCCTCGGATTCGGATACTTTCTCTTGCACTAAATCTGCAGTGGTCTGGTCGCATGGTACCGCGGTCACGTGGTACAAGTCGTAGCTCTCAGAAATTGTAATTATGAGTTCTACGATCACGTAAATGCTTTTTACAAATCAGAATAGTTACGGTAAATACGACAATGCGCACCTAAATCTTAGAAAGTGAGCAGGGCAAACGGAGTAGCCATTTTTTTGTAAATCTGAGACATATTAGTGTGAAATTAAACATTACAAAATTAATTTATCACTAAATTTAGTGGTTTCAAGTATGACTAATTATTATTAAGTTATTAATTAAAAAATATATAAATATAAAATCTTATATAAACTCACAGATATTTGAACATAACACTATGAACTGAATAAAAAAAAATTTATATTATATTATATTATATTATATTATATTATATTATATTAAATAATATAATATTATATTCATACACCCCTTGCTATGCATGTTGGGAGGTTGGGAGCTGTGAACACTGACCACGTGAGAACTAGAACGCGGCTGTTGTTTTCATTCTAACAGATAAACTACATTTCCCACAAAGCATCTCTTCGTTGATTATGGGCACTAACTGCAGCTAAAGGTATGCTACTGCTTATGTGGACAACTAGATACGTGTCAAATAACTAAGTAACTTTCAAATTATGGTTGTTATATTTCAACCAGCATGTTACCGTAAATGTCGTAGGTTCTGAGGGCATTTGAGATATTTTGATCACGTTTATCATCACAGCTAGGCGGGATAGCTGCGTTAGCTGGCTTAACGTGTCAACAGAAGATAATGCTCTGACATTACAATAACGTCATTATTTGTTTTAAATGCCTGTAGTTGTGCAAATTTAATCTTCTTGATTTAATAAGTATACATACAAATATGCTGATGCTGATTTTGTTTAATTCAAGTTTACACCGTAAGAAGAGGACAACCTTCAGACTAAATGCTATGGCCATAACTTTGATCAATACTCTGGAATCAACAATTTTAGCTGAACTGACCAGCTCGCAGTACCTGTGAGTCTTCAACCGCAGTAAGATACCTCCATGCACCCAAGCATTGTTCCAGCTGTATATTTTTTTTTACTTTCTTCAGATTAGTGGGATTGTGTAACATAAGCGCATAAAGAACAACAACATTACAAGATCTGTAAAATAAATGAATAAATATGTATTTTAATATAAATAATACTTGTCCTTAAGTATTATTAGATCACTGTATAATGTTGTTATGTAATTGTATGTTTACTGAGTGAAGATCTCACTGCTTGTTTCTCATTCTGGTTCCTATAGGTGTCTCAAGAGCCTTTTGGTGAGCGAGTAGTTCCTCATCTTTTCTTTTCCCTCTATAGTTCATGTCAGTTGGTTTGTTATGAGTTTGTCATTATTTATATGCTTTATATGCTACTCTTTGAATAAACTGTCTGTGTTTGTGCATTACTAATACAAGTATTTCTTAATTTCTTTCTTCTTTAGATCTTTCACACAGCATCTCAGCGTAAATATCCAGCTTCTAATCGTATCTCTTGACCTAACCTCGGAGTAGTAGTGGCACAATGAGTGACCCAAACTGCAAAGAAAAGGATGCTCCCAACAGTCTTTCTAATAGAGATATGATTGAACTTCCAGATGATCTCTCCCTGAGCGACTCTGACTCTGATGAACCCACAGAGCATTTCGGCAGAAAGGTTGAGGACTTGTCATCATCTTCAGAGGATGAAGGTGAGACACAGCAGCATGTGAAGTCTGTTCCTCAAGAAAATCCCACCTTCAGACTGATAGGTGGGAGCTCTGGTTTCTGTGATCGGAGCAAGGACATCTTTGCACAGTTGGATAGTGCAGCAAAGCTCACATCTAAGGATCTAGGTGAAGACAACATTCTTGATGGCATGTTTGCCCGTCCTGCTCCACCGTCACCTCCACAGGCAGCTCAAAGGAAGTGTGGTGTTGGCCAAGAGGCAACCAAAAATCAACCTCCAGGTAAAAAACTCCCAGACTACCTAGCAAACCCTGACCGCTGGACCCGATACAGTCTCGAAGATATTGCTGAAACCAGTGATAGAAAGAATAGTCAGGTCGCTCATGAGTACATTCAGGAGCTTCAAGACAGCCGGAGGTCTCAAAAAGCCACACTGGAGACTTTCACTCCAACTTTCAACCAGGATCGCAGCAGTGATAATAAGATCGTGTTCACTAAACCCAAAAGCAAAGATCAAAGTGGGAGCAAACTTGACCATGCTAAGAAGGAAGTAGTTGGCCTTCAACACTTGGATGATCATCACATTTCATTGGGCAATAAAGAGAAAAAAAGGAAGTGGGGGTCTGAGAAAGAGGGAGAAGACAAAATGGTGTCCAGCGCTGTGTTCAACAGTGCCAAGAAAGTAAATCGCAAACACTTCCGTAAAACACTGGAAGATGATGAAGGTGGTGCAGAGTGAGCCCTTTGAACCTAAATATTTAAAACTACTGTTTTAATGTTTATGTACTTCAAACTTAACGTTGTTTTGTATAAAGTGGTTTGACTATCCAATTATCTTAGTTTAGGCTGTATAATCCATGAAAAGCTCTTGCTGTCATACTGTACAGGCTATTTCTCAAAGGATAGCATAAAAAATAACCCACATCTATAGATTGATAACCTGTATGCAGTGGTATCAGTGGTTTAGTGTGTATACAATTATTCTGTGGTCATATTTATGACCACTTTTCATGAATAAATTGGACTCTGTTGTGTACTTTGAGATCATATTAAATAAGTGTGCCTTGTCTTAATGTTGGTGGAAGTGTTTGCTCAATGTTTTGCATGGTCATGTGATTGATGATGAACAATGCAAATGAGGAGATTAATCCCACTTCTGGTAATGCAGCACAAGGCTAGACGAACCATGGACTTTGAGGACATCTGCTTTTAGCCGAATCCCACTATACACCATTCTTGTTTTTGACCTCCTCTGTAGAGCATGTGTGTTTTAGGAATTATTACAGTTTAAAGTCTTAAGAATGATGTCCAGGTATTTTCAGAGAAACCAAATGTTTGGTGGTTTCACCAACTTTCTCCTTAGTGTTTTTTAATGACCATATGGTCCTGGTAAACATGGAAAAATCAAGGTATTGCAAAAATATAATTTGCGGGTCTAGAAAAGTAATTGAAATTTATATAGTCTGAATAATTCTTAGTAGTTATACTTGGTTAAAAAGTATTTAATTGGATTAAAAATACTTTTTGTGAATGCAATCCCTGTGTTTTGTAGTTATTTTGCATTTTCATGCAAACAATTTTGCCGGCCCAACGACGGAATCGACCGGCGTGGGTGAAGTTATAATGTTTTTTGGTCTTTTCAGTGCTTCTGTGAATTTAATACAAATTTTACTTAAGCTCCTTGCTTAATCTGACTCCAATTTCAAATGATTATTACATTTAGAATGTTTCTAATTAGGAACAAATCATAAATATTGGTTATTTATTCATTTAGATCTTATTCTGGGTATCCCATACTTTCAATTATTCATTCATTAGGGACCCGATGTCACATGGAGTCGCACGCCGGCCTGGCTATGTGGAACTTTATGAACACAAACTCACCAGTCTGATCTTAGTCAGATGGTGCAGGGTTAGCCATTACCTTTAGATGGTTGCATACTGCTTACTCGTACAAAAAGTGTAGTTTATTTATCCACTTCCGTACAACTTGCTAAGTCAGGCAATTCAGAAATAATAACATCAACTGCTCAAAGAATGAATCTAAGAGTAAGAAATGTAAACCTGACAGTGGAGAGACACACACATCTCAGTGTGTGGAGGTTTTCTGGTACAATCCCCAAAGACTATTCAGCCAGTTTTCCTTAAATACCCAGACTAGAACAAAAGAGTTGTACATTTTTGTTTACACAAATATTTTTAGATTTATCTTGATTTACCTATTCCTGTGCCCCAATTGGTTGAATCTGGTTTCAGGGGAGAGGATCAATGATTATCAGATACTGTATCTTGAAGAGATTCACAATAGATTCACAAGATACATCATGTTTTATATCATCATTATTAGTGAACCTTCAGGTAGGCAACTTGAGCCATGTGAAAGGAGGGGAGTAAGGAGAGGGAAAACAGTCTTAATGTGTTGCCTTCAATTTCTTGACTGAGATGCAATAATTTATTGTACCCATTTTTTTTCTTTAATGAAATAATATTTTTTTCTTTTCTTCTGGATTCTAGGAGGTTAAAGCAGAAAGTATTTGCATGTAAAAAAAAAAAATAGCAGTGCAGTGACAACTGTGCTCAACTCTCCTAACTCCTTTTATGACTTTAATAACATTCAGTGCCGAATGACTGTTGCCACTGCAGTAACGTCTGAGTTTCGATCTCAAGTTATCAGTATTGATCTCTGTGTATAGAGCATGATATTGAGAGTAATGAAACCTCGGCCCCGCCCTTCAACAGAAAGCGATGACGTCTATGGTCTCACCTTTGAAGGTAACGATCATACCGTCGAGCTCGCGGATGTCTTAAATATGAGATGGGAAATGCGGAAGTGTAGGTTACACTGCTTTCGATCAGTCTCTAGTCAGTTTGAATTTCTTTCATTAGTTAGTCTGGTCTTCGGCTATGTGAGGATAAGAGAAGTGAGACATCGGTCTGCCTGAACTGAACTGAGCTGCTTTGAAAACTTTGATTTGAGAATGTTCTTCACTGATCGAGAGGTAGGCTACAGTGTGTGTCTGTATGTGTGTGTGTGTGTGTGTGTGTGTGTGTGCAGGTGCATAGGTCAATGCCTGTCTGATTGATCTTGAGGTGTTTATTAATTTATCTCGTCGATGTGAGACATGGAGCTATGAGCTCTTATGAGCTCTCATGTGAAGAGAAAATACTTGTGTGTGTGTGTGTGTGTGTGTGTGTGTGTGTAAGTATTTCGTTACAGATGTTTAGTTATATAATTATGCTGTTTAGTAATATTAAATGTGCAGTTTATACCCTTTTAAATATATAATATTTGTAAGGTTACTGTAGTCTTTGTGTTGCACTCATCCTGTCATATACATCAGTGGCTTTCACCACTAACAATATTACTGTAACAATATATCCAACATAGCCTAGAGAGAGAAATTACAGTAATAGTATATCCCATAACACTGTTTAAAATAGGGAGGTGCATCCTATTTTATTTACTATTTTATTTCTCCTTAGTGAATTAAACTTTGTCCTGGGATTCATAATTAACTGTCTCATTTGGATTATTCAAATTTGTCTATTATTGTTTCAGACAGGTTAAACTGCATTATTTAGGAGGGATTAATGTACTCAGAAACTATTCTGAAGAACACTCACCTGACCTGAACATCTTGTTGAGATCTTTCATGTGTATGTTTCAGAAGAAAGACTCAGTTGTGAGCGTAAACATGTACATGTACTACTCATGTTTTACACAGACAACTCAGTAAATTGCTTATGACCTCCTTAATCTTGCATAATACAAAAACTTGATTAGGGATTAGATTTTTTTAGACTCATTATTGATTAATCTGTTTTGGTAGAGTAAAGTGTTCAGGTACGTGTTCATATTATGTAAATGTATACAAAAACTGAAAGAAAAATGGTTATGTTGTTGTTAAACAGGTTATTTGTCATGTGCTGCTTCTTAATATGTCATTGACTAGAGCAAAAACATATTTTAATTACTGTGACTTCAGTTAATGATTTAGTAAGGCAAGGTGAGGAATAATAATCCACGTTCTTAGTGATTCCTCAGTCCTTCTGACACCCACAAACACACACTCTTAGCAAACAGTTGTAGTTCTATAAAATGTTACCCACAGGCATGTCTTGACCTGCCATCATACCAGCATGAGTAGCTGCTGTCAAAGTGAAGATCAGACGTAGGGGAAAAAAGGGAAAGAAAGCTTTTACGAAATTATCATATACAAATTCATCCTCAACCTGAATTCATCCTAGAATATCTATAATAAACATTTCCTATCCAACTGACTTTAATTTCTACAAAACACGCGGTTTTATTTGGCCACGTGTTTTCTGAAAGACTGTAAGTGAGCTCCATTGAAGTCTGGTTACACTTGACAAAACTGGTGAAAAGTATTTTATTAGAGCTATGTCTATGAGCTAAAGTCTTTTTAATTTTTTTATTTAATCTTTAAAAACTATAATTACAAATTATACTATCATCATAACATTGTGAGCGAAAAACTTTAAAAATATATTTGGATCCTGCTGTATTTGATCAGTTTGCTTTATATAAAGCAGGTTAGTCATTAAGTATTACTGTAGTCGCTTGCATGAAGACAGGTTTGAAATTTGCGTTTCAATTGAGATAAGGTTTGGCATCACAAACAAATGTCAGTTTGCATAATGCACATTTTCCTCTGTCTCAGGGTGATACCGGGTTGATTTATTGTACATAGATAAGTCTTATGCTGTCCTCAATACATTAATGACAGTGGCAGTAGATGAATTCTGATTCTGACAGATGGAGTTTACATATACGGTGAAATTAAACACTGTTTTTTACAAAATATGCACTTAATATTCAGAAATTGTGCATTGGTCAGTAAACCTTTTTTTTCTTTCTTTTTTTTTTTTACCTATGTATAGTTCTCTGGGTAACACTTTATTTTACAGTGTCCTTGTTACATATGTTACATAGTAATAACAGTAAATTATGCATAATTACCAAATCCTAATCCTACCCTAACCCTATAGCAAGTACATGTAGTTACATAATATTACTCAGTACTTAAATATATAATTACACTGTAACAATGACACCTTAGAATAAAGTGTAACCTTTCTCTGTTATTTATATGTATTGCAGGATGAAATGGCTATGTATGAGCTGGACAATGCAAATGAGACTTTACTTACACCACAGGTAAGAAAAGAGACCAGACATGTGTTTTTGTGCGTTTGTTGACCAATAGGATTTAAATACCACAGTCACCACAGTCACATTTCTACCCGAGCACATGTTCAGTTATGAATACTTCACATGCAAAGCACATGATGATGTTATATCTTACCAAACTATGGTCATAATGTCACATTCACATCACTTCTTGCCCTGCATGACCTAAACTTTTGGAAATAACAGGTGACAGTCACAGACCCAAACACTCAACTAAAATAATCCCACAAAACCTAGAGTCAGCAGAAATACAGTCTGAACATTATTTGATATTCAGAGAAAAATGGTATGTCTGCTCTGCAAGCATGTTTCTTTCTGTCTTGGTTATTTCTGCATTTGTTTCATTCAGCGTAACTCATACAACCCTCGATTATTTGACTATGTCCTGGTGGCTGAGAAAGTGGAGGACATGGAGGACCAAACCTTCAAGAAGCAGGATGCCTTTATTGGCGAACTGAAACAGAAGAACATTAAAGTGACTGTATGTTGTCACCGTCACACACACAGTATTGTGTCTTTCAGCTCAATTTGACTGTCTTACTTAAGGCTCTCATTACTTTTGTACAGAGAATTGAACATGCTGGAAAGGTGTTCTTCGGTATCTGTGCACCTGAGGAGATGTTTGCAAAGTACAAGTACTTGCTAAAGGTGTCTGATGCCTGTAACTGGAGCGCAGAGCAAAAGTGTGAATCGTCTGTGTCGTTCTGCACCAGGTGAGGGTCACAGAAAGCACCTCTACACTGCTTAAAATTGAATTTGAAATCTGCCATATAAGACGTTCTTTTCATAGCTTTTGTAATGGGTTTCTATTCCTTTGTTTCATAGAATCAGGATTGTCCACTTCGTCTTGTACAATACATTTATAGGAACAGGAGGTACGCTTTCTTTCCTTTTCATTTTCACTTCATCTTTTTTCCCATTGTTGTCTTGACTCATTCTAAATCTTATAAACTAAAAATTACCCTGTTCAAAAGTTTGGAGTCTGAATGAATTTTTGATGTTTTGAAAGAAGTCTCTTCTGATCTCCAAAGCTGAATTGATTTAATAAAAACTACTTTAAAATCAGTACTTTTGTGAAATACTATTACAATTTAAAAATAATGTTTTCTATTTGAATATATTTAAAAAATGTAATTCATTCCTGTGATGGCAAAGCTGAAATTTCAGCATCATTACTCCAGTCTTCAGTGTCACATGATCCTTCAGGAATCATTCTAATATGCTGATCTGGTGCTCAAGAAACATTTATTATTATAATCAGAGCTCAACAGTTGTGCTGCTTAATATTTTTGTGGAAACTGATACAATTTTTTCAGGTTTCTTTGATAAATTGAATACATTTTAAAAGAACAGCATTTATTTGAAATAGATTTTTTGTAGTTTTATAAATGTTTTTACTGTCACTTTTGACCAATTTAGTGCATCCTATCTGAATAAAAGTATACATTTTCATAAAAAAAAAAAAATTCTTACTTGCTTCAAAACTTTTAACAGTAGTGTAACTTGAGTTTGTTATCTTGACGCCTTTCAAACACTTTGTCTACAAAAAAGCTTTACATAAAATGTATGTAATATGAAACTGCATTGAATCTAATAGTGTTTAAATTTGACTATGCATGTATTAAAAGGCCTCAGAAGTAAATAACAGAGACACCCATTCATGTTCAATGTTTTTAAAGAAATAATGAAAGGGACCAGGACTGAGCCTCTGTAATATTATCAATGTCTTTATTCACTATTTTACTCTATTAGAGAGCCTTGACGAGCTGCTGTGTGAAGGTGCTTTTGAGTCCATCTTCTGTCTGCATGAGGTAAAAGCCCTTATTTGTTTGAGTATTCATTTATTTATCTGAGGTTTTTCATTGTAAAAGGTCATATTAAACTTTTTTGACTTGTCTCTTCAGAAACAAGAGCAGAAAAAACTAAAAAAGAAGTGGGCAAGCTGGCTTTCAGTATTGAAGCTTTTTAGACAGCCTGTCACTGATGTCAAGTAAGTTCTACTGGTTTTATATTGTTCTCTGTTCCTTGAAAATCTTTATTTTTTATTTTTATCACTCTATGTTCACATATGTCATTTTTAGGGACTATTTTGGGGAGAAAGTGGCACTGTATTACCTGTGGCTGGGCTGGTACACACGGATGCTTGTCCCTGCAGCTATTATTGGTGTTGTTGTGTTCCTGTATGGCCTTGCCTTCTTCAATACCAGTCCACTCATGTGAGTATATTTACAGCAAAAAAAATGCTGAGTGTTGAGGTGTAGAGACAGATTACAGATCGTATGCAGACAGAATAATCTGATTTTAATTGACTCCCAATTATCTCTAAGTCATGGTGTCTGGGTGTTCTTACAGTCATGAAGTCTGTGACTCCAACACTATCATGTGTCCGAGATGTGACATAAGATGCAGCGTGTGGAACCTGTCTGACACCTGTACATATGCCAAGGTCAGTGAATAAACATGTCACTCTTTGATTATAATTGAGCATTTCTTGACACCATTAATTGTTGTATTTACCTCTGTTCAAAAGTTTGGGGTTGGTAAGATTTTTTTTTATGTTTTTGAAAGAAGTCTCTTATGATTTTGTGAAATATTATTACAATATAATATAACATTTAAAATATATTTTAAAATTGAATTTATTCCTGTGATGGTTAAGCTGAATTGTCTGCATAATCACTTCAGTCTTCACTGTCACAATCATTCTAATATGATGATTTGGTGCTCATAAACATTTCTTATTGTTATCAATGTTAAAAACAGTGGTGCTGCTTAATAGTTTCGTGGAAACCGCCATGCTTTTTTTTTTCAGGATTTTTTGATGAATAGAATGTTGAAAAGGAAAAGAACAGCATTTATTTCAACATTTATAAATGTCTTTTCTTTTACTTTTGATGAATGTAATATATCCTTTTTGAAAGAAAGAAGTACTTTCTTCCAAAAAGAAACTTGATTGGTGGTGTATATTCAAAATAAATGAGAGCTGAATGCCACACTATTTTCTACCTGTGCTTCTCTGTTTCATCTGGACTAGTTGTGTTAACAGTAAATGCTTACAAACAGGTGAGCCAACTTTTTGACAATGAAGGGACGGTGGCTTTTGCCATGTTCATGGCGATTTGGGGTGAGTTTTTGCCCTTTAGCAAATCGTCCCCTTGGAATTATAAGGTTCTATCTGACATTTTTGTCAAAATTTAGTTATTCACATATTCTTATTCTGTGACCACTTCTTTACATTATGTGATGTTGTTTTTTAAGTTCTGTACATTTTGGAACTTTTTATTTAGAAAATAAAAAGGTTCTTTCTACACAGTCGAATGGAATGCAAAAACTTTAAAGCTCAATATCTCAAAACTGCTCAGAACGCAGATAGAACCTTATAATTCCAAGGGGACGAAATGCAAATGACATATTTCTCTGTCATTTGACAAATGCTAAGGTACTGTTATGTTGTTTGACTAGCAACCCTGTTCTTGGAGTTGTGGAAGAGGCATCGAGCTCTGTATGTGTCAAAGTGGAAAGTGTTTGACTGGTGCGAGGAGGAGGTAGACTCATTACTTTTTTCTGATCATTATTTTTGGCATATTTAATGTGCATCTGCTGATGGAGCCGAATGACTATTTGTCCACAGGAAGAACTGATTTTGGAGATTGTAAATAACCCTCAGTGTAAACCCAAAGAGTTCAGACATTCCTACCTGCGCAGCATCGTGGTGCTTCTGTTGGTCACATTAGTGGTGAGAAACACATTCATTTTTACTATATATATGCATTAGCGTTACTATTACTTCAAAAGTTGTTATTGTTTAAAAGGACTTATATGCACTTATAATAACAACTGTATCTTCATTGTTTTCAGCTGGTGGTGATCATTGGTCTGACCCATGCTCTGGTGATCTGCCGTGTTTTAACTGCAATATTGTTGTCCCAAAGCAGCTGGCACTTTCTGCGTGAGCGTGCTTCCACAATAGCTATGTTGTCTGGAGCAGTGCTACACTACATTACTATTCAGGTTATGACTCGGGTAAGAACTGACAGATAAACTGTCTAATGGGCATAAAGCATCTGCTTGTTAAAAAACATAGCACCTCTCTAATTACTATAATTCTTTTCAGGTCAACAAACTTGTGGCATTCAAACTGTGTGAGTTTGGTGGGTAATAAATCTAAATAATAATAATTGTTTGTATGAAATCCGTTATGTCAGTAAACAGGCTAAGTACTTAAAATGTCTCTGTTGTTTATTTGTAGAGAAGACTCGCTCCTTTGCTGCCACAGAGAAGCGCTTCACTGTGAAGATGTTCACATTTCAATTCTTTACTCTCTTCTCATCACTATTTTACGTGGCGTTCTTTCTGGGAAGGTAATTGTGTGTGTCTGTGTGACTGTGTGCTTATCTAGTTATTTACTCTAACAGTCTATTCAAAGTGTCTC